>NC_045787.1:119667012-120000755 GCF_009873245.2 Balaenoptera musculus
CCTAATACCATCACACTGGGCATTAGGATTTCAGCATATGAATTTTGAGGGAACACAAACATTCAGACCATAGCAATGTAATTAATTTATGAACAGGAAAACTAAACCAAGCTGTCACTGAGCACCTGGATGGTAGGAATCATGCCTTAAACTCAGCATTGTGCTGAACTCCCTATTGCCCTCCTTAATCAAATCAATCCAATGAGCTGGACTCACGGACTAGTCAGCCTCTTCTTTACTCCAATCTTTTAACCAAAAAGATTGCTTAAAAGATCTTTTAACCAAAAGATCCAATCTTTTAACCAAAGTGATGTGTGTATGCCCCTGGTTGTACTTAAGATGATTCCAGAAGGAACACATTTTTATATTTTAATAGTTATGTACTTATTTTTAGTAAGTATTAGAAAAATATAACTAAGATAAAATCACTGATTTAATGGATAATCTTGCTTAGGATGAAGCTAAAATAGGTGGATTTAAAAGAATCTTAAGCTAATAATAGCAATGGCAGCATGCAATCAATTACAAGGAGAACTGTGAAGATGGAATGCAAATCAGTTTGGGGGAGCCCTAATTTAATATACCTTGAAGATTACAGGGGCTTGACAGTTCAGAATAGCTTTGCTTATTATTATTACCCTTTTTATTTTATCAGTATATTCTCTCCTGAGATAGCTCAGCCTGTCTCCTTTACGTGAAACAATCCATGCCCCTCTTCTCACTCTAACTCTGGCTTAGAGATCCTTCTCCACTCTCTTTACTTGGGTAACTCCTGCCGATCCTTTAAATTTTGGATCACACAAGGCTTCATCTGAGAAAAAGTAATCTCTGTTATCTTTCCTCCAGCCTCGAAAAGCATCCTCTTTACACCTCTATTCCTGTACTTAGCATTTTGTATGGGAATTAAAGGATAGTGTGTCTCTCTCCCCTACTTTTCTGGGGCTCCTCAAAGGGCAGGGACCATGCCTTATTCATCTTTGCATCCCCAGCACTGACCACAGTGGTTGGCATAAAGAAGGCACTCAATTGTTTACCTGAAATAAGATCTTACTATAGGCTGCAAAAGAAATTAAACCAATGTTTCTTCTTGTTGGCCCCTTAAAACCGGCTGCCTGTCCAATCGACAGGGGCAGGCATGAAGAGCTTTGTAGCTATTCTGTTTCACTTAAGAAGGCCATCACTATTAAATATTTCTCAGCTTGTCAAATGTGGGAAAGGAAAAAGGGAATATATTGAAGAAAGAGTAGCACGTCTTCAGGCTCTAAAATGTGGAAACTTCTTTTGGTTGGAACTGGTAACCTGGTTTGAACTTGTAACTTTTAATTGGGACAAAACCCTGGAAAAAAATATCTCCTGTATGCAAATGACTCCATCTGTGATCCTGTTAAACATTTGTTAGTTCAGTAGAACCTTGCCAAACTGCCACATTATCTCTTCTTCATGACAATTAACATTTGACAATTAACTGAGAAATGGGGAAATAAACATAGACTATGGACTCATTTTAAATAAAGTGAATATTAAATAAAACACAAACCTGCGAGTTCATTAAGGTCCTGAAGAACTTGCCAGGAATTGCTATTCCCTCCAGTGTGATGAATCACTAGACTATGAACTTTCCATCAGGACAGGGGGAAAAAAAAGTACAGAGAAAGTGAAGAAATGTGCGTTCTAGCTCTAATTTTGCTTTTGGGTTGGGCTTTGGGCAAGACAGCAAATTTACTGACATTTTAGTTTCTTCCTCTATAAATTAGGTTTTTGGACTAGGTTCTCCAAGAATCTTTCCAGATCAAATAAACTACCTTTAATTCATTCATCCACTTAATAAATATATACTGAGTATCTACTATGTGCTAGGCACTCTGTTAGGTCTTTATAGGTAATCGTTAGCAAGACTAAATCTTTGTTCTGTTGGAACTTTTAGTCTGGTGGCGGAGGTAAGCATCACACAAATGATTATGCAAATAATGATTCAAGTGTGCTTACACTAAGTGTGATGAGGAAGGGCAGGGTAGTGTGAGTATATATTCTTGGAAGGCGTTAGAATAGTCCCAGAGATCAGGGAAGGCTTCCCAGAGGAAGTGATATTTGATAGCTGGTATCTGAAAGATGAGTAGGAGTGGCCCAGGGGAAGAACTGTAGAAAGACTGATCCAAGTACAGGAAAGAAGCCGAGCACCTGAGAACTAAGAGTAACCAATGAGGGGCTGGGCAGTCACGTGAGCTGAGGCTAGAGAGGCCGGCTGCAGCCAGTCAAGCCGAACATCATAGGCCACGGAGAGATTAGCCTCCTTCAGTGGTAAAGGGAAGCCATCCATGGGAGCAATCTAATTGGAGGTAAAAGATTCACAGTAATTCTGATTAAGGGAACTTTCTTTTCTTGATCCTTACCTCCAAATTGTGACAGGCCCTAGTTGGCAAGGTCTTAACTTGGATCCTTCTGGATTAACAATTAGAAAAGCAATATTATCATCTGAGGCTTCTCTAGGGTTCTTGACTAATTCCACATGGGCCCGTGAACGTCTCACACTTGCAAAAGCTTTTTGCACATTATTGTGATATTTCACCAAAGAACATGCTGTCGGAACCTTTTGCAAACCTCACTAATGTGGTTACAACTCCAATGCTCTCAGGCAGTATCATCTTTTATAAGAAGAGCAGTAGACAATGATTTGAAGGAAGTCAGCACCTAGCCTACGATTTGGACTCTGTATAGCCCACCTTCCCTATTTCTCTCCTTTTCTTTGTAAAGGATTTAATAGATACCATTTAGAATTTGAGGTGAATTTATATTGTGTGCTCCTTCTTCCAGGGGTATAGCATTCTAGATTTAACTCCTATTGTAGACTGAAAGGCTTCATACTCTATTCTAAGAGTGTCAGAAAGCAGTCAATAGGTGAGGAAGAAATTGTGGATGTTTTGGGGGGTGGAAGGGTGGGTTGGGTTGAGAATCTTTTCAACTGTGCTTGTGTATACTTCGACCATGTGTCACACTAACCATGAGGGATGTAGGAGCCACTTGGATAATGGCTATGGGCTATGATTCCCTAACAACAATCCAGGCGTTTTTTTTCTATTCTACTCTAAACGAAAATCTGTTATTTTTTTCTGTGTTACAAAAATGCAATCCTTCCATAGTACACTGAAAAATGCTACGTATTGTTGGTGTTCTTGATGACTGACCATAATAAGCCAAAGCAACTTTTGGACCTGAACTTTTCTCTAGGAGTGATTCGGGGTTCACAATCAACATTATTTGTCACCACACTGTTACTTTAACCATCTGATTTATAGCCAACCAAACAGCTCACATAAAAGAGACTGGGAGAAAAATAGGCAATATGACGTCTAGGCCCTTTATTTCATAGAAGAGTCATGGAGTTACAGAACTGGGTTACTAACTGATGCTGCAGCAAAAAGTCCAGTGTGTCTGATGATCTGTTTCACCGTGGAGGTCACCCAGTTAGTGATCGGTCAGGAAGCTCTGCTGGAGATGATGGTAGTGAAAAGCTGCATATTCAGGTAATACAGTGAGAGTAGAGGTAACAGAATCACCAAATTCTGCTGTCTGGGGCCATATTGAAATAGTCTTTAAGAATTATCAGTATAAGGAAGAAATGGTATAGTATAGTATAGTATAGTATAGTATAGTGTTAGTACATAGATTTTGGATGCTGGCTTGACCACAACATTGCTGCCTGGCCCTGCATTACCTGTCTATGCTTGAGTTCCCTTTCCTGTCAAATAGGGATAAAAACACTAGGGCTGTGGTGAGCTGTGCCAGGACATGGGTGAGGTGAGTGAGGCACTCGCCTTGGGCAAAAGGAAGGGGGGCCACAAAACTCAGTAATAGAGATAAATGACATTTTAATGTGATACATTCTTAAAAATTCAAATTTAATGTCAAAAATGCATGATGAACAAACTAGCAAAAGGGCTGTTTTTGTGATTAAATACTCTGACCTTTTTGTCTTTCTGAGGTTTTAACAAAAGGTACAGTCACATATTCAGCCTTTTCTCTATACCACTGTCTGGGCAGCTGTTTCTGACTTTTAGTATCTTTTGCCATTTTAGAGCGTCTGAGAGTTTTCAAAATCATCCAGTCTTGATATTGACTTACAATTTACTTACTGTATTTTGTTTTACTTCTCCCACGAGAATTTAATCTCTGTGAAGGCATGGATTTTCTAAAAATGTTTATGTTGAAATAATTTTAGATTCATAGAAAAGCTGCTAAGCTAGTATAGAGAATTCACGTATACCCTTCACCCAACTTCCCCTAATCTTAACATCTTATGCAAAACCATGGTACATTTATCAAAACTAAGAAATTAACATCAGCATAATACTGTTAACTAAACTACAGACTTTATTTAGATTTCCCCAGTTTTTCCATTAATGTCCTTTTTCTGTTTCAGAATCCACATTGCATTTAGTCATAATGGTTCTTAATCTCCCCCAGTTTGTGATAGTTTCTCTGTCTTTCCTTGTTTCTCATGACCTTAATAGGTTTGAAGGATATTGATAAGATATTTTGTAGAATGTCCCTCAATTGGGGTTTATCAGATATTTTCTCATGATTAAACTGAAGTTATGAATTTTGTGGAAGAATACCAGAGGTAATGAAAGCACTTTGAAAATTGTATTTTGATCATTGATGTTTCCTCAGCATCTAGAACAGCGCCTGGCACACAGAGACAATAAAATATCTGTCAAATATCTGAGGTGGAATTTACTTGCATCTACCTGATGATGTGGCTAAATATAGACATACAAAGTTTTTCTAAAGAAAATATTTGTAAAATACTGATGGCGTCTAAAGAAAATTAACTCCCCTGAGAAATCCACTTATCTCCCAAGGCAAGGTGGGAAATCCTGTTTCTAATTAGCTCTAGGTCATTGACTGACAGAAAACAAACAGGTGACCCAAAAATGTAAGAAAGCCAGCTTTAAGTGCAGGGTACAACTTTTGAAAAATACTAGTTTCTCTCCTAAATCATGTAATGTCTTAACCAAGAATTTGTAGAAAGGAAGCAGTTCGGTCCTGTTTTTGCTCTGTATCACTAGCATCCAGCATCTTACTTATAAAGTGGGTGCTTTATAAACATTTGCTTAAACCCAGTCTACACGATCAACAAACTATATAAGGAGATGCATACTGGCCCTTGGCAGCTGCTCCACCAAATGATAGAGCAACAATCTCACAAATTAATTTTGACTCAGACAAATATGCATTCAAATTCTAGCTCTAGTATGGCAAATCTCTGGGGCTCTCTGCGTTCCATTTTCTTCTTGTAGAAAAATGGAAAAAGCCTTTTCACCTTTGTTGTCAAGTACTACACGAAGTGACTTTTTTTAAGTGCCTAATGGGAGTCCTGACATGTAAGAGTCCTTATCTTTCCTCGTGTATCTTGTCAGCATCTCACCTACTCTGCTGGTGGCGACCGGAGGCTTCTATCACAATAGATCACTGCTCCGCAAAAGGCAGACACTGCTGATGGACAGAGCAGCAAAATATACTTGTTAATTTGCCACTTAGAAGCTGCATGATCCTGGATAGGTTATGAACCAAACTGTGTCTTAGTTTTTTTTATTGTATGATGAAGATACCAGTAACTACCTCAAAGGGTCAGGGTGAGGATTAAGTAGGAACATGTACATAAAGTGCTTGGGACTCTGCCTGAAACATATAATAAATACTACTTGTTATAATGGGTTGTTGCATTTGGTGCGCAGGGCAGGTGATGATGGTAAGACATATGTGAGGGAGAAGAGGGAAAACAAAACCTGATTTATTATGAAGGAAATAAAATGCAATGAATATACGTATCATCAGAGAAATTTTGCCTGACTCAAGAGCTACTTTAGAGCTAACCCTAAGCCTTCCATGATTTTACCTAAATAGTTAAGGAATAGGGGGAGGGAAGAGGACAATTCTCAATTATTATAGCATTTCCAAAGGTTTAGAACACGGTCATTAGCCACACCTTTTCTGTAAAGGGCCACCAAGTAAATATTTCAGGCTTTATGGATCACATGCGGGCTCTGTCCATGTTCTTTTGCTTTTGTTTTGTTTTGTCTTTTACAATTATTTTAAAAATGTAAAAACCATTCTTTGGCCCAATGGCCAAGATTTGCTGACCCGTGGTAAAATCAATGACTATATTTTAGAGAAATTTGAAGAAAGATGTGACGAATAGCTGAAGTTAAAGGTGAGAGCGTAACATATTTGCTGATAAGTGAGAGAGACAATTGCAGAATGGGTGGTTAGACTCCTTGTCAAAACCACAGAAAAGTGGAAAACCCAGAGTCTAAATCCAAGACCCGGTGAAACCTTCTTTCCACACATAGATGTCTTGGGACTTATTTATCATGAAAGCAGTAGGAAATTTGTTTGGCCAAAGCTGCTTATGACTATTGGAAGATAATTCCCTGTGGTCTCTTGGGTTTCTGCACATCTTGCAAGCAAGGCCCTCACTGCCCCTTTGTTTCAGACTGTCTTTTGAAGGATATTTGTATAGTGAACAGCCTTGTAAGACAGAGATAGTGTCTCCCTCAAGAGCAAAGAACATGCATGATTACCTCATATTATAAAAGATCTGGCTTCCCTAAACTCAAGGTTCTTCTCCTGTAACACACCCCACTGCATGAGCAGCTATCACTGACCCTCTTCTTGATGCAAACAAAGGCCATGAGTAAAAAACTGTCTGTCCTTCATCACTTACCCAGCAGTCTCATGTCACCTGTCAACATCCATGAAACTCTGGCAGGTTTACTTCTTAGCTTGCACATAGGGAAACATTTCAGAGTTTTTACAGTTTTTGACAGTGACAGAAATGGAATGCAAATGAGGAACAACAAACGAATCAAGGGAATCATTAAGTAAAAGTTACCCTTAAAAAAAGCATTTAACAAAATCTTAAAATGGTGTGATGCACTGAAACGGGAAAGAAGGTGGAAAGAGATGGTAAACAGTGACTTAGTCTGTTTGGGTGATGTGGGTGAATGTAGCACATCTACCTTGGCTGTCTCTACTGAAATTCTACCATTCTTCAAAGTGTTTTCAAATACCACACTACCTGGAAGTGACCTCTTCGTCAAAGCCCGGAAATTTACACTGTCTCCATTATTACTAGTGATTTCACAGGCATAGCGTCTTATCTGAAATGACAAATCCACAGCTTCCAGCAGTGTGCTCAATAAATGTGTATGTCTCACTTATTTAGCTATGTATTATGGTTATTTTTGCAGTCTTACGTAGATCGTATGCTCAATGATAGCAATAATCCTTTTTTATTTGTCTTTGCATCCAAGTTAGGTGCTTGTTATGGGCGGAATCGTATCCCCTTCAAATTTGTGTGTTGAAGCCCTAACTCCCAGTACCTCAGAATATGACTGTATTTGAAGATAGGATTTTTAAAGCATGAATTGTGAGGTCATTTGGGTGGGCCCCAATCCAATATGACTGGTGTCCCTATAAAAAGAAGAAAAGTAGACACAGATAGGTACAGAGGGGAGACCACATGAAGACACAAGGAGAGGATGGCTGTCTACAAGCCAAGGAGAGAGGCCTCAGAAGAAACCAACCCTGCCAACACCTTTATCTCAGGCTTCTAGCCTCCAGACTGAGAGAAAATAAGCAAATAAAAAAGTAAATATCTAGCGTTTCAGCCAAAGTCTGTGGTACTTTGTTACGGCAGCTCTAGTAAATTAATATAGTGCTCAATTCTTAGTTTTTAAATAAATGAACTTCTTAAGGAAGTCATCCCTGCTTCTGGGTTAGCTATCTCTCCTATTTATTGCCATAACAGCTTGTACTAACCTCTATCAGATCACTCACCTACCACATGGCATTGTAGTTATCTCTTTATTATTTATATTATTACATATATGATACTGTGGGCCCCGCCCACAGGATAACCATTTATTACATCTGGTGCAAGTGACAGAAAATGTGATTCAAATAAGATGAAGCAAAGTGGAAATCTACTGACACTTCAGTAGAGCTAGCTTCAGGCATATTTTGATTCAAGGACTCAAATGACATCATCAGGGCCCAATCTCTTTCTATCTCTTAACTCTGCTTTCCTCCACACTAGCTTCATGCTCAGCGTTCATGTGATGGAAAGGTGGCTGCCAACAGATTCAGGCTTACATACTCCCAGGTTCAAGACCAGGATAAAAGGAGATAGAGCTCGTTTCTCAATAGTCCCAGCAAAATTCCCCAGGTTGCATCTCTTTGGATCAGGTGACATGCTTGTCCCTGAACCAATCAGTGTCAGCGGGGATGCAGTGCTCAGGCCAGGATGGAGTCACGTGCCCCACCAGGAAGTCAGAGGTGGAATCAGATACCTGATACCCATGGACGGAGGGAGGGAAGAGAGGTGCTCCCAGGGGAAAATTGAGATCCAAGCGAAGGGAGGATGGGTGTTGGGCAAGCAACTTGCTTGTTGCTCCTATATGACTGTTAAATTCTCAAGGACTAGATACCCCAGTATCTCTCTAGCTTTTGGACCCAGCAAGGTTCCCTGCATATAATAATAGGCACCAGTAAGTGTGTGTTAAATAAATGAATGCAGCGGATGTGGAGCCATCAGGTAGAGGAAATTTCCATTCCTGCTGCAACCAGGACACAGCGCCTGGGAGTCCCACTCATCTTCACATTTAGAAAACAGCCTGCAGCCTCACAGCCCGAACCTGGCCTGGCGGAGGAAATGGCCCTCTTCTCTTCCCCAACAGAGCAGCCTAGTGAGATGGTGCATGCTGGCTTTGTGGTCAGATTCTATTTGGACACAGAGGAGTGGGTGAAAATTAAGACAGGAACAAATGGGGAAGGTGTGGGGACAGGATTCTACCCTAATGTTTCCATTCTTCACTTCAGCCAGCAAGTGGGAATTGCATCAGATAGGTTACAGAACCACCTAGTGGTCAAAGAGCATCGACACCGGTAGTGTAGACCTCAGATGGTGTGTGTTGCAGCGTAATGACCGGCATCCAGGCCTGGGGGAGTGGTGAACTCTGGTCACTGAAGGGTCTCCTGAGGTACCCTCCGTGGCTTCCACTTTTCTCCTACTTTTGGGAATGCCACTGAGAGCAGAAATCTGGGATGAAATGAGTCAGCTATATCGGCTTTTCGTTTCTACTTTTGTCCTGGAGGTATCTGGGAAAGGAAAGGTGTCGAAATGACCAGAAAGCCTGCAAAGCTGAGTGAAAATGTCAGTGCAGCACTCTCTCCTCACACCTGCTAATCTGTGGGCGCAGAGGTCACACGAGGGACTTCCCATTTCTACCTCATATACTTTTGTACTGCTTGGTTTATAATATCTATTGCTTCTGTAATAATAATCATAAAAGAGGACATGTTTAAACATAAAGAAATGGATGTCATTTCATCAGGGAGGTTCTCCCTGACGTTCTAAGAGCAGAGTGTGGTCTATCTGCACTAATCTATTTACGAACCTTCCAAACATGTTTTTCAGAAATACAGCTGGCGTTACGGGCATTGACGGGGGCTTCGGCACTAACTGGAGCTAACTTGTTCAACTGGGAAGTGGATGCATGGGTTTCATTACCCTGAGCACTCCAGTCTTCCCCGGAGTGTCTTGCTTCCGGCAGTATGAGGCTCGAAGCTCCTGCCCCTCATCCCCTGCAGTGTCTGGGAGAAGCAAGGCTGGCAGGGAAAGGCGAGATGGCCTTCCATTTTGCTAATGGACATGCAGCCATGATTCCTAATGCAGCTGGGTGGCTTATGATGCTCTACATGAAGAGTCCTAAAGGTTTTAGGTCATAAAATATATAGAACAGACTTATTTATAGTTAAATCCATGATATTTAGAAAAATATTATCCAAGTTATATTTGGGAAGGTTAACTTGAGGACAAGTGGACTGGAGAGGAAGAGACACTGGCTTCCAAGATACCAAGTAGGAGAGTGTTGTAAGGGGCTAATTGCTATGACTATTGCCATGGCAGTTTCTTTCCTGACATCAAATTCAGTGTGCCTATTATAGTGCCTGGCAAGGCATAGGTGACTAATAACCACTGGTTGAGTAAATGCTTGTGTAAACCTGGATGATCAGTTACAGTATTGTAGAGAAACGGGGTGGAGGAGAGGCATGAAAGAATGCAGGAGACTTATCTAGTACATAGATGTAAGAAGCTGGGGAGAGAGGAGATCAAATAATGACCGCAGTTTTGATCATTGCTGGAACTGCTGTGAGAGAGAGAGGGAGAGGTGAGGCAGAGACTGAGAGAGAGACAGAAAGAATTGTGGACTGTGGAGAGGCTGCCTGTCAGAGCAGAGGGGAGAGGAAGGAAGAAGATGAGTTCCATTCATTGTGCATATGTTCAGTTTGAGTTGACAGCGGGGCATCTTAAAGAAATGTCCAGCAGGCAGCTGATGATAGGGATTTGAGCATGGGGGAGACGTTAGTGTCTGGGATAAAGATCTGGGTAAGTCTAACGCGGAGGCAAGAGCTGAATCTGTAAGAGCAAATGAACTGCCTTGGAGGGCAGGATGTAAAGACAGAAAATCAAGGGCCCAGATTTGAGTTCTGAGGAATGTTCCCTCTTTCAAAGAGTGTTGGGAATATTGAAGAAACTTGCAGGTGATAAGCTTCTCCAATTGCCAATTGAATCCTTATTTACTAAAGGCCTGGTGAAATCACTTGACATCTTAAATGTAGACTACAGAGAGAGTCATTCAGAGTTGGATATGAAGCGGAAAATCCTTCTGAGACATAGAGAGGGAAGAAACGATTTCCATTTCTCAATTGTTCTCTGTTTTAAAATTCTCGAAAGCAACAAAAATCAAGGTACTTCAGTTAAAAACTTCGAGCTAAAGTTTGCTCTCATTCTAGCTCATTTGAGTGTACTTTTCCCCCTTCTATTTTTGTTTTGCTTCCACTTTGTAAAGAGGTTGTTTAAACCTGTGCATCAAATTCTCACCAAGCAACCCAGCCACTGAGGGAAAACCAAAAAGCAAGTACAGTGCATTTATAAGAGCTTTGCTAGGAATCAGTGGGAGGGGAAACCAAAGGATGCTGTCCAGATCAGTGACCCCTGCACACTGGGAAAAGTTAATTGGCAAACAGCACAGGAACATAATGGGAGGACCAAGAGTGGCTCAGGCAACCTTTTTAGGATGAAAGGAGTATACCTTTGGCAGTGACCATTTTTCACTTCCTTGCTTCCCAGAGGCCTTCTTCTTATACATTAACAAAAACAGTACCTTTCCAGATGTAATCAAACATGTAGCAACAAGAGAGAGATGGGATGGGGGAGCAGCTGAGCACAATCTTTGCCCTGGGTAATGCTGAGGCAACGAATAGCTTGTTGGAAGACATGTTGAAATAAATATATGTTCTTTTACTGATGCCAGAGGGAACGGTTTCTCTATCGAGGATGCATGTTTGTGTGTGTGCAGGTGTGTGTGCGTATGTGTGTTACCAGCATCGATTTGGGTGGGTAAATGGAAACACGTGATTATCCCATGGTGCTGCAAGAATGATGGAAACAATACACTTTCTAAATAAGCAGATATCGCATGGAGGCAGGACCCAGATGCTTCCTTTCCGAAGGAAACTCCCAACAATACACTGAAATCCACTATCAACAATGAAAACATATTGACAGAAAAGCCTAGAGATTCTCAAATCAAATTCTTTAAGGTTTATAACACTAGATTCAGCTTATTAAACTACTGAAAAGGGGAGAAATTAAAAAGCAATTATTTTAATTATCGTGTTTGTATCAAGTTTAGCCAACTGCTACAGTAATATCACTTAGCTTGTTCTACTGTAATTAATCCAATAAGTGTACAAGGAAAACAAATTAGAATTATTTATAGCACTGAAGCTAAGTGGAAATGAGATATTGCCCAAGTGCTATTACAATAAATATGGGTTGTTTCACACTCCTTCAAATTATGCTTTAGGACTGTCAACCATTCATGTTATTCTTCAACTGTATAAACCTCCACAAAAAAAAGAAAATTCCAGTAGTGAATGTCATCAAACTTATGTTCAGATGTGCATATTGAGTTGAGTAACCAGGCACTTGTTTTATTTGAGCCAAATTAAATACATCTCATTAAGGAAATGTTAACTAGTATGCAAACACTGAATGCATTTTTTAGAAAACAGTCTCTGTAATGAGGTACAAACATTATGTGACTTTACGAATCTGTCCCACAGAGCAAAAACCATGGTCAAGATTCATATCATTTAAATGGCATAGATTCTCCCCAGGTCCAGTTAATAGTGAATTATATGTAAATGAAAGGAAATACAGATCTGGCACAAAAGGAGAAAATCTGTCTTAGAGATGACTGTTTTTTGTTTTTTTTTTAAGTAATAACCCCTCACTCAGAAAAAAAAAAAGAAAATTGTATGCAAGACCACTGGTTCACCGTTCAGGCATTATACAAGCAAATTAGGTCCCAAGTAATTCCATTCACAAGTGTAAGAAAAAAATTGTCCAAGTCCCCTCCTCGTATCTCTGCATTACTGTTGCTGAGACTACTAATGACCATGGTAAAATATACTACCTACTACCTACTGCCTGCTTTCAGTTTACAAGGCACCAGATTAAGTCCTTAGCGTTCTTTTGCCCAGTTAATCCACAGACCTCACGAGCAGATGCTGTAGTTATCCCTGTGCTGTAGATGAGAAGACCGAGGCCGAGAGGGGACATTTCCACAAGATTCTCAGATTACAAAGCCTGAGCTCTTAACCGATATATTTTCCCCTGACAAACAGGTTTTCAAATGCGGAGAAGAGTTTGTGCGGGGTTTTGGATACAGCTGAACTAGCCTACTCTTTGAATCAGTGTGAACGAGGCCCGACCCCTGCTTCAGTCGATCTGGCCTGGGCTCTGGTTTTCCCCCGCCCACAGGATAACCAGCTCCTGAGCATACATCTAGGTTTGTTCTCTAAAAAATAGCGCCCTGCATGTGCATAGCCCTTTGAACTCTGTAAAGCCATTTCACATCAACGGTCTCTTTTGATCTGCCAGTGAAGTGAGAAGAGAAACCATTTTTAATCCCCATTTTATAGGCAGTATAAAACAACTTCATTCAAAGTCATATCATGGTTTAGGAGCAGAGCCAGAAGTAGAATCTGATTTTTTTGCCCTTCCCGCAAGTAGATTCCTCTTCTGCTTGGCCCTCCACGTGAGGGAACGTATATATATACGTAACTGCATATACAACCTAACTGCCAAGCCCAGAGGAATCCTCCGGGAGCCTGCTAAACAAATAACACCTAGTAGGGACAGAGCTTCATGTTCTCATATAATCTAGAATTTAGAACTAGAGGCAGACATCTCTCGCTCATTTCAGACCAAACCAAAAGTCACTAATCCAAACCTCAGAGAGAGAGCTCAGCTTCTGATTTGTTGCCAAAAAAAAAGCCCTTTGGGAGAAGAGGCAAAACCTTAATTTAGTTATCAGTTCATACAATGCTGTGTATGTGATATATTTTTTCTAGTTTGTCTGTAGGATTGAAAATTAATTATAAGGCAGCATGGATTTTTTCAAATGTCACCATGTTTTCAAGTTTTCCTAACTACTCTCTAAGTCAAATCATGGCTATGCTCACTATTAGCTGTATAACAACTGGGCAAATACTTTGAATTTTTAAAATAATCTAAAACAGTGATAATAATAACACCTACCGCAACCTCATTGAATTGTTGTAACCTTTAAATGAGATATGCATGTGACACATCTGGTGGGGTGCTTGGCAAGTACATTTTATGCATGTGACAAGTACATTTTAGTTGTTGATTTCACTATGCAAAGCATTTTAAAATGCATCTTTGAAGCCAAATACACAAATAGTAATTATGCTTTTGTCAAGATGTTTTATCTTGAAGTTAATAAGACTTATCGCCTAATCAAATGCATCATTTAACTGACAATTTATATCATTGATTAATTTGCATCTTAATAAAGGATGTGAGGTGACGGAGCTTACCAAGTCTCTCCCCTGCATGAGTTTACTTCGGCTTTCTCTTTACTCTTCAAATTTGCTTTGATTGTTAGAATTTCACTGGCTTGTGAGCTCCTTGAAGGTACAGGTAAGTGTTTTCATCTGCATTCTCTCACAGAATCCACCACATGGTTGCCACTCAGTAAACAACACTTGTTGAACATTGATTTGATGCCAGGAAACTAAAAAATTCATCCATTAAAAGAATTTATGTTTGCTTTGAGATTCCCACTGTGTTTGGTCAACAAGAGTACCCTGAGTTCTCTGGGATCTTAATTCTACTCTTGGGCAGGCACTGCTTTATTCTATTCTGATCAGCTCTTATAGCACACACAAAAAAGGGGAGGGAGACAAAAAGAGAAAAAATAAGGAAAGAAAAATGAAAGGGGGCTAAGAATTTATGTTATGTGCAGTGGTTAAGAATCCACCTGCCAATGTAGGGGACATGGGTTCGAGCCCTGGTCCGGGATGATCCCACATGACGCGGAGCAACTAAGCCCACGAGCCACAACTACTGAGCCTGTGTGCCACAACTACTGAAGCCCACGTGCCTAGAGCCCGTGCTCTGCAACAAAAGAAGCCACCGCAATGAGAAGCCCACGCACCGCAACGAAGAGTAGCCCCCACTCACCGCAACTAGAGAAAGCCCGCATGCAGCAACAAAGACCCAATGCAGCCAAAAATAAATAAATGAAATAAATAAATTTATTTAATAAAAAGAAAAATGAAAGGGAAATAAGGAGAGAGTAAATAGGGGAGGAGAGGAAAAAAATGAATTAATGAATTTTACTTTTTACCTTTCCCCAAATACCCTTCTGTATTATATGATCTTTTCTTTTTAATGTCAATTTATCTTTTTTTTTAATTTAGGTATAGTTTATTTACAACATTGTGTTGTCAATTTATCTTTTATAATGAAAAAGAAAAATGTATACAGCTGTTAATCTCTATATTAAAATATTTCAATTAAAATGGTAACATAAATTGAGACCTGATTTGCTAATTACAGCTATTATCCACGTTTTGGAGGTTCCTGGAAGTTTTGAAGTTGCAGAGTAGAAGGGAAGGAATATGATTTTGAAATTAGACAGACACAGCCCTACAACAATCTGTATACCTTGTCCAAGTTACTCAACCCCTTTGCACTTCTATTTCTTCATATTTAAAATTAACATGTAAATTACTTAATATTAATATAAATTCTTAATTAATATTAATACTTAATATTAATCCCCCTCTCAAAATTATATCAGGGTCAAGAGTACAAGCTCTGGAGTTAGGCTCAAATGATGGCTCCAACATTTGCTAACAGGGTAACCTTATATGAACTTCATTTTCCTTATAAATATAATATAGGTATTAATAATATCTACCTCATCAGGTTGTGAGGAGGAATAAATGAGATAATCAGGAATTCTACTCTGAACATTAGTAGACTTGCATGATCAAAATATATACTCAATTATTTTTATAATTTTGTTAATACAAATATTGTGGAATTTTTTCCCTCTTGGTGTGTATATACATACATATAATATATATGTGTGTATATATATATATACACACATACACATACATATATGTGTGTATATATATATATATATATATATATATGTAATATCCTTGATTTTGCCTGCCTCTTGGCCCACAAAGCCTAAATATTTATTATCCAGCACTTCACAGAAAAAGTAGTTTACTGACCTCTGGCTTAGAAGTTAGGAAGTCATACCATCCCAAGGTACTGCTTCCACTAAGTCATATATTTTCTATTAATGAAGTCGATTCCATGTAGGTAAGAGCAGAGAGACATGAGGCTAGAGGAAGGAGGGAAATGTAGACAAATTTTAAAGAGAGATTCTTTTCTTTACTGGGAAAAAAAGGAGGTTCTTTTTTCCCTTCCATTCTTTTTAGGTCTAAGTGAGAAGAATGCCTTATGGTTAGCTTACCAGTGCCCTTCCTGGACACCTATTAAACAAATGGTGATGGAACAACTGGTGATGCATATGGAAAAAACAAAATCGGATCCCGAATTCATATACCAGGTGGATAAAAATAAAATGTTTTAATGTGAAAAGCAAAACTTTAAAATCCTTAAAAGAAAATATTGAGGGTGCTGTTTGGCTTTGGGATAAGACAGACACAAACCATCAAGAAGATGTAGCACTTAAGCCTTATGCAGTCCTAGGAAAATCCTTGCGCACACATATACAAGGAGACACACACAGGACCGTTCACAGACCATTGTTTGTAAAAGCAGGAAACTGGACACAAACTTAATGTCATCAGTAGAAAAAGGGATCAATACATTGTGATATGTTAATGGACTACTACATGCTAGTAAACAGAGCTTCACAAACTATTCACACAGGTGAATCTCATAAACTTATGAGTGAAAAAAGCAAGTTGAAGAATAAGTCAGTATTATGTCATTTATATAAAAGTCAAAAACATGCTGAACAATACTACATTGTTTTAGAATAGACACACACGTAGTAAAAATATAAAGGAATGCTGAGAATGATAAGCCTAAAGTTCAGAATATTAGTAACTTCTGCTGGGAAGACATGGGCTACAGTTAGAATATACACAGGGTATTTCAACTATACTTAATGTTTTTACATTTCAACCTAGAAGTACAGTACATACATATTTATTATATTATACTTTTAAGTCTTACTACATATATCATGCATCTTATAGCTTATTGCATTATAGTAAGTATAAAAATCAAATTATTAAGAAAGAAGCCCTAAAACACCCTTTCCTTTATAGGCATTACCTTTTCAGAGAGCCATGCTGGTTTTTCCTGTATTTCCTACGTTGCTGAAATGGACATAATTGCTTTCCTCAAGAGTACCACAGCTTATATTTTGTCCAAGACATATTACTTATTGAACTAAGGAAATGGCCACTGGACTTTTTGAGAAGAGTCATGTAATACCCCGGGAGGCCAGTAATAATACAGATCAAAGTCCTTGGTACCTTGAATTAGGTTATTTTTATAAGATTGAGAGGAGCACTGATGAACCAAAAAAAAAAAAGGAACTACTCTAATGTTAGAATATCAGACTCTGGCCAGTGGATGATGTGCCCGCTTAATAATATTTCCCAATGCAATTAGATTAGAAGGACAAAGTATTTAAAAGCCAAGATTACATTAGGAGTTACTGGGGCAAAATCATATCTTCTTTCTAAGGTATAGTTAAAAACTCCAAGCAATTCAGGAGGTCTGGAAAAGAGCATCTAGTTATCAATTCTCTCAGTTAAATATTTGTGCCAGGTGGCAAATGTGTGTGTGTGCATATGCTTATTTTTTAACAAAGAAATCATTCCATATATACTTTCACATAGCCTGATAAAACTAGAATATATATAGGGAACACTTTCATATATATGTGTATACACATATATAGATAACTACATATATTCTTCCGAAATATAATTGAGATTTTATTACCACTTCAAAAACTACATGCATATTTATATATTTTATATATTAATACATAACATTATATATAACATATACAATATAAATTACGTGTTGTGTGTAAAAGTTATATATATATTTCAGAATTGAAATGTGTCAAAGAATCTAATACAACTTTACTTTATAGAGAGAAAACTAAAGCTCAAAAATGACAATCAAGGTCTCATCAAATTATTAGCAAGGCTAATGCTATATATTTTTCATTCTTAGTTCTCAGTTCAAAATTGTGCAAGAGACATGTCATTCTTAGCCACACAAAATGTAGTAAATGTGGGTCACTGTTATTTACTTGTCATCAGATACATGAAACATGAATGTCCCAATCTGGGCTACACAATGAAAGAAAGATGTGAAGAATTTGGAAGGGATCTAGAGAAGAGTCCAAGGGCAATCAGAAAATCAGTTGAGAGAAAAGCATTAAGGCAGAGAAAACTCAGCTTGTAAGGAGGAAGCTAAAGAAGGATTTTGCTCACAGTAGGCACTTAATGGCTTGGAACTGCATTCAGTGGGGAAAGCTCATTGAACAAGGGTGGGAAACATTCCCCCAGTCATTGAACCAGAAAAATCTCAAAGCAAGGGCCTATTCCTCCCCACATCCCTTGCAAAAAGATATCCAAAATATTTTCCCCATTACTTAGAGATGAAATATTCAGTTATTTTGTTAAAGAACTGAGAATAGGCAACATAAAACTTTGATATGCACAAAATGCTAAATACATCTCATTTCCATTTCTATATTAGAGTCAGTTAAAGTTTGAATAAACATAAACTGAAGACTGGGTGAGACAACAAAAGGATAGATGCAGAGTGGTAAGGATAGAAGCTATACCCTGGGCATTAGCTATATTGTTCCTCTTTAAAATGCTGATAAACTGCCTACTTTCTATAGCTTTTTAATTGTTTGGATTCATAGGTTCTGCTCTGAATCAGAATATTATAATTGCCAACGTGGAAAAAATGATTTTTGGAGCAGTACCAGCAGCCAGAGCATGCTCAGCCCGGGGAAGAGATGAAATGAAGCCCATTAGAATGGTCTCTCTTCCATGGATACTCTCTTCCAGATCTTGATCAGGGACCACAGCTCCCCAGCTCTAGTCTTAGAGGATGGTGACCTGTTCCCATCTCCCATAAAGAGACAATAAGAAGACCCAAGCTCTAATTGCACCATGAGCAATTTAAATCAGTGGCTAGAAAAATTTCCCAACCATAATGCTGAAATGGATTTCTGAGAGGTTTTGCAAACAATTGAATATCACCAGAATTACCTTGTTACGTGAATATTTAAAAACTGCTTTAGAATTGAGTTTCATTATAAAATTGATTTAAAGAATTAACATACCTTTCCACTGTCTGATTTACCTTTTTTGGTACTCACTGCTTTTTACACCAGGTAAGTAGGCTTTATTTTGATACACTAAAAATTTCATATTGATGTCTATATGACATAGTGTAAGTATTAAAACAAATTCCCTAAAACAAACTCTCCAACCTTTCCCCTGCTTATTCTCTTAAGGCTCCAGACTCCCCTCTATCAACTGCAATTCAGTCTTGACTTTCATACTCTCAATTCCCATTCTGCCTCTAGCTGGGTCCTGGTTAAGACAGAGGTTCTGTGGTTTGTTCATAAATGATTATCTCTTATTTTTGTGATATAATAAAATAAAAAACAGAAAATCAGTGTGACTCAGGTCACATATTAAATTCTAATTTTGGTTCAAAGTAGATGATCAAAGATAGCCACATTTAAATACCATTCACCTCATTGGAGATGCAGTTCAATCTTTTATTAAACCATAGAATGGCTGAATCTTTTACAGAAAAAGCCAAAGCCATGTTATCCCACTAGGAAGATTGTGACCTAGACCAGCATCAGAATAGAATATGATCTGAAGAGATGATAAAAATTGAGTCTGGTTAAGCATGACCTTGCGACAGACATAAACATCCAAGGAGTATCTGAACTGGCATTTAAGCTAGGGTATGTTGGTCAATATGAATGCTCATGTAGTGATTAAAATGTACCACATTTAAACAGTACAGAAACAGTGTTTTTTAAAAGTGCATTTAAAAAGCAAGCTTACTTACAGGCATAGAACATTATAAATAGAATGCCAAAGCAAACAAATGCCCTCAAACACAAAGAAAAAAAAAAAGGCAGAAGGAATGCATTTTAAATCATTTTATTAAGAAATTCAACACTTAAAGCTCAATAAAAATTTATGTAACTGATTTCTGCAGATATCTGAATTGGAGATGTTGATTTTAGGCTTCTTTTTAACTGCTGCTGTGATAAAATCTAATTCTTGAGAATTTAAATAGGAACACATTAGGTAACAAGGCCTAATTTGAGCCACTGTCAGATCATACTATACATTTGTTCTTATCTCAAGGGATGAATATTGAAAAAACTTAAAGCACAGCAGAGTTAAATGTTCAAGGATGTCCTGAAATGACTAAATTCTATAGGCATACAGACCCACTCAAGGTGAAATTTTAAATGGGCACATTTCAAACATTTTTTTTTAAAGCTATATAAAAACACTGACCTAAAAATGCTACTGTTGGAATGACTCTTCTAAATGGGCAAGAAAAAAAAAGCATCTCACTTTGAATGAAGTCTTCCATTCTAACGCAGAAATAATTTGAGGTGTGGGTATGACATCATATTTTAGCAGTATTCATATTCCACTGCTTAAGAGTAGAATAAAAATGTTGAGATAATTGAGAACCAAAGAGCAATGCTTGTACAAACATGGATGTGACTTGCATGTTTCAACAAATCACAGAAAACTATATTCACATTAAACAAAACTGTTAGGGAATAAAATTATTGAAGTTCTCAGAATTTAAACTCTGAGTTTAAATAATGATCAACCTCAGCACTGTTAAAAGCAAATATGACACTCCAATGATGAAAGATGCCAATACCAATGCAGCACTACTTACAATTTTTAAAAGAAGGTACAAAGATCCCAACTGTTCAACAGTAGGGAACTGGTGAAGTAAATTTAACCACTCAAATAATGATATTCAGCTATTAAAAAGAATGAAATTTCAATGTTCAACATACATAATGATGCCTATAATAGATTGTTTAGTTAAAAAAAAAAAGTTGACTTGGAAAACAATATGCAAAGATGCCAGAAGCAAGAGGCCACATTTTATGCTTCTCCTTGTATGAAATGTCCAGAATAAGCAAATCCAGAAGACAGAAAATAAATAGCAGTTGCCAGGGTATGGGAGGTGGGGAATTGAGAGGTATAGGGTTTCTTTTAGGGGTGATGGAAATATTCTGAAATTAGATAGTAATGACACTTGTACAACATTGTGAATATACTAAAGCAAAGTATATGCCCAGTGGTGGGATTGCTGGGTTGTACGGTACTTCTATTTTTAGTTTTTTAAGGAACCTCCATACTGTTCTCCATAGTGGCTGTATCAATTTACATTCCCACAACAGGGCAAGAGAGTCCCCTTTTTTCCACACCCTCTCCAGCATTTATTGTTTGTAGACTTCTTGATGATGGCCATTCTGACGGTGTGAGGTGATACCTCATTGTGGTTTTGATTTGCATTTCTCCGAGTTTTACTCAGAGACAGTCACTGGGTAACCTTTTAGTGATGCTGAGAGTATCTCCAGTACTTAAATTTGGTCATGCATGACTCTTCATGTAAACAAGCAAACTTGAGAACTCAACTCTTATATCAAAGGCAACTCCACTGTATACCTGATTAGCGGTGTTGAGCATTCCTTCATGTGTTTGTTGGCAATCTGTATATCTTCTTTGGAGAAATATCTATTTAGGTCTTCTGCCCATTTTTGGAGTGGGTTGTTTGTTTTTTTGATACTGAGCTGCATGAGCTGCTTGTAAATTTTGGAGATTAATCCTTTGTCAGTTGCTTCATTTGCAAATATTTTCTCCCATTCTGAGGGTTGTCTTTGGTCTTGTTTATGGTTTCCTTTGCTGTGCAAAGGTTTTTAAGTTTCATTAGGTCCCATTTGTTTATTTTGTTTTTATTTCCATTTCTCTAGGAGGTGGGTCAAAAAGGATCTTGCTGTGATTTATGTCACAGAGTGTTCTGCGTATGTTTTCCTCTAAGAGTTTTGTAGTGTCTGGTCTTACATTTAGGTCTTAAAAATATGCAATGCTTCACGAATTTGTGTGTCATCCTTGTGCAGGGGCCACGGTAATCCCTGTATTGTTCCAATTTTAGTATATGTGCTGCCAAAGTGAGCACTAAAATAATAGGGCTTTTAGGATCATTGACTGCCTAGCGAAAAGATGCTACCAAGTCCTATAATATTCTCAAAAATCACAAAACTGAAACCTACAAGCAACTGTGTCATTAAATTTTACAAAGACATTCGTTTGAACTGTATTCACCTGGGGAAAAAAATGAAATAACCATGTTGTTTTCTCTATTTTTAAGAGAATCAGAGTAGGCCAACTAGGTATAAATTTACAAGCACCTTAAATGTTTGAGTACTTCGTTTTCTCATATTTAAAATTTCTTTTGTGCTGCAAGTGTTGAAAAGCGATTAAAACGCCTTAATACGTAATTAATCACCCTACAAGCTATCACCATATTTAGTGGTAGTTTCAGAAAAAAAAAAAATTATATATGCAAGGTAAGCCTAATAAAACTCATGAAAAATGTAATATCTGATTTTTAGAACCTAATGTGCTCAAGGAAGTATTTGTGCTTTTAAATTAGAACAACTCTGTATTTAATTAGTCCTCATTTGCATATGTAATCATTTTAATTTATTTGCACAAACACAGGACATTGTGCTCCATCAGCAGGTAATGTTCTTTATTAACTAGACTAGGAATTTCATGCCCAGGAAGAAATATTCCTATCTGTGATGCAAAAGTCAGAACTACACACTGTCTTGACTTCATTCTTCAGGTTTTATGGTCACCATTCCAAGATAATAGAATACAATATAAAACACTTGACTAATCTGCCAATCTCTAGAAATCAGTAATTTAATATTTAATGTTTGTTTTTACCTACTGCCCAGTTACAAACTGGGTATTTATTCGTACAAAGTAACTTATTGAAATTCAAGTACTAATAATAATGCACTAAAATTCAAACTTCAATAATTTGGATGGTGGCAGAAGTAGAATTGATTAAATATCAGTGATTTCTTCATTGGTGGTGTCAAGTAATAACAGCCTAGATTGTGGAGAAAGTGGTGAGGACAGGCTTTATTTAAGATGTTTGGAAGTCAATACTGTATGCTTGACAAGCTAATGACAGATCATACTTATCTACTCATTAAAGCACGTGAACCAATTTTTCCTTAGGGCATTTCCAACAGACCCTGATAATCTTGTTATTGCCACTCCTTCCCCCAAATCCTAAACACATCCTAAAAAGAAAACAAGAAACTCTCATTAACTACTGTGACTAAAAAAGTACTTGTGTTTTTGCCTAATACTAAATGCTTCATTCTTAAAGTTACTTTGAAAACAAGCATATTATTAAGATACAAATACATTGTTTGAGGAATAACTTAAGCTTTCATTTCCAAATAAATTGCGATTTACAATAATTGAGTTCATTTGGTGACTGGTAATTGGAATTTGACACTACAGAATGAATCAGTGGATACTTTGCGAGGACAGATTTCACTTGGGGCTACTGTTTGGGTAGGAAGCTTGTTCTAGCTAAAGTCTTGAAGGAAGGCCCAGTGCTGTTCTTTGGTAAGTATTCTTCATGCGATGATCTATACCGAGTTATGTTTTTTTGGAAAACTTTTGGCACAACTTTATAACAGGCTAAGCACTGTGTCATATATATTATTTTTCTCCCACACAGCAAGTTAAGCAAATTGTTCGAGTCATTACATTAGATATGCTCTATATGACAACAGGCAGATCTCCAAATGTCATCTTGATTTCCCATAATTCTTCATGATTGGGTCTGAGTATCCTATAACATAACAGAGATAACTGTCCTCACTTAGTTTTGGAATATATTTGAGTTGAGTAATGCCTATTATAGTTCCAAAATGTCATATGCATAGTACTTAGATCCCACCCCAAATCAAATTATTAGATACATTTTTAAAAATTCTCTTTGATTGGATGACCAGTATGTAAGGACAGTGTTAAAGATTTACAGAACTTTTCATTATCTGCATAACTATATCTGGCGAAAGAATGCCTATTTCTATAAGCTTTGTTATACAGGTCTTGAAAACACCCATTGGTAAACGTATTACAGCAAAGCTGTAAAATATACATTTATACTATATGTAAAATCAACTGCATGTCTTCGGCATACATGCTTGCATAAACAACACACTAGCTTGAGTGAGTGAACCTGAAAAGTCCACTCACAAAGAGTTTTACTCAGAGACAGTCACTGGGTAAGCTTTTAGTGATGCTGAGAGTATCTCCAGTACTTAAAGGTACATGTGTGGTTTTGGTATAAAATGGACCTAAAAGCAAACGATATGCTCTTCCTGGTACTTAGCTGAAGAAGCAGAAATCTATTCCGATGCTAGAGAAAAACATTACCACATATTTCTGAGACACAGTTATGCCCGTTTTTAAAGTATGCACAAATATGGCTAAATATACTGTATTTTTTTTTTTTTTTAAAGATTTATTATTTTTTTTAAAGATTTATTGATTGCTATGTTGGGTCTTCGTTTCTGTGCTAGGGCTTTCTCTAGTTGTGGCAAGCGGGGGCCACTCTTCATCGCGGTGCGCGGGCCTCCCACCATCGCGGCCCCTCTTGTTGCGGAGCACAGGCTCCAGATGCGCAGGCTCAGCAGTTGTGGCTCACGGGCCTAGCCGCTCCGCGGCATATGGGATCCTCCCAGACCAGGGCTCGAACCCGCGTCCCCTGCATTAGCAGGCAGATTCTCAACCGCTGCACCACCAGGGAAGCCCCTATACTGTATTTTTGATTAGAGAGTTTTATAAAAGGGAAATTTTGGTCACGCATGACTCTTCATGTAAACAAGCAAACTTGAGAACTCAACTCTTATATCAAAGGCAACTCCACTGTATACCTGTTTTGACAGAATAAATATAAAACAGTTTTGCAACTAATCATTTTGGGGTTAAATAAAAGACAACAAAAATCTCTACATTATTGATTTAAACTAAAAATTATTTTGTTGGGGGTGGAGGCAAAAAAATAAGAAAACAATTTGATCCATTAGGGGAATTTAGCTGAAGATTAATGGTATTAAGTCTAACCAACAGAGGGAGATTTTAATTCCCAAAGCATCATCCACCCTTTTCGTTAGGAAGAAATGGATATTAACAGAAGGCAGCCATTACATTTACCTTAGGAAGAACTGTTTACACTTATGAATTGAAAAAGGCAAAAAAGATACTATCCAAGGATTATAATAAAAAATATTCTAGGGCTTCCCTGGTGGCGCAGTGGTTGAGAGTCTGCCTGCCAATGCAGGGGACACGGGTTTGAGCCCTGGTCTGGGAAGATCCCACATGCCGCGGAGCAGCTGGGCCCGTGAGCCACAACTACTGAGCCTGCGCGTCTGGAGCCTGTGCTCCGCAACAAGAGAGGCCGCGATAGTGAGAGGCCCGCGCACCGCGATGAAGAGTGGCCCCCGCTTGCCGCAACTAGAGAAAGCCCTCGCACAGAAACGAAGACCCAACACAGCCATAAATAAATAAATAAATAAAATTTAAAATAAAAAAAAAAAAAATTGATGACTAATAAGAACCTGCTGTATAAAAATAAATTGGAAGGATACACAAGAAATTATTAAAAAAAAAAAAAATATTCTAGGGGCTTCCCTGGTGGCGCAGTGGTTGAGAGTCTGCCTGCCAATGCAGGGGACACGGGCTCGGGCCCTGGTCTGGGAAGATCCCACATGCCACGGAGCGGCTGGGCCCGTGTGCCACAGCTACTGAGCCTGCGCGTCTGGAGCCTGTGCACCGCAACAAGAGGGGCCGCGATGGTGAGAGGCCCGCGCACCGCGATGAGGAGTGGCCCCCGCTCGCCGCAACTAGAGAAGGCCCTCGCGCAGAAACGAAGACCCAACACAGCCATAAATAAATAAATTTTTAAAAAATAAAAGGGCAGAAGCAAAACAAAACAAAAAAATGGGTGTTTGTGTGTGATTCTCGTGTATTGACTCCACAATGGCAGACAAGTCATCTGTCATGTGAATCTGAAGCCTGTCAGGACATCAAATGTTAATTAGAGCCTTTGTGTTCCTGTGTTAGAAAAAAAAAAAAAAAAAATATTCTAAAACAATTTGGTAAGTTTAAAAACCCAGCCAATAGCTAATTACTAGTGAGTGCGTTCCTCCAGAAGATTAAATATTAATGAAGGAAAACAAATTTATGTAATTCCAGAGATTAGAAATCATGATCTTCTTGTAAGAAGTATGTTTTATTACTTTAACCTTTTATGGTTGAACACTAGCTCTAAAAAAGAACCATGAATATGTCAGCATGGCATTTCTTTTTATTTAGTCTGAAAGTCTCCTCTTAAAAAAAAAAAAAAAGCAACATTCTCCCTCCCAGTATGACACCTTTCTCATAACTTAACTGAGCTTTGTCCAAAATCAGAATCTGGCTCCAGAAAAAGCCTATCATCAATATACAAGATATGGTGTTTTCTTACAGATTTTCTGACAAGAGAACATGACAATATTAACCAAATAAATTCAATACAAGGAAATAATGTTGTAACTCAAAGCAAACTGCTTTTTGCTTAATCTCACTTTTTGATTCTATACTAGATGACCACTATTCTTAAAGCTTAAAATAAATTGGGAATACAAGTCAAAACCAGACCCTAGTTAAAGAAAATGGAACACCGAGAACCGTGGGTTAGCAAAAGCAAACAACACACTTTAAATTAATTGGGAAAATTTTAATTAATAAGCATCAAATGTACTTTACATTGATAACTGCAATACTGAAACTGTGACATTTTAAATATTCTTTGCAAAAAAGGTTAGTGATATTCTTTTTCCTGGGAAACATGGAGATCCAATTATAAGCATTAATGTGGAGTCTAGGTCACTATGGTTTAGTTAATGCTAGTATCTGAAGAGATGTTCACATTTCACGTCTACAATAAGGTAGAGTGTGAACTACTTGTATTGCTGAATTTAGCTAAAATTCCATGAGATAATTTAGAGGACTGTCAAACTTTTGAAGTGCAAACTCATAAAACTTTACATTGGGATCACTTTTTTGCTTCAACTGCACCTGACTTGAGAATACAGGTAATTTTTATTTCCTAACTCCTTGGAAAACTACTTCTCCAATAAGTCTTATGTCTTCTTTATTATGCGTTGTTTTTAAGAAAGATGATTATCTCTGTGGCTAGTTTCCCACAGTTGATAAAAATCCATCAAAAACATCATAATATATAATTAGCAAGGAGAAGAGCTGTTTTTCTCAGGCTGCAGGAACATAAAAGAAACAGCACTTCTTATTTGTATTAGCACAAACATTTAAACCTAGTCATACTGCAGGTAACTCCAATATAGTATTCAAAAGTTCTATAAAAATGAACAAAAGATACATATTTACTTCCATTGCTCCAAGAGTCAAACATCAGATCTGCACGAGAGCTGTACTGTAGCAGTCTGCTGGTCTGATTTAAGAGTTCGAAGTCCTTTTTGCTATTTGGCCCAATGATGTCCACATCCCAGATAAATTCAGTTCAAAAAACAGAAATTAGGGCAAAGACTCCATATAGCAAAGCACAAGGATATGCCACTAGAAGTTGCTGTCCTTCCATGGCTAATGCAGAAATAAAAATTTTGGAAGCAGAAAAACTACACCATCCAATAATTCCAGCAGTGAGAATGATTCCTACCATTCCTCTGTAGCCGACAAGGAAAAACAGGGGGAGGGGAGAGAAACAGTAGATGAGATTAGTTACATAAGAATAAGTTTTAAAAAAGCACTTAAAAATCGACATGTAGATATCCGCAGAAATAATCAAGATGTTTTTCAAATGCTGAAATGTACCTCACAGTGAATTCAATTATTTCATGTGATAAAAAGCTCGTTTATAACACATCTTGCTCCTTAATCTAGCACAATTTCTCAGCCTTGGCAGCACTGACATTTGGGGTGGACGCGCTTTTGCTGCGGGGGTGTTTCTGTCCATCGTTAGGAAGTTACGCAGCATCCTGGCCTCTAGCCATAAAGTACCAGTAGCACCCACGCCTCCCACAGTTTTTCACAACTGAAGTTGTCTCCAGACATTGCCAAGTGTCCCCCGGTAGCAAAACTAACTCCGCTTAGAAAATACTGTTTCAGTAGAAAATACTGTGTGTAAAATTTGAATGTAAATATATCAATCTTAACAAATGAGAGGAGTGAGGCAGGGACACTGTGAGGCCATCATCCTGCCAAATCTCTACTACCAAATAGGTGATATATACTCTTCTCCTAAACCTTCATTTTCATTCTTTAAGTGTAACAAAGTTCAATCTTTGGTCGTCCAGCACTAGCCACAAGGAGGAGCTTGAACTGTTGAGAGAGCCTCTGTGCACTGGCCATGAGAAGCAATTTTACTAGCTGTATTTACACCTCTATTTTTAACCTTACCTAAAATATTATTTTAAAATAACACATATTTAAAGCTGTGTACATCTGAGAACACGGTAGGCTAGTAACAGCCTCTTCCATAAAAAGAACGCTCCATTTTTAGTTAAAAAGCTGCTAAAGAGAGAATATGTGTTTATTATTCATCCACTTAGCATATGCCCAATATCTTTAAGAAGTCAGATATGGTATAAAAAAATCAAAGAGAGAGGAAGTATAATTCTAAACAACTTGACCTTTTCCATGCAGTATTTAAGTTAACAATCACCACTGTTCAATTTGTTTATGGGCACTGCTAAGTATGCAAAAAACTAAATTCTTTAGCACAGGTAAAAGCAGAGATGGTATAAAAGACTTTTAAACTTATTCTCACTTCCATTATTCATCACGGAGAAATATACAACACAGCCCTCACGTATAAGAGGCACTATCTAAGATGCTGTTGAACCAGTGATTTATCTCAAACTGATGGTGAGGTAAAGCCTATTACACAGAATTGGTCAATCAACCCCCAAAATAAAGACCAGCACTTACTGCAAAGAAAATATCACTGCAAAGCTGGAAAGCAGGATCATGGGAAGAAGACAATATCCAAGGACACTTGCCACACAGCCGAAGGAAACACCAGTCATACTCATTAAGTTTAATAAACAAAACATTCCTAGGCATCCAATTGCACTGATCCCATATACATAGCCAAACTGGATTTTGCCAGCCTATGGGTAAAGAAAAGATTACAGGTTAAGGGCAAAATAGTTATTTTTGGCTTCTTTCACCTGAAATGGCACTCACAGAAGATATTCAATTTGTGAGCATTAAAATCCACAAAGGTACCTATCCTTTACACAGAGAAGTAAAACAGTGAGCAGACTGGCTTTTATAAAATCCTTCTTAAGAAGTTTAAAATATCCACCTCCCAACACACAGATACTGTTTTTCATTTTCTAGTTACCATTTGAGCTTGGCATAGAATTCAACAAAGATATAAAATCATGGTATGATCACCTAAAGTAGTAGATTTCTAAAAAGAAATCTGGCTGATTTTAAGCAAGTAAGCTACAGAGACAAGATGGAAAGCCATTCAGATATTTGGATAGTAGCTAATATCACTTGAAAGTACCCAAATTCCACCAAAATTGCCCTGAAGCAATTCATTCTCATTGGCAGATGTAGCTAAAATCTTTTTAACAGCAGAAATGATCTCATTATTCACTTTACATGGGTGTTAGAGGAATTAGGAGAAAGGAAGCCAGGAGAAGCAGGAAGCCAGGGTTCTGTGAGGAGGGGAGGAGACAAGAAAAGTGGTTAATAACTGGGCAAGAGGAATATAATGGAATATATTTTCTTCTTCCATTGTTTTTCCAAATCATTGGTTGCTTTATACAGTTCTCTGACAAACAAACAAACAAACACAAACCTTAAAAATTCTGCTCTTATAAAAGACACCACTGAACAGTCTTAGGGCAGTAAACGTTACCTTAATTGTAGTTAGTATTCTTAGTCCAGCTATGTGAACAAACATTGTATTCAGGTTATGCTATCACTAAAATCAGTCCACAGAGAAGCCTTTAAAAAGTTCCTGGTTTGTCAGATGTCTGACATATAAAACTCAACTGGGAGAATGTCTCTACAGATTACATTAAATAGCAAAATCCTTGGGATTTTTGTTAGAATCAGTATTTGTAAATACTTGAGTAAGAGTATAGAAGTTTAAAAGGGCTCAGCAGAGTTCACTAATGCACTCATATAGTAATAATAAAACCTTACACTTGTACAGTGCTTTAAACTTTTCTAAGTGTTCTCACATAACCTGTCTTGCTTAATCTCCAAAACAATCTTGTTAGGTGGGAAGCATAGGATTATCTATGAGAGGCAGGTGAAGGATGAAACGACTTTGCTCAAGGGCAGAGTAGGAGCACTGAGTTCATGCCCAGTTTTTCTGACTAAAAAGCCCATCTTCGATCCATTATATCATTTACCTCTTCTAATTCAGAAACGACATAAAATAAAACAAACAGTAATAATTATCTTTACAACTTTTCATTTTCAATATGCTTTAACATTCTTAGGGAGATGGGAGATAGGAACTAAAACCTGTTGCCTTTTAATGTTTCAATTCATTAAATGTTAATATATAGAAGACCAGCATTGCTACAACAAAACACCACCCAATGATGAAATTTTTAAAAATAGCAACAAGCTAAAAATTTTGTCAGTTTTTGAAAAGAAGGAATTTTGATGAGACTAAAGCCATATGATATTTATTTATTAATATTTTTCCCTAATAACTGAACCACTTAGTGGAACAAGAAATGATTTCTAAATATACTATATCTATTATCAATGGAGAAGTAATGAATAGGTATAAATTCAAACAACTCAATACTATTTAAGACACATCAAAGACTTGATTGTCTCAATAAAGGCTCTTGGTGGAACATTTAATCTCACACTGAGAGTTGCAACTAACATCTTACCAGTAACAAGGTGGCTCCAAAAGCAAGGCAAAAAACCATTGGTCCTGCCAAATCAGTCTCATTCATGATGCTGCCATCTGCTACTTTTAATGGGTGTAACACTGTGAGTGTTTTTTGCCAGATGTGATCAAAATTGATACCTAATTCTAAAGAAAAAGAAAATAAGGAAGTCAATCAGGATTTGTGATATACTTTTAGTTTACCAGAATCTATGTTGTAACAGGAGAAAAAATGAAACCACCAATATCAAAAGAGTGATCTAGCAATATCAGATGATATTATTTTGGTGAGTCCTCAATACCAGTCTTTACTGATTATGGTGTTTATTCCACAAATATCCAATTTCTGGTCTGATGTTAGAAACGGGTATGGACATGATGAAACAGACACTCTGCTATGTCTGCATAGCAAAGAATGTATGGACAGTGTTAACAGTAAGGGACTCTGTACCTGAGGCTTCAGGAACACTGGAGGCCCTGTGAAAATGTATACAAAACTACGTCTCTCTGCATATGCGTGCATTTTTCTGAGGAGTATGCATAGCTTTCACTAGGCTTTCAAAGCGTTATCTGATCAAAAAAAAGAACACTTTAGAACTACTGCTTTTTGTGTTTCGGGATGCAATTTGAAAAACACCATACTTCTGAGTGATGTTACTAGTTCTGTCAGCTTATTTCCATGCAGAATAATCAATACCACGCTATTTCCTCTCATTTCTTCCACTGATAGAATTTCATCAATAATCTGAAGTAAAAGTTACTCTGCTCATATACTGACATGCTTTATTATCACTTTATAAAGATCTATGAAAAATCTGGTCCTCCTGGCTCAATGTGGTTTCATATATACTCTGTTCAAAATGAGTCACTTTAGTAGAAAACTGTTTTCTACAATATTATTCTTTTAAAGAAAAGGGTAACTTCTCCAAACTAAGATATATTTTCACTGACCAGCTCGGTATTATAGAGTACTAGCAAGTGTTGCAACCAATCGTACCTTCTAATAAAGGTGGCTCATCCTCAAAGTTGTTTCCATAGAATGGCTGAGGCGTAGTTGGAGTATACGCCTGAGCTGGCTGGAAAATCTGCCCGGTATACGGCTGTTGTGGCTGCATCATGTCTGGAGGGACAAACCGGCCTTGGTGCGAGTAGTCATAGCCAGCACACTGTCTACAATTAAAGTAAATTACATTTCTCAGAATTATGTCAACGCCCCAAACTGATATTCCTGACAGGAAGAAAATCTTAGTCATGCAATTCCCAGGATATCTCTTTGCCAGTTTTTATAAACGGTGGTTGAAATTAATTATTAAGATCAAGCTGATTATCTACAATAAGTTGTCTCTATTTTATAGAGAATTTTCCTGATGATGCTAAAACTCACTTATGCAGTGCTTAAGCATAATTTCACAAACTATTAAGCTTTTAAACATCAGGAGGTCAACAAATGAAAACGTAAACGTTTTCTTGTATTTTCCCCTTTAGTGAGCATACATAAAGATAGCTGTGAAATAAAATTTATGCCCAAGACTATGAATAAAAACTCAGGATGACAGACTTTGTACTGCATGTTACGTTAATTTTTCACTGTAACTCAGATCTCTCCATGAGAATGAATGAGTATAAAATCATTCTTCTTTATTCTCTGTAGTATGTTATTTTTTGCAAGTGGGTAAATCTCTTCAAGAACAACCATCAATTTCAAAAAGTGGAAAAAATCAAGCTTTTTTGCGAAAGCTTTCTGAATGTAACAAACATTATTAGCACACCTTGCATCTAAATAGTGCTTTTAATTTTTCAAAGTAATTGTATACCTATTGTCTCCTTTGCTATGTACTATAACAAATCTTGCATTTTAGAAGGAAACCTTACCATGGCTTTTTTAGTGATAAAAACAACAGGGACAGAAGGATATTGAAGCAATATCTTTTAGAGACCTGTTTTACCATGTTCCAGAAAAATATGACTTATCTATCAATGGGACTAATCTAATTATATGGTAAGAAATAAGGAAGTAAAGTAATTATTGTAAAAGTAAGATACTTTAAAAATGAGAGCTGAGAAGCCTTAGAGATCTTTTTGTCTAATTATCTTTAAAAATTTATTAATTCCCTTTTGAAAAATATAACAAATCTAATGACCTCATTGATATTTGAGATTTTAAAATTAAATCTAATTTAAATTAACTGAACATCTTGATTAAAAGCAAATCAAAGGTGAAGTTTCAACTACACATAGCTCTCGTTCTCATGACTTACGTTAGTCCAATACATGCTTAAAAAAATACTATTTATTTTTCTAGCTATAAAATATAGAATTCACTATAGCATTATTTTAATAGCAAAAAGTAGAAACCAAAACAAAATAGCTATCAGTAACTACACTGTGATATAGGCACAGACTACTCTGCACCTTTTTAAAGGTGTGAGGCAGTTTTGTCTGTACTTGTAAGAAATGATAATCAAGAAATATTCAGTGGGGAAGAAAAAATCTAATATTCAGAATAGTATATACCATATACACCCACTGTGACTATGCTTTTTAGAATATATATGCATATCTATGTGCATGTGTGTATATATATACACGTACATTATATACACAATTATATAGGTAAAGGGACCCGGAGACAGGAGAAGTAAAAGACTTAATTTTCAGGTTATAAACTTTTGTACCTTTGCACCTTTAAAAATCCTGTATATTAATTATTTGTTGAAATTCATTAATTCTAAAATGTCATATGTAATATATGGGTATATGTTAACTACCGAAAATTTCCAAAAACATAAATAATAACCTTTTGAATATTACTGCGTAAAGCACTGTTTTAAGTGTTTAATGTGAATTATCTCACAATATTCTCTCTACAATTCTTTAGGTCAATTTTATCATCCTCTCCATTACAAAAATGTGGAAACATATTTGGGTTAAAATGGTTTGTCCATGGTGGTGCCAGGATTCAAAACTAGACTTTTTAATTCCAATAGCCAGCTCTTATAACAACTGTAGTAAAAAATTACCCTCAAATCCTACCTGACAGAGACAGCCATAATATCTTTATCTATACATGCATTTCCCCAGTCGTTCTGGTATGCAAGTATCTTGATTACTATTTTCTCTCTCACACACACACACAAATACGCACACACACACACACACGGAGTTTCCACAGGGCTAGCTGGTTGAATTAGGACAAGAACTCACATTTTCTGATTTAGTAAAATATGCTATTGTGTTGATCTCTGTTAGGATGCATCATAAATCCACCTTGGAGTTTATGAAAGAGCTAGAAAAGCTCCATATGGAGGTTTCTACAATCTGCATAAACAAATTGTATTTTATACTCTCTCTCTCCAGAGAGAGAATATGAATGTGTATGCAATAGAAAAAACAAGAAGAATGACATAAACCTGTGGTTCTCAAAGTCTTTGATCTTAGAACCCATTATACTCTTAAAATTTATTATTGAGAACTCCTAAAAATTTTTATGTGGGTTGTATCTATCAATATTTATTATTTTAGAAATTAAAACAGAAATGTTTAAATACTTATTAATTCATTTAAAGTAACAATAAATCCATTACATGTTAGCATAAACATTTTTATGAAAAAATTATTTTAAAAAATTACTGAGGGGCTTCCCTGGTGGCGCAGTGGTTGAGAGTCTGCCTGCCAATGCAGGGGACACGGGTTCGAGCCCTGGTCTGGGAAGATCCCACATGCCGCGGAGCAACTGGGCCCGTGAGCCACAATTACTGAGCCTGCGCGGCTGGAGCCTGTGCTCCGCAACAAGAGAGGCCGCGATAGTGAGAGGCCCGCGCACCGCGATGAAGAGTGGCCCCCGCTTGCCGCAACTAGAAAAAGCCCTCGCACAGAAACGAAGACCCAACACAGCCATAAATAAATAAATAAATAAATAAATTTAAAAATTAAAAAAAAAAAAAAAAAAAATTACTGAGAAAAGTGGCATTGTATTCTATTTTTGACAATCTCATTAATGTCTGGCTTCATATAAGACAGCTGCAAATTCTTATATCTGCTTCTGCACTCATTCTGTTGTGATATACTGTTTTAGTTGAAGTATTTGAAGAAAATCTAGTGTTGCAGACCTGTAGTTGGAAAACAGAGTATTTTAATAACCTTTTCAGATTATCATGAATATTCTTTTTTTTAACCTTAGTTGTATTTTTGTAATTTCCCCAGTTTATTTGAAAACAATCTTTTCTGACATATATTCATGTGAATTTTAGATCAGGTATCTCCAAGTGCACAGAAATTACCTATATTTGCCTATAAACTAAACACTGATAAAAGAATACTTAACATATCTATATTTAAGCATTCCAAACATAAAAGGACTTTTTCCCACTTATTATTTTTTTCCCACCTAAGCTCATCTATATTTGACATTCAGGTTAATTACATGGATGTAAAAGCAGACACGGTCCCCAAACTGACCCTAAGGTAAACCAGCACACAAGTGTCCTTCTCCTCAGACACAATTACATTTCCAGAGGCAAAGTGGTTCTAACAGGAACACTTAAGCTGACTTCCTTATGAAATCAACTAGACAGACACAAACTAAGGAGTGAAGGTGCTGAAGATTAATCCCACAAATCTTCTTCCTTCCTGTCCTGTAAATGCACAAGTGTGCACTCTGCGCATATCTGAACACTTCTCGCCAACATCACTGGACACCAGGCCCTGACATCAAGAGGTAGTGCAGGGCAGGGGCCCCATCCACACAGAGGGAAGAGGTAGTGCAGATTCTTGGAAGTGCCAATGGGCTCAGATGCTGACAGGCCTTACAGTGATGTTTTACTTCATTATGTTCTATTTTGCTGCTCTACTATTTTGTTTGTTCCACTATTTCTGTAACTGGGGCAAAGTGGGAGGTTCAACTAGTCTAAGAACAGTTACCCCATAAACTGTCTGAATCAAAAATTTTTATTTATTCTTCCGCCAAACACAACAACTGATTTCCATCTACAATTATTTTTTAAGGTAAGAAATAGTGAGTCAACTGAAGAAAGGGCTGCAGCCTTGGCTAGGGAATGGTGACACTGTGACACCTGACTGAGAATGCGGGCCTGTGGGACGAGCCTAGGCCACAGCAGGACTGGACCCAGGTCAGCGAACCTTCTCCAGGAAGGCTCTGCAGCACCGCACACACTGCTGGTAGACAGTCTCAAAGTCAGCGTCATTACCATAATAAGGATCTTCAATCATGAGTTGTTTCTGTGGATCGTAGCTCCCAAGTAGTTCAATTTTCACTCTGCAGTTTTTAACTTGATTACTTTTCCTATTCAGATCTGTCAGGTTGTTTTCATCCATACATAGTATATAATCAAAAGTTGCAAAGTCTTCTTTGGTAACCTGTCTTGCTTTATGGGCTGTGTTAATGCCATGATTTCTTAGGCAGCTCACAGCTCTTGGATCTGGTGACCGGCCCACATTCCAGTCAGAAACAGCACCACTGTCAATGACCCAAGTATCTGAAATGTTTTGATCTGTTACAAGTTTCCTGAAAACTGCTTCTGCGATGGGTGATCGACAGATGTCACCCAGACACACGAACAGCACTGACTTGGTCACCTGTTCGGCCATCTTCATCTTCCCGTGCGCACAGAGCGAATATTCTTTTTGATACATCAAAATGCAAAGCAAAGTGGTAGTTTTTTAAACTTAACTTGCAACATGGAAATAGAAACAATGCTAATGAACTCTGCTGTATTCGAATAAACTGATCTGTCTTATACTTTAATTGGATCCTTTATTATTCATGTATGATTTTGTAACACCATGCACTGGCCATTTAGAAAATATCAGTATGAATTATGCAGCTCTTCCAAATATTGACACACTTAAAATATATAAATTTTTTAAAAATCAGATTTGTTAATATCACCACTGATCTCATCAGAAAATGGTCAATTATTGGGAAGCTGACAAGTTCACAATGATGGATACAAGTTTTCCAAAATCCTCATTTTTGCCTGAAAACTTGAAATTGATCATTGGCCACACATACTGTCTATTGTTTTCCTTGAAGTAACAGGTCACTTCACTCATTTTTGAGAAATTATTCAAGTCTGAATAACTATAGTTTGTCTGTCAGATGTTCCTTCCAATAAAAATGGTTTCCACAAAAAAGTGGCTAATCAACTTGCGACTCAAATTGCACAGGGGCTTTTCCTAGAGATAATCATTGTACTTCAGTATGAAGCAGAAATGCTTTAGGACTGTTTCCATTTTGTCACACAGACTTCTCTAAAAATGTGTGTTGTCAAGATCAGCATTTAATAAAACAATAATTCTTACAGCTTCATCAAGGGCACCCTTAAGTGAAAATGGTTCCCCTCACCCCCCCAACAAGTGTGTGATGAAGAATACAATGATTACTAGAACAATTTGATGCCATTGTCTTGCCTCATATTTGGATACCAGCAGTTCTACCAGTCATTACTTCTGCAACATCAGTGCAAATCTCAACACACCTAAAAAGGTATATAACATCTTAGAATTTTTACAAAAATAGTTTTGACCTTAAAGTCTTCTTGGAAGGTCTCAAGAACCCTCTGGGTCTGCAGGCCACACTTCAGAAACACTGATACAGACCCATAAATTTCATGTAAGGAAAAGAAACACTGCAAACAAATAAGAGCTTTAAAGGTGGCACCATCATTCCTTCTTCAGGATACAAGGTGACAAAGACAACACCATGGAATTTTACAATTTTTCTTTTCTGGCAGGATCTGCTCAGGAAAATTCCTGACTCACTCCTGTTGGTTTTAAACTAAAACACCGCATGGTAGACATGACCTTTATAGTCTAAATCAACACTTTTACAGCAGGAAAAGCAGCAGATGTAAACCAATACTCTCAGAAGCACTCAGTATCAACAACAAAGACAAAAAGCATCTTAATATACTGGGTTGACTACTTAAGTTCATCAAAATCCTTACATAGTCCATAAAGGTGTTATTAGCTATTTCGGAAGATGAAAAAATACTAGCTTTCAAGACTTTAAAAAATATGTAATCGGTATCACTAAATATTTTATAGGCATATCTAGAATACAATGTGGAACCTGCCCAATATGACAGATTGAGATCAAAGGGCCTTTTACCATTTGGGTTTATTTTTTGTTGCATGAATATATGAATGTACAGTACCCATAGTGGAAACTATGCAAAATGTTAAAGCTGACTTCATAGGGCAAATGTAGAACTAGGGACTAATAATAAGTCAAGTCAAATTTGAAGACAATCCAAGTCAGATGCTATCTGTACCTAGATTTTCATCAATAGAGAGATAAAAGTTAGCTGATCCTTGTTACCAAGTTGGCATAACAAACAAAATGTTACTTGATAAACTGACATGGACATAAAAATGTCATTAGATTGCAAAAAACAACACATATAGGTACATATATAGGAGTTCAATTTTTTTTTTTTTAATAAAGTTCAGAAACCCAGTCATTACTGCTAACACATTAGGCTTCTTATTTTCCTAAGCATCATCTATAAACTCACATTCGTTAACTGGCAGTAATGTTTATATAAGCACCTGGAATGAAACTTTTTCACTAGTACAGAAGCAATGCTTACTGGTATATAATTTGCTTGGAATGGAATTGTGAGACTAGTTAGCAAGAGAGTATATTTAGATAGTCTGCTCTGTGGAGAACTGAAGTGAGATGCTAAGTGTAAAGAAAAGATAAGCCACACCTTTAAGAGATGCAAACATGGACAGAAAGAAAGAAACATAGGAAAGAAAGGCAGAGACAGATAAAGCTAGGAGGCTGCAATCTAAATGGAATAATTCTGTTGAGTCCAAACATCAATATCATTTGGTTAAAAACAGGCCCACATACAGACAGGTTTTCCAAACCCCTGTTGCAGCACCCTGACCAATCTTATATTCATCTGCCCTGTCATACATTGAACAATCACAAGAAACACATATTTAGGTAAATAAATGAGTGGAAATTTCTCAACATGACTTTTCCAATTCTGCCCGATTAACTGATAAAAGAGATAAATCTTCAATGGTATGTAATTGAGAATTTAAAAGAAAAAAAGTGATTCACAGACAGCATTATTTACATGCTCATTCCCATTGTCCAATGTGTTGAATTTGGTGGGGGGGAAGCTTTAGAATATATCAAAAAATAAGCAGATTCAAGGAGTTTTGTTTTGTAAAAAGTATAGCCTATACAAGACAAATGATACTGTGGGGCTGAATTTGATTTTTCCCTTTTTAAATTCTTGGGCACTTTCATTCAGATTTATTAATTCAAACACATTCTGGTACTAATGTTTCAGATTGGATAGGCACCCTTTCCATGCCCTCATCCTGGGACAGTCTTCATTAGGTTTTTAATTCAGAGTCCACAGATGCACATCACGTTAACACACGAACTGCCTGGACATTATATGCACATTACTGTGGGTGTTCGCATGCATATATTTCTCAGAAATAGGCCCACAGTTTTCCTAAGATTCTCAAAGTGGTCCTGGACCATCTAAAAAAGGTTAAGTAGGCCTGATACAGGAAACGCCTTCACTGGATGGCAGGCTGAAAAGATTAACTTTAAGGACCTAAGAAACTAAGAATATGATGTCCTAGAGGAGATTGGTAAAAAACTTTAAGTTTTTTGCCACAAACACCACGGACTATAAAAAGAACAGATTTTTGTTTTTGTTCAACAGTTCATGGATGAAAGGTTCTGAGTCCCCCTCACTTCAGTCTGTAACTGGCAATTTGTGTGTACTGACTGATCATAAAGTTTTGGTGTGTGGAGTAATAAAAGTGATTATCAGCTGCTTTATGAAAACCACCTGATGATTCATAGTATGCAGCTTACACTGTTCAATAGTGTCACTCAGTGCTTTCAGTTAATGGTTGATAAAGTCTGAAAGTTGGACTGATTTAGCTACTAAACAAGCTGTCAAAAGATTTTCATTTTTAACTCGTCTTATGGACTAAACAGCCTATCTTCTAGGTACTTAAAACTTCTATCCATATCTTAAATGATATACAAATACTGTCACTAGAAAAAGCTTCTTCAAGAATCTACTCTTCCACTCATGGCACACCTGAAAATTTTGCATAAGATACCAAACCCTAAATAAATAGGGCAATCCCTTCCAACCCAAGCAAGTGTCACAGATCTCTCCGGAGGTAGAAAGATTATGAAAAGTCACGTTCCTGATACGGAACATGTTCACACATTCACTCTTAGGCAGAACCAAACATTCGGGGTACATGCTTTCAATGCAATTTCGACTAAGTAAATGGGCAAAGTTGAAAAGTTACTTGCTATAAGGTCCTCCACTTCCTCCATAATCATAGGACTGCTGTGATTGGTCATCGATGCTGTAACTTGTCTGGTAGAAATCCGTGTTTAAGTTGTCAAAGCCTGACATTGCAAATGATCTGCAATAAAAAGAAACGGCAAAGACTGCTTATGCCCAAGGTCCTCCTGAATTCGGTCCTGATACTTTACTTAAGCAAATACCCTCAGAAGGCAGCAAGTAACTCTTCTAAAATTCTGGGGGGCAGCATTTGGAAGATGGGTCGGGGTGGGGTGTGCTAAAGAAATGTCTAGACTCTAAGTCGAGGCCCGGGAAGACACCTCCACTTCAAGGAGCTGATATGCCTTGGGCTCGGGGCAGGGACGTGGGAGGAGGGGTTCCGTGGGGTCTTAAAATATCAACAACAACAAAGATGATTCCTCACCTCTGGACAGCTGACAACACGACAGCCTCCTGCAAAATAAGGCCTGGGCCGGCCAGAAAAGCGCAGACTCCTGCAGGGGCCTCGTCAAAGCAAGGCCCGAAACGGAGGGAGGGTCTGGGCGAAAGGACCGGGGCGCGGTGCCGAGAGGCGGCAACAAACCGCGCTGCCCAGGTACGGGGAGAAACCGAACAGTGCGCCACGGAACTGGGCACTCACCAAACGCGGAGGCGGAGGCAGCGGCGGCGGCGGCGGCGGCGGAGGCGGTGGCGGCGACAGCTCCGGCAGCCTCCAATAACCCCCAAACTCAACTAAGGACCCCGTACTGGCCCCGTTGCTACGTGTCAGCAGGTTAAAGAACTGCTTCCGGGGCACGCCCGCTCGCGCAGGCGTGTTAGCGACTTTCCGCGTGGGGCGGGGGAAGAGGGTACGATACGGAGCATGCGCAGTATCGACCAACTGGTCCAGCAGCGGGCCAATGGGAAGAGGGAAAAGCTTCCGGCGGCTTAGTTAGCGGTGGAGGCAGAAAGGCGCCGGCGCAGCGATTGTTAGTTGCTGTTTGAGAGCGAGAATTACTCAGTAGACCGAGTGCCTGGGTGAAAGCGTGCAAGAGGCTCTCAGTACACACATACAAACACACCACCCCCACCCCCGCAATGAAACAAACAAGTAAAAATAAAATAAACAGATAAAAAGAAACACACTTGCCTTCAAACAAAAATAACTAGCAAAAGGACATAACAAACCAAAAAACCAAGGAGTGTACGCTAGAGAGGAACAAGCAGCTACCCTTTGAGGTTTTCTACTCCATCAAAGAATTTCTGAAATTGCTCATGCAACTATCTAACTTACCACCTTTTACAAATAATTTTAGAGTTTATTGATGTAGGTACAATCTGCAGAATTCTAGGTGGAATGACTATATCCTGATTTGCTGGGGACAGCCCCATTGTCCTATGTTATGCCTGTTTTTTTCCAACATAATTATTAATTTTGTCCCCTTTTCATTTTCAAAAATATTCCAGTTTGGCTGATAAATTATATGGTTGTACTCTCTTTAAGCTTCATTATCTAGGAAGCGGAGTTTCTAGTTACCAACAATATGCAATAACCTATCGCTTCATCTACTTAGTGATCTTACTGAAAAAAATTCTAGTTTCTCTTGTTTCTTCTGATGTTTCCCTTTTTTCCTGTCCAAAAGAGATATTACTCTCAAATTTGAATAGAATACAAGAATATGAGCATTAAAAATTACTTGCTTAGGAATGAATTGTTAGATAAAGATATTACTAAAATTCTGCTTCTGTCCGTGAGAGCAATTACTGTGTTTACTGGATTTTCTTTCCTCTCCAACCCCTGCCCCAAATGAGAAGCCAAGCAAGAAAATTGTTACATGATTAAATTTTCCTTATTGTTTGTTTGGTATCCTGCAGAAGCCCCTTGGGGATTTTGAGACTATCAGTCAATTTCATGGCTAGTCAGGTAGGCTTTTCTTTTGGGAAACTTTTCTTTTTTGGTGTTATACCCGTGGCGCCACCACCCTCCCCCGCCCCCCCCCCCATGATAGGCTCCAGAAAAGCATATTAAAGGAAATTGAGTACTTGTTAAATGTGCTGACCTCTGTTAAAGTCATTGAGCTGGCTTTATTAGGAGTAGAAAGCCTCAACCAGGTCAAGGGATAATAGAACATAAAGTGGGTTTGGAACAGCTGCCCAGTCCTTCCCTGGGACCTAGTATGTCAGTCACTAAACTTGGAACAAAAAAGGGAAGAACATTCTAATCATGAGCAATATCTCTTAATTAGTTTGACAATCACGCTAGTCTACACACTAACACTTTTACATTCTTCACAAATGTACAAGAAAACTCTCCTTTTATGATGGCAGTGAAATTGTGCGTTGATATCTTGGAGCTATCTTCTTTCCCTTCTGTTTTATGCTAAAATATGTCATAGGGAATTGTGCCAGGAAATTATGGTTTGAGCATAGGTACTTTTCCCCTACTTTCAGCTATATTCACAAGCACCAAATGAGTGGGGGTTTGGCAGCGGTGTGCTTATCGTGTCAAGTTACACATAATAGCTATGAAACCTGATAACTATGGTAAAAACAATGTAAGTGTCCAAGATCTGTTTTCACTATCCCTGAATATTAATTATATAACCCAAATATGACAATTATATTCCCCCAAATTATCTTTTATCCCTTAGAAAAGAGTTTCCTCATCAAATTCTGCATCTGTTATTTCAGTTATTTTACTTTGAACAATAAATTATTGTTTTGTGAAGACATTTACCTGTAACAACACTGGATGCTTTTGGAAAGAACTGATTTTCAAAAGGCAATGAAATTGAACCCTAATGTAATATTTATTCTTGAGACTTTGACTTCAATATGCAAGTGCCTCATGGTGCTTTATAAAAAAAAGTCTTTTAAAGATAATTTTTAAAGCAACACTGTAAGTATTTCCATCGTAGAGCTCACACATACCCTCTTTTTTAAAAATTATTTATTTATTTATTTATTTATTTTGGCTACGTTGGGTCTTTTTTGTTGCTGCTCACGGGCTTTCTCTAGTTGCGGTGAGCGGGGGCTACTCTTCGCTGTGGTGCACGGGCTTCTCATTGAGATGGCTTCTCTTGTTGCAGAGCATGGGCTCTAGGCACGCGGGCTTCAGTAGTTGTGGCACGTGGGCTCAGTGGTTGTGGCACGTGGGCTCAGTAGTTGTGGCTCATGGGCTCTAGAGCGCAGTCTCAGTAGTTGTGGCGCACGGGCTTAGTTGCTTCGCGGCATGTGGGATCTTCCCGGACCAGGGCTTTAACCTGCGTCCCCTGCATTGGCAGGTGGATTCTTAACCACTGTGCCACCAGGGAAGCCCCCACACATACTCAATTAAATAGCATTTCTAATGTTAGGTGGATGGATGTTGTGGTCTGGAATAAGAATTTCAGTGATAATAGTAGAAGTTCTATATCCCAAATACCTTAGATGGAAGGGGAAATAATGTAAAAAACAGCATCAGAGGACTGGGCTCTAATGATGGCAGAGCCCCTCCTGCCAAAGGTACATTTGAAAAATGTAACAGCTACCACCTTTGTATAGTTACTATGTTCCAGGTACTGCTCCAAGCACTTCATACCTTTGAACTCAATTGCTTTTCCTAACAACCTGATGAGATAGGTACTCTATATTTTTCCCTGGGTAAAACTGAGAACAGGGTGGTAAATAACTTGCAGACCTGGGATTTGAACCCAGACTGTCTGGGTCCTGAGTCTTTGTGCTAAACCACTAGACTGCATTGTCATTGTGTTACGAATATGAATAGGGAGAAAGGCAATATTTCTAATGAATATACTACTTTGCCTAATGTGTGATTATATATATATATGTATATATATAATATGCTAAAATTGCAGTTAGACAGTTGATAATTATATCTATATCCCCAAATGTGTATATGTTCAAATTGATAAAAAAAATTTTTTGTAGTCTTATTGGGCACATGATAAATCACCTAGTGTTCAAGTTTACCTTATATTAGTCATGTAATTTAGTTAATAATGTATAGTAGTAAACGATGCATGTTCTGGAGCCAGACTGCCTAGATTTACATCCTCTACCACTTACTAGCCATGAACCTTTAGTAGGTTAAGGGCTTTGTGCCTCCTATTTCTCATGTGTAAGAGCAAGATAATAAGAGTATTTGTTGTATGTGGTTGCTAGGAGGATTGTATGAGATAATGCATGTAAGTATCAATGCCTAAGAACTAAATACTCAGTGAATGTTTGCAGTTATTATCATTGCTGAAACTATATAGCTACAGAAGCAATAGGACTTTGTCAGCAACCAAAATGGACTTTTTAAAAGCTATAATGATTAGGCTTGAACCAACTATGTATTTCTGAGATCAGTTACACACATTCATTCTGATGCCTCCCTACAGATTCTGTATTATTTTATAATTGGCCTTTTGATATTGTGGAATGTATTAAAAATATGCTTTCTTCACCTTCTACCCCGGATTCTCCAAATTAGGCTTGTCTGCATTATAAATTTTAGTCTCACAAATATCTTTTGATGTCAGACACTATTGGCTTAAGAACCACTCATACATTAGAGCAGTTGTGCTTGAAAATTATACTGTGCTATCCATATTTGATTTTCTTGATGTGTTAAATGGTGTTTCAAACACTAAAGAAAATGTGTTCATCTTTCTGCTTTATATGCCTTTTTCTCTTCTCTTTCCTCAATACATGGAATTTAATTTATAAGGAGGCAGTGCATAAGATGGCTAATGCTGCAGAAAATATGTTTATTTGCAAAGAAAGAAAATGGCAGTGTCCTAGCCAAGTAAAACAACTGCCATAAAAATTTTAACATATAATGTTTCTTAAAAACATGAAGTGAGGGCTTCCCTGGTGGCGCAGTGGTTGAGAATCTGCCTGCCAATGCAGGGGACACGGGTTCGAGCCCTGGTCTGGGAAGATCCCACATGCCACGGAGCAACTGGGCCCGTGAGCCACAACTACTGAGCCTGCGCGTCTGGAGCCTGTGCTCCGCAACGGGAGAGGCCGCGATAGTGAGAGGCCCGCGCACCGCGATGAAGAGTGGCCCCCACTTGCCGCAACTAGAGAAAGCTCTCACACAGAAACGAAGACCCAACACAGCCATAAATAAATAAATAAACAAAATTAAAAACAAAACAAAACATAAAGGGATCAGGTTTTGTTATACTCAATGACAGAAAAGTCTAGAAATTACTGCAAGTGTAATATATTACACTTCCTTAGGCAGTCCACTTTTTATATTTTTCTGTTACGATTCTTCCTGACCCTCTCAGTTATAGACACTTAAAGCTACCATGCTTATCATTACAGTTTAACTCTGCTGTTATAACGAATGTCATATTCAACTCTATTTTATTATAAGACAGTATTTCCAGGGCTAGATATTGGTGCTCTGAATGCTTTAAGCCGGATAAATTTAAATATAAATTTAAAATGTTCTTGTTTTAACTTTGTACCTTGCCTTTTGGAGTATACATGCCCAAGCTACAAAATATTAATTTTTCATTTTTATCTGATTTTCACCTTAATGTCTTGATAATAGCAGTCTCTCGCCTGAGTATGAGATAAATCACTGGACACTAGACAGGTAGCCATGTGGGAGAGCCTCCTATCTTGAAACCTGTGTGAAGCAGCATACCCTTTTTACCATTATTCTTACTTTCTTCAATTTTTTTCTAAATGTCAGAGAATGCATATTCCTTGAGCAAAGAATGGTTACTATTATGGTCGCTAGAGAGAGCAGTTTACTGTATCTTAACCATATTGTTTTCACGTACTTAGGTATGATGTTTTGTTCTTAAGACTTCTTTTTTTTTTTTTTTTTTTTTTTAAATAAACCTTTATTTATTTATTTATTTATTTATTTATTTTGGGCTGTGTTAGGTCTTTGTTTCTGTGCAAGGGCTTTCTCCAGTTGCGGCAAGCGGGGGCCACTCTTCATCGCGGTGCGCAGGCCTCTCACTATCGCGGCCTCTCTTGCTGCAGAGCACGGGCTCCAGACGCGCAGGCTCAGTAGTTGTGGCTCACGGGCCCAGCCACTCCGCGGCATGTGGGATCTTCCCAGACCAGGGCTCGAACCCGTGTTCCCTGCATTGGCAGGCAGACTCTCAACCGCTGCGCCACTAGGGAAGCCCAAGACTTCTAATTATAATGCTAATTAAACTCTTTTCCTTAAATGAAGATAATTTCATTTTAAAAAAATCAGAGGCATGTGAAATCAAACTTATGATTTTCATTAAATTCTGCAAATTTAGATCTGGAAGTCAAAGACAAACACATTTTTGCCTTTTGATTTTACATGAAGCCATCAAGATGTTTTGACTCTTCCCCTGCAGTCCTAAATCTGCAGAAATTAATGAAGATCACAAATCCCCTCCTGTCTGAGATAATGAATTTTTCCATCTCGAGGAAAATATAAATATTTATTGTCTCTTGCTAAGATTTTATTTTAGAAAGATTAACATCATTTACAAGAATTTTTGATTTTAGGTTTATAAATATCTTTTCTTTCCTGGACTCTCTAAAATCTCTTCCTGTCGATTCCAAAACTGACTTCTGTACTAAATGTTGTAATATACCCCTCTTCCCATTCCCTGGAAATTAAATGTCTCAGCTTCACATGAAAATTTTGAGAGGGACCTAGGAGATTAGCCTGAATTCACTGAGATATCTCTAAAATGAACACAAATAGACTGGTCTTTGCAGACAATCAGGACAGCAAGTGCCTCAGAAAATGACCAAAACACCTCTGGTTTGACTGGCTTCCCATAATGAGAATTAAAGAGAATTAAAACTAACAGGAACCTTGGTATCATTTGTTCCCTACCCTCTGATTTTACAAGTGAGAATCTGAGGCCAAGAGAAGTGAAGAGATGTATTGCTAAGACCTAAATTTCGCCTGATGCCTTGACATTTCTGTCCCTGATGGGGCTCCAAAAGCCTAGCCATGAGTTCCTCTGGCCTTGCTAGTTATGCCTCCTACCCAGCAGGAAAGGTTTCACACCTGGCTAGTTCTTCTACCAGCCACACCAGGTAAACCCCACCTGGTCCTCAACCTAATTGGTCTTACCTTCCTACAAGTTGATGAAATTATTCAAACAAACCAAGCATATCCCCCCATGGGAACCAGGGATCATCTCACCCTCTTAATACTACAAAATCTGCCTCCTACAGCCCCTGTGGGCTCACTCTATTCTGAGTGCAATGTCCACATGGACCTGCATGGGTTGTGGTGTCCCTACAGGGACTGTGAGTATATGTGATTAATAAACTGATGCCAATCTTGTCTGTCCAGTGTCAATCGTCAAAGGAGGGATTACTCCTTTGCCAACAGGGTGAATAGAAGGTGATCAGAGCAAGGGATTTGATCAATTCTGTTAACATGGCTAGTGTCAGGTTCATCATTGTATCCTTTCTGTGACTTTCAGATGATAGATGACAAATAAAGATGAGATGGTAAATAAGTGAGTAATTGTAACCATCTAATTACATCAGAAGCTCTGTTAGGGTAGAGGTCATATTAAATTTACTTTGGATCCCAACACTAGGGCATAGAATCGTGCTGTGTTTTGGCTATGTATTTATTTATTTGACAAATATGTATTGAGAATCTACCACGTGCCAGTCACTGTAAACAACAAACAGACTCTGTGTTTGCCTCTTGGTGTTTTAAGCTTGAAAGAGTCCCGTTCTCCCATCTCACCTGCAGGTTAGCTGCGAGCTAGCCCTCCTCAGTCGTCTGCCTTCAGAAATGCTACTGTTCCCCAGTACTTCCAGCTTGATGAGGTCACTACTGAGCTTGGCATTCCTTGTTTGTGAACTGGAAGGTCCATGCCAGGAAAAGTCTCTCATTTGTAGACCTGCTGCTTGGGGGAAAGCTTATAGTAACCTGCCAATGGATGTCAGTGAGAACGACACCCCTAACTGAGAAGTCTTTATCTCCAAGACTCTCTAGTTCTGAGCATTAGTGCACATGGGGTTAGAAACCAAGGGATTGCATATCTTTAGAAACTTTTTTTGTTTTTTTTTTTCAGGTCAGGGTTGAGTAGATCCATACCAATGGGAATCCATAGAAGCACTAATCTAATCCCTTGGCAATTTATTTCCTTAAATTCTGTCATATTCCCAAAGACAATTGTCCTGTGTTCTGGTTATCTATTGTTTTATATATATATATTAGACTCCAACTTTTGGTAGAAGACTGTCAAAGATTTTTTATATGTTTTAAAACTACCACTTCCAATGGCATGCAAGTGGAAAAAAGAATAGCATATGTTTTCTTTTGTAATCAGAGAGACTGGTACATATTAGTAGCAATGAAGGAATGAAGTGAAAGAGAATGAAAGAATTCTAAACATGTATTAGATCCTGACATGTGATTAAAGGGCTGCTTCAAGACTGAATATGTTGGTTGGTGTCTTGGTTCTGTAGACATGGTCTCATTATGTGCATTTAGCAATGCCGTTCAGTTACTAATGAAGTATTCTGCTTACATGTCATTATTCCTCAGAAAAACATGGTCTCTAAATCAAATACTGTATTCATAGAATAAAGCACATTTGGATAACTATTCTTTAGAGCTCTTTCTCTGCCTACAATGATATACAACATTTGCTGTTTATTTTTTTCATGATGCAAACAAGGATGTTTCCTTTTTGTTTCTAGAATTTCACATCAGCAGTATTTATGCTGTGCTCATTTTGCCCCCTAGTGGCTTCTTATGTCCTCATTCCATATTTACGTTTAATTTTCACATCTTTTGAAACGTAAGAAGGGGAAGTATCCGCCTGTCCCCTCCACCACATGCATCTCATTTTACAGATGAGGAAATTAAGACCCAGACAACTTGTGGGACTTGTCTGATGTCACACATCCAGCTAGAACTAGAATTCAATATTGCTGTCCCATCCAAGTAGGAATAAGACCCATGAGGGCACAGCAGTCTTGTTTATTGAGGAACAGGAATGGTGCCAGGCAAATGGGAGGTGCCCAGTAAAAATTTTATAAATGATAAGAATAAATTAATCAATCAAAATTAGGACCAATATCTTTCGATTCCATGCTTTATACTGTTTACTATGTGGTCTGTCTTTTCATCCTCATCATAAATCTTATAGCACTTGATACTTGATTTTATTTTACTCCTGAAATATTTCAACTCCTTGAACTACCCTACCCATCATGCATTTTGTCATTAGGTTTATTACATTATCATTCACTTATTCATTCAATTTCAGTGAGTACCAGCTGCATCAGGCACTGTGCTACCTATAGGGCTGCAACAAACTACTTACATTTTTTCATTTAAAAATTTAAAATTATAGTAAAATATATGTAACATAAAATTCATCATCTTAACCATTTTTAAGTATACAGTTCAATAGTGTTAAATATTTTCACGTTGTGTGCAACCAATCTCCAGAACTTTTTTACCTTGAAAAACTGAAACTCTGTGTCCATTAAACAACTCCCCACTCCCCCTTCCACCAGCCCCAGCCAGCACCATTCTACTTTCTATTTCTGTGCATTTGACTACTTTAGATGCATCATATAAGTGGGATCATACACTATTTATCTTTGTGTGACTAGTTCATATCACTTGGCATAACATCGTCCATGTTGTAAAATATGTCAGAATTTCCTTCCTTTTTAAGGCTGAATAATATTCCATTACATGTATATACCACATTTTGTTTAACCAGTCATCCATTGGTGGACACTTGAGTTGTTTCCACCTTTTAGCTATTGTGAATAATGCTGCTATGACCACGTATCTGTTTGAGACCCTGATTTTATTTTTTCGGATATATACAAAGACGTGGAATTGCTGGATCATATGGTAATTCTATTTTTAATTCTTTGAGAAAGGGCCATACCTTTTTCCACAGTGGATACATTTTATATTCCCACCAACAGTGTACCAGTGTTCCAGTTTCTCCACAACCTTGTCAATGCTTGTTATTTTGTTTATTTGATGGTAGCAATTGTCATAGGTGTGATGATATCTCATTGTGGCTTTGATTTGGATTTCCCTAGTGATTAGTGATATTCAGCATGTTTTAATATACTTGTTAGCCATTAGTATAATTAAAAGAGGCTCTTTTAATTCATTAGTTGCTTCTTCTGTATACAGAAAAATCTCCTGATAACAGCCATTCCCCCCCTTTTTTTCTTTGAAATACTATATCACCATTTACTTAAGATCTGAAGAATAATGATAAAATAATAACTAAAACTTGCATTACATCTGCACCTGTTACATGCTAGGCATTGCTCTAAGTGCCTTACATATATTAATTTATTTAATCCTCAAAACAGCCCTATAAGGTGGAAACTATTACTATCCTCAGTTTACAGAGGATGACATGGAGGCACAAGGAGGTATATATATGCCTTGTCCAAAGTCACATGGGTGCTAAACAGTAGAAACAGGATTTGTACCTGGGAAGTTGGCTTCAGAGCCTGGGCACTTACCCAGAACATTATTTTGCCTCTCTGATACCCACTCAGTCCTTTTTATATCACCTTTTTAAATATCACCTACATCTTTTTTGTGATATCTTCCTGGACACCTCTTCTGTATAAGTTTGTATGAGTTTGGATTGTAGATTTAAAAAATTAAGTGCAAACTAATTGCATTGTAAGAAAGAATTCATTACCTCCATGGATGGCAAGTCTAGGGTACAGCTAGCTTCAGATATGTTTGAATCCAGGGGCTCAAACAATTTTATATCTCCCAATCATATAAAATCCTCAACCAACATCTCTTTGGCTCTGATTGAGCCCCATGCTTGTCGCTGAAATAACCATGGTGGCAGGGAGTACAAAATGCTCTGAGTGATCTGCCCAAGTGAGTCATATGCCCACACTTGGAACAAAGGTGGCATCAATACCGCTGAAACCACAGAAACTTGGAGTTGGGGTGAGGGGTGGTCCCCATGCCCATTCACATTTATTTATTTATTTATTTTGAAAGGAGAGTGGGAGGCTCTGTTTCTCCCTCTAGGAACAAATATGTAAGCGAAATTATTGTTTTTAAAAACCTTTTGCTTATAATGGTTTGAATAATTTAAAAAGCTAACATTAATTTGGTGACTGTACAAAACACTGTGCTGAGAATTTTACATATATGTTCAATTAATCCTTACAATTGCTGATGAAAAAACCGAGGTGCAGAAGTGCTTGGGTGTACATGGAACAGAACGCAATAACTGGTCTTCAGAGACTCAGTTGGTAAGTAGTGCAGCCAAGATTCTCACCCAGCTGGGCCAGCTCCAGAACCTCTTCTCCAGTTGCATCATAAGGGAGAGTGTTTGTCATGTATAGAAACTGAAACCCACAAAAGAAACAGAAGAATTCATCCCTTATGTCAATGCCTGATACTCACTCTCAGGAAAGACATCTTTGGCCAACCTAGCTTAAGCTTAATAATTAGGACTTACACTAGCAGCTAAGTTCATAGATATATAAGAAAAAATATAAATATGTAGTTTATTGTATCAAGTTTGTGTTAGACACTGATTTTTTTAAAAAAGAATGGCCAATGGTCCCTGTTCAGAGTCTAGGAGAATATGATTAAAAGTTTAGAAAAGATTATCCATGCTGTCAGAGCTATTCATCGTCGTAAGCATTGACTATTTTATTTCTAAGAACTTTAGTAACATTCTAGTTTTGCAGTGGAAAAGAAAACACAGCTGCTAAGTCTCTCTGAAAATGTTTTATCTCAAAGAAAAGCAAAAGAAGTTTTTAACCAGTTTGCTTAAGCAAGTACCAAGCTCTCTTCCAAGTGCCCACATTTTCTCTTCAAGGCACTCCCAATAAACAGCCAAAGCATCAAAGGCAATATACGAAACGTACGTTAAATTTTTAGTATCTTGGAAAAAGTGATTAAGGTAAGAGTTTTTTTATATTTTCTTTTAGAACTGCCATACTTTAATGTAGTGATGAAAAAAATAATTGCACAAACTGGCAGTTCTCATTAATGAGTTGGAAGGAGGAAGAGAATCATTCCAGAGCCAATTTTTCCACTAGATGTGTGATATTCAGCTTTTTTTTGGCCCCAATTTCCTCAACTGAAAAATGCAGGAAAAAAACTGTAATGGTGAGACATCAGTTCATCCATTCATTCTGTGAGTCTTTGTCGGACACCTCTTATGTGCCAGGCACTGTGCCAATGCAGGGGATGTGCTATAGTGCTGATCAAAAGCAGATGTGATTACTGCCCTTGTGGAGCATACAGTGTCATCGGGCAAGACAAACCTGGTTCAAATAATCACTCATCAAATAGGCAAAGGACTCCTTAAGACGTTTCAGTTCCTAGGTTCCATGTACACATAAACGTGAAAGAATAAAACACAAATCATCATATGTGTTTATTGGAGAAATCTGATGAATCTTCTTTTGTTTTAGACTCATTTTCCCCCCTGACTGTCAGCTACTGATATTACAAACCATTCATGACAATTTTCTACCTGTCAATGACATAATGCATTGACCTGGCTTATTATTGTAATAATAGTTATATGCATATTGAATGCATAATTTCAGATAATATTTCAGTCTTCATTTTCATCTCATTCTTGGAACTAACTTTTTTCCTAACAAGGAGAGATTGAAAACTAGTAGATCTTAATCCTGAAGTCCGCTGTGGTATCATTTTTTTTCTTCAAATAAAATGTTGAGTTTCAAAGGTAAGAACTAAAGAAAGAGACAAGTGGGTTGTTTATTCTCATAGCTATAATAAAATATTCCTTGGGTTCCCCCTTTCTTTCAGATCTCAGTTTTGTTGATAGAACACAGATAAAGATGTGAAATGAGATGTGTTTACTGAATCACGAATGACCCGAGGCTAGTGAGAGGTAGACTTTTTAATTACTTATTTGTTTATTACAATTCCTCTTTGGCAGTTCTTCTCTGAATTACTTCATAATTAACAACCTCAGGTCAGGTTGTTAATGAAATCTTTTGTAAAGGTTTTGGTTTTACATGTAAAAACTATCCTTTAAATTCCATATATCTCTAAGTTGGGCTAAATGGGTGAGAGAAGGAGGGTATATATTGAGCACCAACCAGTAGCCCTGTTTAGAATATATTGGCCAGCAGTTCTTCTACCTCAGGCTGATTTCATGAAAAGATATATGTACGAGTCATTGCTTCCGTAACCACCCCTCCAGCCCCATGGGAAGTGGCTGTGGTTGGCTTAGTAGATGACACTTTTCCCTCTGGGTCTAGCTTATGCGTATACCTGGGCTGAAAGCTGACGTATCTGGAGTTGTTTTTCACTAGGGTAGACAAGAGGCTCTGATAATCAGCAGTCATTATAAGTGGCTGGCTCCTTGTCACAGCAGCGAGGCTGCTTTGATGTAGAAGTTAGGCATATGTTTTGATTGATAATGAACATGTCCAAATATTAAGATTTCTTCCGGGTTTTACTGTTGATGTGATCCTTCTCTGCAAATTTTCATTTGGTACTTCCAAAAGAAAAGCTAATAAATATTTGCCTTGTGTCACTCTTAGATTTACTGTTACTAGCAGTAGGGAATCATTGAGGTCAAATTCTCATGTTAGATTTTCTTTTTTCTTGTGCCTCTCAATAGAAGGTCCATGAGAATATAGTTAAAGCTGGTTTTAATGATTCATTTTTCTGGTAGAGTTATGCATCTGGAGGTGGGCTTTTTAACCTGAAACTTTCTTAACCCCTAAAGGAGACTTAACCAAAAGTGGCTGGGCTGATGGTTAGTAGGTAGGACATTTCAACCTCTGGCAATTTTGTCATTGGGCAGCATCAGGAAAGGATGGAATAGGGCTAAGGGGTGGAGAAGGGGCAGGTGGGAGAGCATGTAGCTTGAAAACATCAGATGGGTGATGTGATACTGTTCTTTTCAATCAAATACTCTTCCCCCCACCCCTCGGTCACACACACAAAGGTTGAGGATCAGCACTGAATTAAAACCTTGAAGAGCTAATCCTCCTACACAGAAATGCCAAAAGGAAGGTGAAAGGGCAACTATGTACAACATAATCAAAGGCAAGCTCTGAGGTCTTGTTAAAGCCTTATACTCATATGTGGTGATCTGATGGCAACACACATTTGCAAGCATTTCTATAAATATAACGAATACCAATGGCATAAAAGCATTCACTTAGACTTTTAGGAGATTTTCAATGATGCCAGACACTAGTTATACTTGAATCTATTGGAGTTAACAGTTCTGAAAGTATTTAATGCATGGTTCTTAACCTGCTTGCGGAACACATACTATTTTGAAATTTGCATGAGCTCTCTGGCATCTCTAGAAAATGCACAACAGATGTAGAGAGTTTTATACACAACTTCATGGGACTCATGAAATTTGTGAAGTCTATGCATGGACCTAGGTTAAGAACGCAATGTTTGAAAGCAAATTGTGCTAGGTAAAGAGGACTTCATGGAATAAAGTTTTCCTGGCTGAATGATGACATTATCAGCCACCTGCACGATGCCCAGTGGTCTTGGGGGTTTTTTTGTGGGTTGCCAACATCCTCTCCCCTTTTTCTTCCATTCTAATATGGCACTGGTCTTCTCATTTTAATTCACCTGCTTGTCATGTTCCTCACTCTTTTTTGAGGGTAAATAGATTGCTATCTTATTTTTCTTCCTCTCCAGAATGCGTCTAAAGACTTTACATGGCCCTGTGTCAGAACTACTTACTGCACGCAGGATGAGGCTGACAAACCACACAACCTGTGAAGAGAGAGGGGGAAATCCACCGGAAGGAGGCTTTGGAAGGAACTGCAGGTTTGTTGCGGGTAACCAGGCCCACAGAGCGCAATGAATTACATAAACACAAATGAATATGTACTCATTTTGATGACCCCCACCACCCACAGTCAGGCACTTAGTCACTCTTTCCCCTGCATCTCCTTAACTCTATAATACCTTGATTATAACTGCTATCATTGCACTGCAATTAGTTGTTTATGAGTTTGTCTCTCTTACTAGACTATGAGCAATTCCAAGACAGAGTCCCTGACTTATTTATTTCTGTACCCCAATCCAGTGTCTGGGTTAAGAGTGCAGGCTTTGGAGTCAGACTGTCTGCATTCAAATCCATGCTCTGTACATAGGAGGAGGAACATCTGGGCAAGCTACTTAACTTGTCTGAGCCTTGGTTTCTCTTTCTTTCTTTCTCTTTCTTTCTTTCTTTCTTTCTTTCTTCTTCCTTCCTTCCTTTCTTTCTTTCTTTCTTCTTCCTTTCTTTCTTTCTCTCCTTCCTTCCTTTCTTTCTTTCTTCTTTTCTTTCTTTCCTTCCTTCCTTCTTCTTTCCTCAATTCCTTTGCACCTAAGAGTATCACATTAATAAGTTGTACTGGTTTATTGTGAAGAGTAAAAGAAATATTGCTTATTACAGTGACAGTCACTATAGACAATAATAGATGGTATCTATTATTACATACATTATTATTACTATTGATTATTGAGTCAATAATCAATTCCCTACTATAGTTCACCTGCCAGGAAAAAGGCTTTTAAGCTTAAACTATTAAAGAACACACTTTTCTCTCACGTCTTTCCTTGTCCCCTCTGCCCCCTTTGCTACTAACACCCCTCCTCTGCAGCACGGGAGTTGGTATCCTCCTCACCCTACTTTATTTTTCACCATCCATCATACTTCTCATCATCTAATATCTGATATGTTTATTGTCTAAAATGCTAGCTCCATGAAGGAAGGGGCTTTCGCTATTTGGGGTTGACTTCCATATCCCTAATGTCTAGAGTGGTGCCTGGTGCATAGAATATGCTCAACCATATATTTTTTTTAAACTAATTTTTATTGGAGTATAGTTGCTTTACAACGTTGTGTTAGTTTCTACTGTACAGCAAAATGAATCAGCTCTACATATACATATATCCCCTCCTTTTTGGATTTCCTTCCCATTTAGGTCACCACAGAGCATCGAGTAGAGTTCCCTGTGCTATATGGTAGGTTCTCATTAGTTATCTATTTTATACATAGTATCAATAGTGTATATATGTCAATCCCAATCTCCCAGTTCCTCCCACCCACCCCCCTTTCCCCCTTGGTATCCATACATTTGTTCTCTACATCTGTGTCTCTACTTCTGCTTTGCAGAAGATCATCAACCATATTTGTTGAATGAATGAAGGAGTAGACACACACGCACACTCCACAACACACAGAAAGCATTTTCACTCTCTGCTGTAGGTGAGCCTCACTGATTGCCTCTCAATGGGTACAATAAATATGTGCATTTCCTCACTTTTGCCAAATAATCATAGAACACCTTTTCCCTTACTTTCTCTTTCTTCCATGGTTGGTGTAGGGAGGGAAATATTTTCTAAAAGTATTGTAAAAACTGAATGATTAGAACTTCAATGTCAAAGCCACACCCTACAGTGGGGCTACTGATGGGGATCATTGAGTGGTAGGTCCCAGCTAAGGGAGGTGAGAAAGGTGACAGTGGGGAGGAGGGTGGATGAGCTCTTTAGAACCTTGTAGAAGTGGCTGCTGTTGAGAACCTTGTTTCTGTCATTCCTGCTTAAAAAGTCTCAATGACGATGCATTGTTTACAGATTCATATCCTAACTCCTCAGAGACTTTCCCACTCTGCTTCTTCACAGGTGTCTTTTGCTCCAGCCAAATTGGATCATTCACTGTTCTTTTCCCAATGCCTACACGCCTCCTTACCCACACACGCACACACATATATATTTTTGAACTGATTTTTTCCTTCTGCCTAGTACCTTTAGCATCTGTTTTTCTAAATCTACTGTCCTTTAAGGTACGATGACAACATTGTCTAGTCAGGATATTTCCTCTAATTCCTCTCCTGTTCCCTCGCCTTAAACTCTAATGACAGCCAGCTGAATTCTTCCTCAGTTTCCTTTAAGAATTTTTACCTCTCTTTTGGGGGCACTTGCCAGCCTTTCCCTGCATAGAGCTGTCTCTAGACTTGTCTGCTAAATTGTCTCAAAGTTTGGAACGCTTTCCTTTCTGGTTTTCTACATACACCAGGCATTCAGTGAATGTTTTTGAGTAAGTCTCTGGGTATATAGTTGCAAGTTGCATATATCTATTTTCCTAGAAGTGCAAAAAATCTTTTGGGTCTGTCTGATGCTAACATGTTAAGTGTAGAGTATTTTTCTCCTACGGTCAATGCAGATGAAGTTCTTTTACCATCCATTCTGTAAAAGGCAAAATCGTTCATAACTACTGTAAAGATAGATCTGGGCTCGTATTTCTTGAGACCTCAGAGAGAAGTGGTCATTTTCTGCCAAGAAGATTTGGCAGGACATGGAGGAGTGGTAGACCAAGGTGTGGGCCTCATTGCTAACTTGGTTTGGGGCCTTGAGATTTAGCAAGTGGAAAGAAACAAGCAACTGAAACTGAGACTCTTTGGGATCCTGGGAATGAGCAGGGTTACTCAGAGCAGCTTTCATTTTCTCTTCTTCAAGGCCTCACGTTGGTGCAGGAGTCTGGTAACACTGCCCCCTTCTGTTTCTCTGAATTGTCAATACCGTGACTTCTCAACTTTGGTTTGAAGATCCTGATGTGAATTTTTAATTTCCAAGAAATACTTGCTTAAGGCAGAGAGGAAAGGAAATCATATGTTTAACATGAAGCATGATAACTTGACCGTTAGATTTTGTTGTGAGGTATTCGTTCAATCGCATTGTAGTTGGGTATTATATTTCAGGGGAATGGGTGAAGTCAAGGTTCATAACAAAATCAATTAATTAATTTATTTATTTGTGTTCTAAGGGGCTACTACATTTCTTCTAGTTCTTAAAACTTCCCTATTTCTTCCCTTGGAAGCTAAATCACAACCACTGGCTGACACATTGTGGCTCTTCCATTTAGGACAGACCCTCTCAGATTAAGAGAAGTTAAAGAGTTGTGAACGCTGGTTCTTCACACATCAAAAGCTAGCACCACTCTCTGTGAATAGCACTGTTTGTGAAGGACTTGTGAACTGCTCTGGGACTGTTTTATCCTTTCCTTCCAAGCCCCCCTGTGTATCTCTCTAAAATAGTTAAGGCCGTATAGCATGGGACTTTGAATCTATACCAACGACTTTGGACTTTATTTTATAAACAGTGGGGAGCCAATTGAGATATCTGGGCAAAGGATGGCATCTTTAGAAGGATGACACTGTCAGCTTTGTGTTGAATGAACTGAGATGAAAAAGCTTGGAAGGAGGGAGAACATTAGCAGATGCGTGTAATAGTACTGCCTCCATCACCTCGATGATGTGTCCAAAATCCTCACCAGTTTTTCCTCCTTTATCCTCCCTCCACCCTAGTTCGGGCCACTGTATCTATTACCTGGATTCCTGCAACACTGTCTTTATTCTGCCCTACGGCCAATCTTGCTTCCCTACAAATTCATTATCTCCAGAGCAGCCAACGTCAACTTTAAAACACAAGTAAACTAGAACACATTGCTTCTAACTTTAAACCTATCAATGACTTCCCATCCTACTTAAAATGAAATCTACATGCTTACTGTAGTACATGATCCCCAGCACATCTTGACCTCTGTGTGCTTCTCAGACCTACACTCTCACTTCTGCTCCAACTCACTGGCTTTCTTGGTTCCTCGAACATGCCAAGCTTAGTCTGACTTCAGACATCTGAGCCTTTGTTCTTGCCATTCCACCTAGAATATGCTATTCCCAGAATTTCACATGGCTGACTTCTTGCCCTCGCTCACGTATCACCCACGCAGAGTCCCATCCTTTTCTCTTTGTCTTCCCAACCCCACCCCGACCCACGACATTTTTTTCATATCACCACATTCTAATTTACTCATAACATATCACTATTTGACATGATTTTGCTGATTTATTTACTTGTTTAAGGTGTGAACTGCTTGCGTAGAATGAAGGTTCCATGAGGGCAAGGGCCATGTTTACCTGTTCATCTCTGGGTCCCCAACACATAGCGCTTACAGCTGAATGCTGCATCTGGCCAATGGTAAATCTCAGTAATTATTTGTTGAACAAATGAATTTGGGTAAAAGGTAAAGAACAAGGGTAGAACAAATGGGGATGGAAAAGAAAAGATACCTGGAAGATTTATAGTAGAGATACAGTGGATAGATTTGATTATTGGGTATCAGGAGCTAATGGAAAGGGAGGAATCAGATAATAGATTTTCACTTAGAAAGTAGAGAAAGGCCATTGATGCCATTAACTCAGAGAATGAGGTAGAATGTAACGAATGGGAGTGGCAAACAGATATTTGGCTTTGGACTTGAATGTAAGCTTCTGGTAGGTCTATGTGAAGATGCCCAGTAGGTATATAGAAGCTGGGAACCAAACATTCAGATTTTGAAGTCATTTGCATAGTGGTGATAGTCCACTGAGACTGAATCAGGTCAACAAGGGGGAGGATATAGGGGGGAAAAAAGAGAACTTAAAAAATGTGCAGGGGCTTCCCTGGTGGCGCAGTGGTTGAGAATCTGCCTGCCAATGCAGGGGACACGGGTTCGAGCCCTGGTCTGGGAAGATCTCACATGTCGCGGAGAAACTAGGCCCGTGAGCCACAACTACTGAGCCTGCGCTCCGTAACAAGTGAGGCCACGATAGTGAGAGGCCCGCGCACCGCAATGAAGAGTGGCCCCTGCTTGCCGCAACTAGAGAAAGCCCTCGCACAGAAACGAAGACCCAACACAGCCAAAAATAAATAAATAAATAAATAAAAATAAACTCCAATCTCTTTAAAAAAAAAAAACCTCTATAAGGAATTCCAATTATTTCCCATTTTACAGATGTGAAAATCATGACTAGAAAATTAATGTAACTTTCTCAGCTGGTAAATGATGGAGCTGGGAGTTGGTTCCATAACTGCCTGATCCCAAAGCCCCCACTTTTAACCATAATGCATGAATGCTTCCCTCTGTAGGAAATAATCATTTTTAGTACTTAAGTTTTGTTTTAGTATTTCTTTGTAGGTTTTTTCCCCTTCCCATCCCCAAATTGTGAATGTTAGGTTAATAAACCAGGCAACTTTTATTTGCAGTAATACAAGGTGACCAAAATTACTCATAAGGTTGTCCTTTTGTGCTGAACAAAAGTTACTCATGTTCTTGGGCTTCCCTGGTGGCGCAGTGGTTGAGAATCTGCCTGCCAATGCAGGGGACACGGGTTCGAGCCCTGGTCTGGGAAGATCCCACATGCCGTGGAGCAACTGGGCCCGTGAGCCACAGCTACTGAGCCTGCGCGTCTGGAGCCTGTGCTCCACAACAAGAGAGGCCGCGATAGTGAGAGGCCTGCGCACCGTGATGAAGAGTGGCCCCCACTTGCCGCAACTAGAGAAAGCCCTCACACAGAAACGAAGACCCAACACAGCCAAAAATAAATAAAAATTAAAAAAAAATGTTACTCATGTTCTTTTATTAGATCTCCTCTGTATTACACAATTGCCTTAAAGAACTGCTATTGCTTACAGAAAGTCAACCTCCCCAAACCCTCAGGATATCCTTAATTACAGGGCTCCTGGGGTATCTGAAATAGAAATAGTGTTTTGGATTGTCCTGCACTTCCACCCCCTAGCCTGAAGCTATAGTCATACCCCATTTATTGTGGGAATCTGTTCCTGGATATAATTATGTTAATTAAATGGGTGCTCTATGGGATTATTGCAACGTCCTTGGGGATGTGCTACTGATATCGTACTTTGGCAATTGCTCTTCTTTCTCCTGAAGTCTCCTGAATTTGTGATATGCCCCTGGCCATAGATTTCTTCTATTTATCCTTCATACTGTTATTGGGCAATCTTTCTAGGCTGCATTGAGGTCTTATACTGCCCTTCAAAATGTCAAAGGATTTCTACCAGGCAACAATTGTCTGTTGATCTGGGTTTCTTAGACTATCTCCTTGAAGGCATTTGGAGCTGTTGCAGTGAAGCCTGCTTTCTACCATCCAGTATCTTCCTTGGTCTTTGGTGGAATCCTCAGCACCATCACTTGTATTCCTTTGGTCAGCCATCTCGAACCCATGTGTTCACTGCCACACAAGTAATGGCAGAAAGAGGGATCTGGTGGAATACATAAATGACTGTGGAGAACCACACAAATGGCTCTTAGTCCTTGTTGGCTGAGAACCAAATACAAATTAGCTGTATGGACTAGTGCTGTAATGGGCTTACAAAAATATTTCTGAGAGCATCAGGACTCTAATGAATCAGCACAGTTTGGGGCAGTTTTAAATGAATTCTAAATGAGTGCGTCTGACTTCGTGTCCAGTAAATGTGTAGGGATGCAAGGTGGCTCTTTCTTTAGCCCATCAATAATTTATTAATGGGCACTTTGTGCTAGACATGATGTTCCTTAGAGTTTCAAAAAATGACTTCCTTTTGGTTAGCTCTGTGCCTGTCTCATAGAACTTTCTCCATTTCTTTTAAGAGCAATCGTCATTCTCCTCTGTGCATCAGTTATCTATCTCCAATTTGAACACAGAAGAAGTTGTTTTGCCCTACTGGATTATCAGCTTATTGAGGACAGCTCTCTTGTCTGATTAATAATTGCATCCTCTACAGTGCCTAACATAGTTCTTTGTACAAATAGACGTGTAAATATTTCAGTAAATGAATGATGATAAGAGACGTGGAGCAGAAGTGGGATTTCAAAAGCTTTTTTTTTGTTGGACTTCAACAAACTTAGTTGTCATTAACTAATGGGGTTTCTGGGGAAGGACTCTATCTGGGCTCTAATTAACCAGTGCCTCTGCAGGTGAACTTTTTTGGGAAAGGGGGGTTATTATTGTGAAGCACTGATGTTCTCAAAGTGGATTCCATCCCATCGGTCACTTTCATTGGACAGTTACTTTCTCTTTCTTTCTTTAGACTTACAGGCACAAGTGTCCTTGGGCAAAATGGCAATAAGAGAAATGCATTTGCTTACAGTCTTTGGTGCAAATTAGAAATCCATCCCTTTTCCATCCCTAGCCCTTTCTCTAATTTTCCATCTTAATTTAAGATTTTATTTAATATCCTATCTAGGGGTAACCTTAGCCTCTGTGTTCAATATGATGGTACTTCAACAACATAGCTGTATGAACTACTCTCAAGATCTCATTTACATATATGAAAAATTCAAAGGGTTGGTCAAGAGACATCAGATTGAATCCAGTTTCTATCAGATACATAAATCTTTTCTCGTGTCACTCCATTTTTCACGGGCATTCTTTTTCCTAATGAATGGGAACCAGATTTATCAGGAAGATATACAGTACTGGCTGTATTTCAAACAATTGCCCGATATCCTCTGGCAGCCATTGGAACCATACATTGCAAACCAGCCTGTCATTTGGATAGACCCTAGGATAACTGGCAGATGTACTTGAGGCTCAGATCATTGTCCGTAAAGGTAACATGGGATTTCCTTGGCAGCAGCTGTGCACATCTGCATCATACAGCAAAAGAGTGATGTTTCCCAAGTCACATTTGAACTGTGTGCTTTGGCTTCTTAAATCTTGTGCCCAGTGTGTGTGTCTGTATAGGTCAATCATTATCAGGACTTCCAACTCCACAGTCCACTCCACACACATTTTTGGAAAGGATGCAGAGTGACTGATGCATAAAATGACTGGATTAGAATTGCCTGGTACCTTGTCAAGATTTTTTTTTAAGTAAATCACATTTTTTTTTCACCATCTAAGCACTTAAAAAAAAAACCCTGGGGTTTTTAGCTTTATCTCCAAAGGAGTTTCTTATTTCTAAAAGCTTCTAAATTCTGGAACATAAACATATAAATCTATAGTACTCAGCCTTGTGGATTCATGAAGGGCCAATTCTTTGATGCTGTTATGAAAAACTTTTAATTTTTCCTCTTTGGAACACTTTTTCATCTTTGGAATCAGTCTTCCATTTGGAACCAAAATTTCAGGAGTAAAGAAAATTAGACACACCACATGAGATCAGAACCTTGCTGTTTCTAGCTAAAATTTCTGGACACCATTTGTCCCAGCTGGTAGTTTGTTCATTTATTTGCTTATTTATTTATGTATTTATTTATTTATTTATTTTGGCTGCGTTGGGTCTTCTCAGCTGCTCACGGGCTTTTCTCTAGTTGTGGTGAGCGGGGGCTACTCTTTGTTGAGGTGCGCAGGCTTTTTATTGCGCTGGTTTCTCTTGTTGCAGAGCACGGACTCTAGGCACGAGGGCTTCAGTAGTTGTGGTACGTGGGCTCAGTAGTTGTGGCTCGTGCGCTCTAGAGTGCAGGCTCAGTAGTTGTGGCGCATGGGCTTAGTTGCTCCGCAGCATGTGGGATGTTCCCAGACCAGGACTCGAACCCGTGTCCCCTGCATTGGCAGGCGTATTTTTTTTTTTTTTTTTTTAATTTATTTATTTATTTTTGGCTGTGTTGGGTCTTCGTTTCTGTGTGAGGGCTTTCTCTAGTTGTGGCAAGCGGGGGCCACTCTTCATCGCGGTGCGCGGGCCTCTCACTGTCGCGGCCTCTCTTGTTGCGGAGCACAGGCTCCAGAAGCGCAGGCTCAGTAGTTGTGGCTCACAGGCCTAGTTGCTCTGCGGCATGTGGGATCTTCCCAGACCAGGGCTCAAACCCGTGTCCCCTGTATTAGCAGGCAGATTCTCAACCACTGCACCACCAGGGAAGTCCCTCACACGTTGATTTATTCATTCACTTGTTCATTCTAACAAACCTTTGACAAATCCTTACAGAGTGCTTTCTCTGGGCCAGGCACAGAACTAGGATTGGGGATACAGTGGTGATCTATGCTAGGAATGTGTTGCTGCTCTGTGTGAGCAAATCCAAATATTAGACACAGACTGAGGATATTTAATACAAGGAATTATGCCTAAGCAATTTGGTGTCGTTAAAAGGGGGCTTTGGCATCAGACAAGCTTGGTGTGACCTCTTGCTAATTATTTAACCTCTTGCAGGCTCTTTTATTCTCCCCACAATACCAACCGTTCAGGATTGTTGTAGGAATTAAAAGATATAACGTAGGTGAATAGGTCTGGCAGCCAGCATGTTTTATTTGTTAGTTTCGTTAGTTTGTTTGGCCACAAACACAGACATGAATATTTTAAGAAACTGGTGTCAGTGCAATTTTGAAACTAAAAACTTTGTGGTATCTTCCTCTTCCAAGGGTGTAAATGGTCTTCCTTTTTTCACTCCATTTGGACTGGGCACTGGGTACTTGGATGACCTCTTTGCAGTGGTGAGTTAAGAATGGCCGTTTTTGCAGTTAGTTGATTTCTCTGGGTCCTGACCAAATGCAAAAGTCCCTAGTAGCAGCGTGAATGAAAAATGTTGCCTGCCGTATCAGTAGACAAAGGATGTTGCAGTCATCAAGCCACTACAGCCGCCCCATGTGGTGAGCCCTGAGAGAACTCAGCCTGGGGACAAACAGGCTGCCCCCCCCCCAAGCCCTCAGCCACTGCAGCCGCCCCCAGCTGTGCACCTGGAGGGATTCAGGATGGAGAAAAGCAGGATTCTGGCCCCAGAGAGCTGAGGTGCATATCAAAGGAGTGATTTCAAGGAGCCTGATTTTTGCATCTTCCCATGCATAAAAGAAAAGTGCTAAATTCATTAACTTGAGATGTCTGGTCTTCTTTAATTAACAGTAATCATTTGAAGTTCCACTACCTGGTCTTTGTGGCAAAAACTCCTATGTATCCTGACTCCCCGCTTACCTCTTCAGAGCAGTCCCTCAGAACTATCTAAGAGGCTGCGTCCCAGGCTGAAGTGCTGAGTTTTGTGCACCAAACAAAACGTAATTCTCAACTTTTTGGCTGTGTATTTTTTTTTTTTTAGTCGACAGCATGGAGAACTCAATGTTTTGAGAGCTAAACTGAAATCAACTACCGACTAACAGCTCGTTCTGACACGACCCTGTCAGCTTCTTAGTATACCACTTTTTGTGCCATTCTGAGAAAACACTCTTGCTCCTGCAATTAAATTCAACAAACATTTATTGAGCACCTTCCAGACGCCAGATCCTGTGCTATCTGCTGGGGGCTATGAAGATGAATGAAAAGGGATCCCTGGATTTCTTGTAGATAACTCAAAAGGCAAGGGAAAAAGTGTGCTGGCTCTCAAAGTGGTTATTTCAGAGCGTGCCTGAAATTCCCAGCTTTGACTTCTCAAGTCCTCTAATAAAACAATTTAATTTTGTTCCTGGAGATGAATTTTTCCATTTGTTATTTGGTCTTTGCCCTTCTCTCTTCCTGCTTTTCCTGTCTGCAGATGCTATTGGTAAGATTCATTTCAACCTACGAGTATGACATTTTTGGATTTAGTTGTGAAAAATGCCTTCTACAAACAATGGCCACACCAAAGTGACTGCTGGATCACCGTAAAATGATGTGAGATATCCTGAATGAGCTTTCCTCTATTCATCATTCTTTGAAAAGTATAGCTACTTTCTAAGGCAGGTGACTATGTATTTAAATGAACAAATTATCCATCTCCTAGGACAATTGTGCTTAGAGTTCCCAGTATCCCTTTCCTTTATCCTATCCCACTCCTTGCAGGGAGAAGCAGACTTTTAGAAAAGGGATCAGTCTCATCACCAGTATGAATAAGTAGTGTGGTACCCTCCCACCCACTCATTCACACAGACCCATCGTGTGCAGGCAGAAAGTGGAGGAAGATGGAGAGGAGGTGAGGGAGCCAAGCCTAAATATAATCACATTGCCCTTTACCTATTGAACATTTGCTATGTGCCAAGCACTTGCAGAATATTATCTCTAATCCTTACATCAATCCCACTAAGTGGATTTTTATATCTTTAATATATACATGAGGCGAATATCCTCAGAGAGGTAAAGTGATTAGCTCATGATCATACAGCTGGTAGGTACCTCTTTCAAACCTTGCTCTGCCTGATTCTAAAACCTGTTCGTTTTCATTATAACTAGGCTTTTCAAACTCCATTTCCCGCAAGTTGTTTCAGGGAGTTCAATAAATTCCATGTATGCATATATAAAACTATTTAGAAAAACATTAAAAGGCACTGTAGAGACCACTGACCTGTTATTGCAATTTCTGACTGATTACTTTTTAAATAAATAAGTGTTTTTGAACTTAACACCTAAGCGTTTGCGGATTTGATATTGCTACTGTCTGTTGCATATTTTGGAAGGGTGACAGAGATGTTTGAAAAATGGGTTTCTTGGTAGAAGATAAAAGGTTGACAATTACCGGCTTACAAATTACACTACTCCTTTACCAAGAGATATGTTGCATAATGTGTAGCAAACATAGTAAGGATGGTGCCAATATGCATAACACAACATATACAATGAGCATCACACTGTGAATGATACAGCATGATTAAGCAGGTTGCTCGGAGTAGGACTGTACGGGGCGGCCAAGGTAGACCTCTTTTGTTTTTTATGGTTATGCCTAAAATACTGCCTATGTATTTGCTGGAACCAATTGTTTGATAGCTGGGCAGCTATATTCTTCCCCCCCCCTCCCCAACAATTCTCCAATCCATTTTAAGGACGAGTATATTTCTGTTGGTTAGGTTTCATGCTGATGAGATCACAGTTTCAAAACACATATGTGGACTTGGCTTCACTCAACTTCGTGATCAAACGATGCACTCCTAACTTGGACCATTTGTTCCAGAAAAGCTTCCTTGTTTTGAAGAAAAAGAAAAGATGTCACCTTCACATGTGAAGAACAGTCCATACTTGCTTTTCAGATAAGCATAAAATTTTTTAAAAAACTCAGATCTCAAAATGAGTTCACTTGGAAGAACTTTATTCGGCAGAATTTCCTTTCAGAGTCTCCATGGTGGTACAAACAGCTTTAGCTATTATTCATGTTTTGGGAGTCAAGTTCAAGAGTATTTTCAGGGAGACACCATGGGAGAAGTGATTTGACTGAACGTTTGCTATTACCTCAAACTTGTAGGTGGAGCTGAGAGTGCAGTGGATGATCTTGAAGGGTCTCCCGTTCCAACTTTAAAATTATACAAGTCTAATCCCAATTCTTTCTTGTGAGGCTTTATTTTAACAGGAGAGATTGCTGTTTGCTGCCTTCCTCCTCTGTTACTTCCCAGTATGTCTCTGAAGATTTGGCAGCCCTATTTTATCCTTCTTTTGCCATCAGTCACAGTATCTCTATAAGGGGAGACAGCTTCATTTTATAGATATGGAAGCAGAGGCCACCTGAGGTTAAGTGGCTTGTCCAAGTCATATGTGAACTATGTAGGACCCAAAGCTGAATACAGCAGCAGGCATCTTTTTCTGCAAGTAAGAGGCAGTACTCAAGGATCTAGAACCTTTTAATCTTTGTCTTCCCTTGCTATGATTTTGAGTATGAGTGTGTGTTTGTGAGTGTTTGAGTTCAGAGATTCTACCGAATTCAGCTTTGTATCTTAAGTACCTAGCACTGTGCTGCATACAACATAGGGACTTAGTAAATCTGTGTGGAATGGATGAAAGGGTACCAGGAATGCAACCTTGTCTGGCAGAAGATAGTGGAATTTCTATTTTTAACCATCGCGGTATTGATTATTCTCAGTTCCCCGTTTTGCCACCCATCCCCCTCACCAAAGCCTGAAATCCCCCCGTTATTAAGAAATACATTTATAACAAGCAATGATCTTTACCTAAAACTGCACAGTGGGAAGATGAATGATTTTGGAAGTAGAAGTGAATTTCAATCTTTGGGCATCTTCTGTAACTTATTATTTATTTTTATTTTTATTTAATTAATTTTATTTATTTATGGCTGTGTTGGGTCTTCGTTCTGTGCGAGGGCTTTCTCTAGTTGCGGCGAGCGGGGGGCCACTCTTCATCGCGGCTGCGCGGGCCTCTCACTGTCGCGGCCTCTCCGTTGCAGAGCCCAGGCTCCAGACACGCAGGCTCAGTAATTGTGGCTCACGGGCCTAGTTGCTCCGCGGCATGTGGGATCTTCCCAGACCAGGGCTCGAACCCGTGTCCCCTGCATTGGCAGGCAGACTCTCAACCACTGCGCCACCAGGGAAGCCCTCTGTAACGTCTTTGTGCCTCAGCTTGAGTCTAACAACAAATATGGCTACTTCTACCGCTATCACGGATACTGCTGTTATTTATTAAGCACTCAGCTAGAGCTAGGGAACGTGCTAGGGGTCCAACATGCAGATCATAGTATTTTATCAGCCCAGCACACCTGGGAGGCAGGTCTTCTCATTTTCTCCGTTTTACCCTGGCTCAGAGACATTGAGTCTCCTGTGTGCTGTTACACCACCGGTCAGGGAGAGCTGGGAGAGAGGTAATGACTATGGCTGGCCCTCCATAAACAGTAGCTATTAAGATGATGGTGCTAATTCAGGAGTCCTTGGGGCATGTAACACAATGAGTGCACTGCATCTTAGTATGAGTAAGTTTATGAGATCAATTTCCTCCCTTATAACAAAGACAGTCAGCATAAAAGCTATCAGTGCTTGAGGGGAGAGGAAACTTAAGGATGTGTTAGGGGGTGAGGATGTGGGAAGTGATCCCATTATTCCAAAATTAAAATTGTCCTTTTGAGAATATACTCTTCAACATTCAGCTCTGGGGGTGTGTGAAAGTGGGGAACAGGAAACAGAAGCTGACACGTTTTATCAATTCCACAAATTACCCATGGTGTGTCTTCATGTGCTGTGGGCTTGAATATTACAAGGAACAGGATGGAACATTCTTCCTCGCTCTTCCCTTAAGAGGAATCTGTTGCTGGATGTTCAGCCTTCGGGTGGAGTGTGGCATCCCACAGTGTTTCAGCGGAAAGCTGTCAGAAGAGAATAATCACACTAGCAGCGTTATCTGCTGACACGAAGGACAGGAACACACTAACTGCCTAGACTTGGCTTCTTGCCTCTTGTTCAGGCACCAAACATCCGGGATTACTGACAGCCTTCCTGAGACACCCTGGGACATGCTCGATTACTCCAGCACTATTTAAATCTCTCTATATGGTGTATTGCTTTGTTTCCTCAAAGCCCACTTCTCAAGCCTTTGTATCCCAGAGACTAAAGGAATAAGAAAGAGTACGGATCAGATGTCAACCTGTGCTCTACAGAACCCGACATGAATAGGCTTAGGGCCAATCCTGAACCAAACCCCTGACCTCTCAAAAGATGAGAGGTCCAGAACCTCTCAATTTCTTGAGGCTCCAGGTAAATTAAAAAAGTAAATATGCCTAAAGAGGGCTGGCAAAACAGTTGTTTATTTTTAACAGTTTATTATAATAAATGAACTTTTTTTAGGACAAAACAATATACAGCAATACAAGTGTGTAAAGCCTGGGATAGTTACAGTGTTCATTAAAAAATATTAAGAAATACGAATTCAGAGTGCATCTCAGGTGGTGTGGTCACAAGGTTAAGGTCGTGTGGTGAATGTTTTATGTTTTATTTTTTTCAATCCTCAGAACGTGTCTCTGTGTGTGTGTAATCTCATTTCAGAAAGAAGGTTCATAGTCAAAATTTAGGATTGCTGGAAATGGTGAGTCCCCGCCACGTGATCTCCCTTGTTCCTCTCTTTACTCAGACCTTTCTGAGAAGCTCTGCCCGACACTGAACGTGAACTTTTATGCTTGTGTATTCATTTCCTAGATTTCCTAAGATTCTCCAAGCAATCCATTCTCCCAAACATTTAAAAACTACTTGTCTCCAAATAGCCTACTCTCTGAACCCAGGCAAATAACAGCGCTCCTCATTTTGAAATTCAGATTACTCTTCTTTTAAATGGTAAAAATATTTTAGCCTTTCAACTCAACTTAATGCTAAAAGCTCTTTTAAATGACTTGCTCTTTTTTTTTCAAATGTGTAATAATCTTGAAATTCTTCTTGTTTTCTTTACTTGCCACCTCTCCATCCCTATTCTAGAATCCATAAGGTTAAAAACAGGACATTGGGGCTTCCCTGGTGGTGCAGTGGTTGAGAATCTGCCTGCCAATGCAGGGGACACGGGTTCGAGCCCTGGTCTGGGAGGATCCCACATGCCGTGGAGCGACTGGGCCCATGAGCCACAATTACTGAGCCTGCGCGTCTGGAGCCTGTGCTCCGCAACAAGAGAGGCCACGATAGTGAGAGGCCCGCGCACCGTGATGAAGAGTGGCCCCCACTTGCCGCAACTAGAGAAAGCCCTCGCACAGAAACGAAGACCCAACACAGCCAAAAATAAATAAATAAATAAATAAAAAAGAAGCGGTTGAATAGTTTAAAAACAAACAAACAAACAAACAAAAAAACAGGACATTGATCATTCTGAATAGGCAGTGGTCTAACCCCTACCCTGCTACTCCACAGCTGTGTGACCCTGTGGAAGTGCTTTCCCTCTCTGGTACTCAATTTCCGTATCTTTAAGACAAGATGGTGATTCCATTTCACAAGTTCCTTTTATCTTTAAACTATGATTTTTCTTCCTCCCATTCTTCACTTCCTGTCAGACTGGCCCCCAAATATTTTAATATCTAATCTCCAAAGCTATTGTCATGGCGTACTGGCCTACTCTGTTAGACAAAATAATTTGCTCTTAACTACAACCAAAACCAGTACTTAATAGGTATAGATTCAGACTTATTTTTTTCCCTTAACCAGATGGCAACTAAATGTTTACTTTGTCATCTTGGTGAACAGAACATTTCTGGAAATACTCAAACCACTATAAAAACTTTAAAATAAAGGAAAAAAAAAATCTAACTTTTGGCTCAGGTAAGTTGCCAGATACAGATGTGCATTGATAGTTTGAAAACACTAGATGGCGATATGAGTGCATCAAATAACAGACATCCTTGATTGGTCCAGCGTTTAAGTCCCAATGATTGAGGGCAGAACAGGTTAATACATTCCTTAAAGAAACAAAGTCAAGTATAATCAGGTATTGGAGTGTTAGCTAATACTCTGAATGCGTTCAGTAATCCGGTTCTTAGTGAAAGAAAAGAGCGTTAAATTAGAAATTATTTTATGCTACCAATGAGTCTATCTTCAAGCTAATTCTTGGGGCAAGGGTTGGCAATAAACACGTGTATCCCATAAAATCTATCTAATTCATACTTTCCTCTCCATTTTTGGCTTTCGTTTTTTAAAAATAGCAGTTGTTTGGAATGGAGTGTGCCTCACATATATTATTCATAGATGAAGTACTATATTCTCATTAGGAATGTGAGTCCTAAGACGTTGGTGTTTGAAAGGGGAAATGGCTGACTTACTGTAAGCTGTTGGCTGGGCCATTATTGACTGGCAGGATCAACTGGAAGCACTTTGTTAGTGGATTAGGTTGCCCTGGAAATGCCTTCCTGAAACTCTAATGATGCACTTAAGGGAACCCTCTGGGACAGGAGTTAAATGTCTCTTTGCAGGCGTGTCTTCCACCAGAGTCCTCTTGGGATGAGATGGGAGGGGGCGGGGGCACATCCAAAGAAACTCTCTGTAAGGAAACAGCCCCAGAAAAAAGGTTGCAGGTAAAAATTTACATGGAAGCTAAGCTAATGACTTACTGATATAAACCCTGGCTTTTCTGAGGGTACCAGTGCTTCGTGGATTCTTTTGAAGGAGCATCATTAATTCCAGAGAGACTGTACCTATGCATGTATGTATTTATTATTTATTTATTTATTTCCTGTGGTGGGCTGCCAGAGGGATGGAGAAGAAGGGAAAAAACAGGTGAGGGCATCTGAGAGAATATGGTTTCATTCTCTTTGGTTGGAAAAAAAACTACTTTGTAGCTTGAACATTGGGGTCATTGGGTGTGTTTTCTTTCTTTCTTTTCTTTCTTTTTTCTTTCTTTTTTTTTTTGTTTTTATAAAAACAAGCTTTAGAGGGGCAATTTGCCCTTCCGCAGAAATTCAGTGCACGTGTGAAGGGCATGTTTGTTGATTTTTTTTTAATGAAAAATCGCTGTGTTCGTCTCACCACTGGGTTGGGGGTTGTTTCTGGGGGATGGTGGTGGCGGTGGAGGTCTGAAGACAGGAGGAAAGGGCAAAGTAAAGGCCCTTGGAAACTCCAGACTTCCGGACAGGACGGGGAGGGGGGGAGTGGCTGCGCAGCGCTGCGTCCCCGCCCCGAGCCCGGAGCGCCCCGGAGTCGCGTGCCCACGGCCGGAGCGCGGCGTCCCCGTGCAGTCCTGGCGACCTGTCAGCGAGGCGGACGTGACTCGGAGCTGCCTCCGCTTTCTCCAAGCCATATTCCTTTAAGATGATGTAATAGTCATTTCCCTGGATGGTTTCTTGCCTGCACTGCTGAAACAACAGCATCCGAACTGCACTGGGAACTGTGGAACCACCCAGCTCCGCCGCCGGAGAAGCCCGAGCCCGAGCCCGAACCCCCCGCCGTCATTTCGGCGCTGCGGCGCCCGCCGGCTCCCACTTGACTGGGAACATGGGAGCCCGCTTGCCCTTGCCGGCAGGTGGGGTGGCTACCTGGGACCCCAGCAGGGCACATCTGTCTTTCTTTCTGCTTCTGGGCTTTCTGAAAAGCTTCTAAGTCCCAGTACCTCTCGCAACTCTCTTCTGTTTTAAGGATTCTTTCCAAAGGTTTGATTTTTTTTTTTTTTTTCCTGGAGAAGCTTTGGATGAATATTTTTCTCTGCTTTGCTTCTTCAATCCAGCCACCTCTCGTCACGGTTTAACTTTTTTGTGACTTGTTTTAACTTGAGATTGGAAGTGAATATATACATACATATACACAAATATACATTTATATAAATCTTTATATATATATATATATATATATATACACACGCACATATATATGATTATTTTCTAAGAGCACATCTCTCTGGCACTTTTCATTGATACCTCTGTCCTTTACCTCTTTGGGATTTGACAAGCTCCAGACTCTGTGTGTGGCTGTGGATTCCGACTGCTTTGCAAATGGGTATTTCTGCGCAAGAACTGTTTCCAGCACTCACTAAGGTAAGTTCCGAGGATTATTACTTTTCCTGTACAGACAGAAAAAAAAAAAAAAAAAAAATCCCCTTTTAGAAGTTGAAAACTCCTTATTCCTTTTTAATGCAGAAATCAAATAGAAATGTTTTAAATACTAAATGCTGGAGACAGAGGAATATGGATAAATATGTAGACACAAAATAGCTTGAGAGAAGCTACGATTTAGTTGAAGAATGGCTGAAATCAGTAGTTCCAGGGCTGCTTATGTAAAATAATCTCTCCCTCCCTCCCTCTCTCCCTCCCTCCCTTCCTTCCTGCTTCTCTCCTTCCCTCTTCTCTCTCCAGTGGTCTCTTTTTTTCTGACTCATGCTGGGTTTGAGGAAATAATTTTCTCTCTTTTCCTTCACACAGACCTCTCAGTAACTGGGGACCTGGCCTGCCTTGCCTACTGAGCTTGGGGGAAGATTGGATGCTGATGAGTTGATTATATTCCATGAAGTAATAGCTTACCACCTGCCAGGGTTTAAACTACTTTTGCAGCATCACTTCACCTGTGGACTCTTCGAAATTTTGCTTTCTTGGGGAAAAAACTGGGTAAGAGAAGGCCATTTTTTAACAAGATAGCATTCTCTCCCTCCCTTACAAGTTGGTGCAAAGAATCAGGCTCTGACTCTATTGAACTGCACCCTTCACATCAAAATAGAAGAAGAAGAAGAAAGGGACAATGGCTCTGAGTGGAAACTGTAGTCGTTATTATCCTCGAGAACAAGGGGCTGCAGTTCCCAACTCCTTCCCTGAGGTCGTGGAGCTGAATGTTGGGGGTCAAGTTTATTTCACTCGCCATTCCACATTAATAAGCATCCCTCATTCCCTCCTGTGGAAAATGTTTTCCCCAAAGAGAGACACAGCTAACGATCTAGCCAAGGACTCCAAGGGAAGGTTTTTCATTGACAGAGATGGATTCTTGTTCCGTTATATTTTGGACTATCTCAGGGACAGGCAGGTGGTCCTGCCTGATCACTTTCCAGAAAGGGGAAGACTGAAAAGGGAAGCTGAGTACTTCCAGCTCCCAGACTTGGTCAAACTCCTGTCCCCTGATGAAATCAAGCAAAGCCCAGATGAATTCTGCCATAGTGACTTCGAAGATGCCTCCCAAGGAAGTGACACGAGAATCTGCCCCCCTTCCTCGCTACTCCCTGCTGACCGCAAGTGGGGTTTTATTACTGTGGGTTACAGGGGGTCCTGCACCATGGGCAGAGAGGGGCAGGCAGATGCCAAGTTTCGGAGAGTTCCCAGGATTTTGGTTTGTGGAAGGATTTCCTTGGCAAAGGAGGTCTTTGGAGAAACTTTGAATGAGAGCAGAGACCCTGACAGAGCCCCAGAAAGATACACCTCCAGATTTTATCTCAAATTCAGGCATCTGGAAAGGGCTTTTGATATGTTGTCAGAATGTGGATTCCACATGGTGGCCTGTAACTCCTCAGTGACAGCATCTTTCGTCAACCAGTATACAGATGACAAGATCTGGTCAAGTTACACTGAGTACGTCTTCTATCGTAAGTACCACGGGTTCTTTTTGTTTTTTCATGTGTATGGATCCTCTTAACAGAAATATATGTCTGCATGTTCAGTCTATGTCTAAGGAGTACTATTTTGGTTTTTTTTTTTTTTAACCCTTGAGGTACAGCTAGAAGATTAGAGTTTATAGTCAGCTTTCATGTCTTACCTAAGACAACGTTTGTTTTTCCAGTCAAATCACAGAATGTTTAAAGGCCTCAAAAATCACAAGATGCAAATGATATTGGTATAGGTAATATGTGGAATGAAAACAGGCATGTATGTCTCTGTCAGATATTGACTTGTGAACATAAGAACATTAGAATTTAGCTGTTGGTCCACAGGAGGTTGATAGACTCAGAGTGGCTGAAGTACTGCTGTCTATTCTTTTATCTAACTTTGGGGTCTCTTAAGCTGGTTGCTGAAGACTGGCTTTCATGGGGGCGTTGAGAACACAAATGGATGTTGCACTGAATGACATGATCTTGGCTAGATGGCAGTATAGACTGACGAAAGACCCCCTTCCCCCCCACCCCAAGTCTGAAATTTGCTTTTCTAGGCTTTACAGATTTGTGATTTGATTCCTTAGCAATTTGTACTGAGGTATGAGTTGCAGTGCAGACTTAATTAAGTTGAGCTTCATTTAGGAGTCATGTAAAAGGAATGAATCCTTGAGAATTGTCAGTCACATGCAGTCATCTTCAGATAGCTGAGGTGATAGAATCACTGACATAAAAGGGAGCCAGAAGGGAAAAGAAAGGAAACAATTGCATCTTTAAATTGTGCCTTTAAAATAAGAGTTTCTTAGAGGTTAGTCCATTTGTTTAAACGACTGTACAGAATGCCTTATTTTAAGAAATGGCATTATTCTAAATATAAGCCATTGATTTCTGAAAGGAGAACAATCAATCAATCTGTAAAGTTTAGTGCTTGATGAACTGCTGATTTTCAACAGGTCTGGGAGTTGGGTGAAGTGAATTCCGTAAGAAATATTTTTCCAGTTTTTCTCTATTCTTATTTTAAGGCAAATCCATAAATTTTGAGGATTAAAATATCTAAATGGCTTTACACATAAAGATACGACTGAATTTCCTGGACTGGTTTTTGCCTACAGTTGTGTTTATTCATTTGGAGATGGTGCCGGGAACCTTGGTGACACGGCCTGTGGGAAGCCGGGTTGCTCTCTACTGGGTTATCACACATTTGGTTTTTGGAAGTGAAGACACATGAATTGTATAGAAAGAACAGCCTGTGTAGAAAAATGAAATCAGCCAGCAGTTCAGTAACGTTCTGATGTGTTGGAACAAGCATTATTTGGTCCAATATCCCTACCTATGGCCTTTATCTGTAATCTGTACCTTCCTCTATGTTGGAACTTAGTTGCCAGCTTCTGCTTTCTTCCTTCTGGTGAATTTTCCACTAGTATAGAGATAAGGCTTTAGCGTTTTAGCTTTCTACAAAGGAGTCTGACATTATCTGTGTTTCTGTAGAATAAATATCTTCTAACTTTTGGGGGAAAAAATGCATCATAGAGTTTAAGTCTAGGTGTGTGATGTTTACCTTGTTCTACAATTTCTAATATTTGAAAACAGCCTCTTAAGAAGCTTCAGTCAAATAAAAGAAAACCTGCCAGCCATAGCCCCTCAAAAAGACTACATTTGATTCTAATCACTTGCTCATCTAAATGATACCCAGAACCTGAGTGTATTTGCCTACTAGCTCAGTGACATTTCTGTGTTCATCAAAGACTCATCCATATAACACTATGTCCTTTTTAGATTGCTCTCGACAGACTCTGTTCTCTGATCATATAATCACTTCCTCCTTTGTTGGGTTGCCGAGAGGTTGCCAAGGTTTGCTCTCCATCACTCCATGGACAGGCTAGCACAAACGTACAGCAACTTCATATTGCACAGCACATATACTGTATATGATATACTTGCCCTTTGTACCTAACAACCAGAGCTAAGTGTTAACTCTTCCTCTGTCTTAGGATCAATAAAACTGGCTGCTGCCTTTCTAAGGTGCATGACAGCTTCCGTGCAGCTGCTTAGCCATAATTATTTAATTAGAAGCTGCCAACTGTGCCTCTATAACCATTAATTCATCAAGCTGTTGTGCTCAGGTTAATGGGACAAAACTACAGGAGGTGCTCTAAAGCAGGGAGTTGCTTGTATGCAAAGATGCTCCAAGCCCTGCCAATCAACCAACTGTGAGCACCAAGCCACTGCTCGCTTTGCAGAGGGTGTGGAGCCCAGAAGCCACCACCTGCCAGCCAGATCCGAAGGGGCAGTGTGTGTCTCTGGTGAGCACCTCCCCCAACCTCGAAAAAACCAAACAACCAACCAACTAACAGAAAAGATGCTCTTTGCAGGGGAACTCAGCTTCCTCCTACGTTATAAAAATATCTGTAGATAAAGATACAGATATGTAGTGACAAACTTCTTAGGTCCAAGAAATTAACTCCAAGCAATTAGACTCTTCTAATAAAAGGGATAATGCAGAGTCACTTTGTCTGGATCCAGATCACAGTAAAAAATGAACAGCAAGAAATTAATACATTGCATATGGTGGTTGACAGTCATGGGGAAAGACCCCTTCTTCCTCTGTTTGCCTAATTTTCTTCCAGATTTTCCAAGGGGAAATTGGGAAATCTGTCAATTATTAACAGGTTAGGTTCTTGCCTCATTCAATCTTCATGTGGACCTAGAATTGATGGTCAACATCAGGCAGTTTTGACTGAGTGTTTCGTTATTGCAGAACTACGAACAATTAAAGTCAACCCATGTTTGTGTGTGTTCAAAAGGGCAGCAAGGAAGGTGTTTGTCTACGTTGCTTACACACCAAAATATGTGAGATACTGTGGATTATGATTCACTTATCAGCAACTGGAAAAATGTGAGTGATATAGAAAGTAAAGAAATGTTGTCCTAGGATTGCCTCACAAAGTATTTTAATTAAAAAAAACGAGAAGGTACTTTTCCACCTTTCTCACCCACCTAGGTAAATAATTACCTCTGTTTTCTCTCCGAGTGTTATATGGAAGGCAATATCATAAACATCAGAGGATGCCTTCTTGATTCACCTCTAGATGAAATGAGAGCTAAGTAATTTGGAAAGGAGAAGTCCTGATATTGAACTCAATAGCCGTTCACACCACTTAGGAACAAAATCACAGGTGCATGGAAATAAATGAACCTCTTATTAGCCCTCTTCCAGTGCCCTAGGGAAGCTTGCTCTTGGTTGGAGAAAATTAAGTACATTTCCTTAATCCTACTCATGAGTGAGTTACTTCAGACAAATGCCTGAAACCATTCAGATTCAAAGGCATTTGCCTCTAATAGAACTGTGATAACATGACCACAAATAGGGAGTTTAATTCATAAGATCCAAAAACATAAACTCTAAGTTCTGTGAATTACAGAGACACCAATTCATTGCCTTTTCAACAGATTACTGCTTGTAGGTGCATTTTAACCTTTTTTCTCTTTACTTGGTTTTCTTAAATTTAAAGGGTTGTTTCCACAAAAGTTTCTAAATTGCTTTATGTACACAGTATATATCTTCAGGGTGGTTGATTGAGATGGAGTGTTGGAGAAAAGCAGATCAGGAAATGATTTCTCACTTAGAATTCAGCTGCATGACCTTGTATTGGGAAGAAATGGTGGTTCTGGCCATTGTGAATAACTTATCCAGTTGATTTTAAAAGCTTCCATAAGAGGGTGTGTTTTTAAAGGAAAACAGGTGGAAAAGCATCTATCTTGAAATGATTCTAGCTCTTTTTTTCCTGTTTCCTCAAAAGTTACCAATGATAGCTTCAATTTTTATTGTTCATGGAAATATGATGTTGGCACATTCAAAATGAAGCCACAGAACAATGAAGTCCAAACTGTGAGGGTCTGGTCTTTACCACACCTGCCTCTCCTCTTTCTGTGATGTTTTTCTGTCTTTTCCATCTAAGATATTCTCTCTTCCTCTTGCTTTAGTCATTCCTGCTTTCAAGTTCTCTCTCTATGCCATAATCAAGACGTCAGTAAAAATTCTGTTCTGTCATTTTATTTAGAATATTTTCAAGGCATGGTGTTACTTTTTTCAGAGGTTTTTATACATAAGAAACCTTTTCATAACTGTGGATCCAGTGACTTTGTATCCCAAAGGGAGTGTTCTTAAGACTTGAGCCTTCTTAATTTATAATTTAAATATATAGCATAATCTAAGTATAAAGCTTCAACATGAAGTTGGTTTAGACCCTGCTTGGGCAGATATTGGATGGTGATGATGATGATAAAAGAAAGGGGTAGTGGGTATCATTTTTTCTTATCTCTTGAAGATGCTGTTCTCCGACCGTTGGCTCAACGTAACAGGGATATAAGCATGTTAGTAAAATATCCTATTATGCCGTTTTCACTTTCATGCCCAACAAGATATATTACCTGAGCCCAATTCCTTGTAGGAGATGATTTGAATCGTTTCTTCCTAGGTCTCTGGCATCCTGAATGAATTTGGCAGCAAGAGAAGTGTCAGTATGTAGGCAGAAAGGGGGGGATCTCTGTGATTGCCCCCAAGTGCCTCAATATATTAAAAACGTATGTGTACGATTGGAAAGAGAAGACCAAATGATTTTGATAGCCTAACGAGGTTTAGATCTTACCAAAGGAATTAGAGGTAGAAATAGCTGAGAATGTGCCGCAGAGCTCCATTTGGAACACCTCCAAACACAAACCATGGAGAGGAGTGACTGGGCATAGAAGAGAGTGCCAGTCCGATGCACAGAAAACAGTTCTTCAGAAATGTAGGGGTGATCTCAGTCTCTGCATCATAGCTGACTATTGCTCTTTTTCTTTGGTCTTTGCTCTAGCTTTCCTCAAATACTGCGTTTCTTGGCAAGTCAGCTAAAACATGTTAGTATGGAAATTTTCAAACACATCCAAATGTAGAGAAACCCAGCTCCAAAAATTACAGTGATCATTACAAGACTAATCTTGGTTCATATATATTCCTACCTAACTTTCTCCTCTGTCTGCACTGGATTCTTTTGAAACAGATTTTAGAAGTCAGTCATTTCATTCATCCACAAACACTATACTATATGTTTCTAAAATAAAATGAATTTTAAGATACGTAACAATACCATTATCACATACAAAATTAATAGTTCTTTAATATCTTCTAATACCTAATTGGTGTTCAAACTTCTTTGATTTTCTCACAATATTTTTTTTAAAGTTGTCAAACTCTTGTTTGAATCAAGAGTCAAATGAGGTCCATCCATTATCTTTTATTGCTATTTATTTTCTCTTTCAAAATTAAAAAAATATTGCATATGGCATATACCACAAAGTGGCAAAAAATCTTAAATCTCTTTTAATTTCTCTCTCCCTCCCTCCTTTTCCCTTGCGCCCTTTTTCTCTCTCTCCCTCTTTCTTTCTTTGCTTTTTCAATCTATTTGTTTGAAGAAACCAAGTTATTTTTCATGGCGAATGTCTGGCACTCTGGGTTTCGCTCATCCATCTCTGTGATCTCTGTGATGTCACTGACACATTTTTTTTCTTACCCCTGTATTTTATGTAAATTTGTTAGAGCTAAACACCAGATTCTAAGGCTTGATCAGATTCAGGTTCAGAATTTCTTACAAGAAATCTTCACAAGCGTTGGCAGGTCCATTTTTAATTTGCTTTGACAGGTTGAAATGCCAGCTGCTTTGGAGGCAAGGGAGGGACCTCTCCTTATTGTTAGTTTTTCTTTTTTTTTTTTAATGAAATTTTCCATTTTAAAAAAAATTTATTTTATTTATTTTTGGCTGTGTTGGGGTCTTTGTTGCCACGTGTGGGCTTTCTCTAGTTGCGGCGACTGGGGGCTGCTCTTCATTGCAGTGCGCGGGCTTCTCATTGCAGTGGCTTCTCTTGTTGTGGAGCACGGGCTCTAGGTGCACAGGCTTCAGTAGTTGTGGCACGTGGGCTCAGTAGTTGTGGCTCGCGGGCTCTAGAGCACAGGCTCAGTAGTTGTGGCACATGGGCTTAGTTGCTCCACGGCATGTGGGATCCTCCTGGATCATGGCTCGAACCCGTGTCCCCTGCATTGGCAGGCGGATTCTTAACCACTGCGCCACCAAGGAAGCCCTGTTAGTTTTTTCATGATCATCATATGGACAAATAGCAATTGGGATCTGTTCTCTCCATTGTTCAAGTTGATTCTGATGATACAGCAGGGAATAAAAGAGGCTCCAGTTTTTCTTTCTAGTCATCCAAGAACTATCTAGTATTCCACTGCTGTTATTGTCATTAGGCCGGGCTATCATCAGGGGTGCAGTGAACCTACCAAGATGTGCACTGGCTCCTGTTGACTGGGAGGAAGAATCATTCTGAGTGGGAAAGTTTGCCTCCTGGCTATTCTAACTTTGTATTCTGGGATTCTTTCAACTGTGCAGAAGCTCCACTGAACTCATCATGTACATTCCCAAACCTCTTCTCTCCTTGTGTTCCTTATCTCTGTAAATGGATTCATCAGTTGCCCAGTTCCCCAGGGAAGAATAAAACCTGAGTGGCTCTTCTTTCTCCCTAACCATTTCTCCAATCTCCAAGTCCTATTGGTTCTTTTCCTTCATCCGTCTCAGATCCATCCATTTCTTCCCGTCTCCACTGATGCTACCCAGCCCACTGACATTGCTTTTCTAGATTATTGGAAAGAAACTGAAATTGTCCTTCCCACCCACATTTGGTGTTGTCCCCTTCGGGTCTCCTCTTCCTGCTGCAAAAATGGTGAGATTTCTAAAATGTGAGCCTGACCATGTCACTCCTTAACATGAATCACAGCTCTTGGTGGAATGACCTCTGCTTCTGTCCTTAGCCTCTTCTGTTGCCCTCCCACCCGTTATGTTTTTAACCTCAGCTCTACCCCATTTCTTTTAGCTCCTGAATGCTGTTATACACTTGCTTCTTCAGTTTTGTACATAATGTTCCCTCTGCCTGGAACTGTGCCTTCGCCTGCTTTGATTACATACTTCAGGTCCCAGTCTAGAGGTTCCTTTTATGGGAAGCCTTTCTAGCCCATCATATCTAGATTAGGCACCTCTTATCTGTGCTCCATAGGATCCTATTTTCCATTACTGTGGCACAAATAATACTGTATTATACTTGCTTATTTAACTGTTTCTGTAACATTAGACTGCAAGCTCTGTGAAGGTAGGAACTGTGTTGGTCACTTTCATCATGATATACCTGGCACAGAACCTGGCAAAAATGTAGGCACTCCATAAATATTTCTCAAAGAAGGAAACTAAATACCCACTGCAGACTTTTGTTATGGTCATAGGTGCCACTGTCTTGCATGTACCATTACATTATCTCTTAACAGAAGAACTGGAGAGCAATGATGGTGTGATTGCTCTGGTGTGATTGGTAATAATGATGGCATTTCCTAACTTCCACTGAGTTCTTCAGGTGCTGGGCTAAGCACTTTAATTTTTTTTTTTTGAATTTTTGAATTTTATTTTATTTATTTTTTTATACAGCAGGTTCTTATTAGTTATCCATTTTATACACGTCAGTGTATACATGTCAATCCCAGTCTCCCAATTCATCCCACCCCCTACCCCTCCCAGCCACTTTCCCCCCTTGGTGTCCATAAGTTTGTTCTCTACATCTGTGTCTCAATTTCTGCCCTGCAAACCGGTCATCTATACCATTTTGCTAGGTTCCACATATATGCATTAATATGCTATATTTGTTTTTCTCTTTCTGACTTACTTCACTCTGTATGACAGTCTCTAGATCCATCCACGTCTCTACAAATGACACAATTTCGTTCCTTTTTATGGCTGAGTAATATTCCATTGTATATATGTGCCACATCTTCTTTATCCATTCATCTGTCGATGGACACTTAGATTGCTTCCATCCTGGCTATTGTAAATAGAGCTGAAATGAACATTGGGGTGCATGTGTCTTTTTGAATTATGGTTTTCTCTGGGTATATGCCCAGTAGTGGGACTGCTGGGTCACATGGTAATTCTATTTTTAGTTTTTTAAGGAACCTCCATACTGTTCTCCATAGTGGCTGTATCAATTTACATTCCCACTAACAGTGCAAGAGGGCTCCCTTTTCTCCACACCCTCTCCAGCATTTGTTGTTTGTAGATTTTCTGATGATACCCATTCTAACTGAAGTGAGGTGATACCTCATTGTAGTTTTGATTTGCATTTCTCTAATAGTGATGTTGAGAAGCTTTTCATGTGCTTCTTGGCCATCTGTATGTCTTCTTTGGAGAAATGTCTATTTAGGTCTTCTGCCCATTTTTAGATTGGGTTCTTTGTTTTTTTAATATTGAGCTGCATGAACTGTTTATATATTTTGGAAATTAATCCTTTGTCCATTAATTCATTTGCAAATATTTTCTCCCATTCTGAGGGTTGTCTTTTCATCTTGTTTGTAGTTTCCTTTGCTTTACAAAAGCTTTTAAGTTTCATTAGGTCCAATTTGTTTATTCTTGTTTTTATTTCCATTACTCTAGGAGGTGGATCAAAAAAGATCTTGCTGTGATTTATGTCAAAGAGTGTTCTTCCTCCATTTTCCTCTAAGAGTTTTATAATGTCCGGTCTTACATTTAGGTCTCTAATGCATTGTGAGTTTATTTTTGTGTATGGTGATAGGGAGTGTTCTAATTTCATTCTTTTACATGTAGCTGTCCAGTTTTCCCAGCACCACTAATTGAAGAGACTGTCTTTTCTCCATTGTATATCCTTGCCTCCTTTGTCATAGATTAGTTGACCATAGGTGCATGGGCTTATCTCTGGGCTTTCTATCCTGTTCCATTGATCTATATTTCTGTTTTTACGCCAGTACCATATTGTCTTGATTACTGTAGCTTTGTAGTATAGTCTGAAGTCAGGGAGCCTGATTCCTCCAGCTCGGTTTTTTTCCCTCAAGACTGCTTTGGCTATTTGGATCTTTTGTGTCTCCATACAAATTTTAAGATTTTTGTTCTAGTTCTGTAAAAATGCCATTGGTAATTTGATAGGGATTGCATTGAATCTGTAGATTGCTTTGGGTAGTATAGTCGTTTTCACAATATTGATTCTTCCAATACAAGAAAATGGTATATCTCTCCATCTGTTTGTGTCATCTTTGATTTCTTTCATCAGTGTCTTATAGTTTCTGAGTGCAGGTATTTTACCTCCTTATGTAGGTTTATTCCTAGGTATTTTATTCTTTTTGTTGCAATGGTGAATGGGAGTGTTTCCTTAATTTCTCTTTCTGATCTTTCTTTGTTAGTGTATAGGAATGCAAAAGACTTCTGTGCATTAATTTTGTACCCTGCAACTTTACCAAATTCATTGATTAGCTCTAGTAGTTTTCTGGTGGCATCTTTAGGATTCTCTATGTATAGTATCATGTCATCTGAAAACAGTGACAGTTTTACTTCTTCTTTTCCAATTTGTATTCCTTTCATTTCTTTTTCTTCTCTGTTTGCCGTGGCTAGGACTTCCAAAACTATGTTGAATGATAGTGGCGAGAGTGGACATCCTTGTCTTGTTCCTGATCTTAGAGGAAATGCTTTCAGTTTTTCACCATTGAGAATAATGTTGGCTGTGGGTTTGTCATATATGGCCTTTATTATGTTGAGGTAGGTTCCCTCACTGGCCACCTTCTGGAGAGTTTTTATCATAAATGGGTGTTGAATTTTTTCAAAAGCTTTTTCTGCATCTATTGAGATGATCATATGGTTTTTCTTCTTCAATTTGTGAATATGGTGTATCACATTGGTTGATTTGCATATATTGAGGAATCCTTGCATCCCTGGGATAAATTCCACTTGATCGTGGTGTATGATTCTTTTAATGTGTTGTTGGATTCTGTTTGCTAGTATTTTGTTGAGGATTTTTGCATCTGTATTCATCAGTGATATTGGTCTGTAATTTTCTTTTTTTGTAGTATCTCTTTCTGGTTTTGGTATCAGGGTGATGGTGGCCTCATAGAATGAGTTTGGGAGTGTTCCTTCCTCTGCAATTTTTTGGAAGAGTTTGAGACAGATGGGTGTTAACTCTTCTCTAAATGTTTGATAGAATTCACCTGTGAAGCCATCTGGTCCTGGACTTCTGTTGGTTGGAAGATTTTTAATCACAGTTTCGATTTCATTACTTGTGATTGGTCTGTTCATATTTTCTATTTCTTCCTGGTTCAGTCTTGGAAGGTTATACCTTTCTAAGAATTTGCCCATTTTTCCAGGTTATCCATTTTATTGGCATAGAGTTGCTTGTAGTAGTCTCTTAGGATGCTTTGTATTTCTGCGGTGTCTGTTGTAACCTCTTTTTCATTTCTAATTTTATTGATTTGAGTCCTCTCCCTCTTTTTCTTGATGAGTCTGGCTAATGGTTTATCAATTTTATCATCTCAAAGAACCAGCTTTTAGTTTTATTGATCTTTGCTATTGTTTTCTTTGTTTCTATTTCATTATTTCTGCCCTGATCTTTATGATTTCTTTCCTTCTGCTGACTTTGGGTTCTGTTTGTTCTCCTTTCTCTAGTTCCTTTAGGTGTAAAGTTAGATTGTTATTTGAGATTTTTCTTGTTTCTTGAGGTAAGCTTGTATTGCTATAAACTTCCCTCTTAGAACTGCTTTTGCTGCATCCCATTGGTTTTGGATCATCGTGTTTTCATTCTAATTTGTCTCTAGGTATTTTTTGATTTCCTCTTTGATTTCTTCAGTGATCTCTTGGTTATTTAGTAACATTGTTTAGCCTTCATGTGTCTGTGTTTTTTACGTTTTTTTTCCCTGTAATTGATTTGTAATCTCATAGCGTTGTGGTCAGAAAAGATGCTTGATATGATTTCAATTTTCTTAAATTTACTGAGGCTTGATTTGTGACCCAAGATGTGATCTATCTGATCTGGAGAATGTTCCGTGTACACTTGAGAAGAAAGAGTAATCTGCTGTTTTTGGATGGAATGTCCTATAAATATCAATTAAATCTATCTGGTCTCTTGTGTCATTTAAAGCTTGTGTTTCCTTATTAATTTTCTGTCTGGATGATCTGTCCATTGGTGTAAGTGAGGTGTTAAAGTCCCCCATTATTATTGTGTTAGTGTTGATTTCCTCTTTTATAGCTGTTAGCAGTTGCCTTATGTATTGAGGTGCCTCTATGTTGGGTGCATATGTATTTATAATTGTTATATCTTCTTCTTGGATTGATCCCTTGATCATCATGTAGTGTCCTCCCTTGTCTCTTGTAATATTCTTTATTTTAAAGTCTATTTTATCTGATATGAGTATTGCTACTCCAGGTTTCTTTTGATTTTCATTTTCATGGAATATCTTTTTCCATTCCCTCACTTTCAGTCTGTATGTGTCCCTAGGTCTATATAGACAGCATATATATGGGTCTTGTTTTTGTATCCATTCTGCGAGCTTGTGTCTTTTGGTTGGAGTATTTAATCCATTCACGTTTAAGGTAATTATTTATATATATGTTCCTCTTACCATTTTCTTAATTGTTATGGGTTTGTTTTTGTAGGTCCTTTTCTTCTCTTGTGTTTCCTGCCTAGAGAAGTTTCTTTAGCATTTGTTGTAAAGCTGGTTTGGTGATGCTGAATTCTCTTAGCGTTTGCTTGTCTGTAAAGCTTTTGATTTCTCCATCAAATCTGAATGAGATCCTTGCTGGGTAGAGTAATCTTGGTTGTAGTTTCTTCCCTTTCATCACTTTAAATATATCGTGCCACTCCCTTCTGGCTTGTAGAGTTTCTGCTGAGAAATCAGTTTTTAACCTTATGGGAGTTCCCTTGTATGTTATTTGGGTTTTTTCCCTTGTTGCTTTCAATAATTTTTCTTTTTCTTTAATTTTTGCCAATTTGATTACTATGTGTCTCGGCGTGTTTCTCCTCGGGTTTATCCTGCCTGGGACTCTCTGCACTTCCTGGACTTGGGTGGCTATTTCCTTTCCCATGTTAGGGAAGTTTTTGACTATAATCTCTTCAAATATTTTCTTGGGTCCTTTCTCTCTCTCTTCTCCTTTTGGGACCCCTATAATGTGAATGTTGTTGCATTTAATGTTGTCCCAGAGGTCTCTGAGGCTGTCTTCATTTCTTTTCATTCTTTTCTCTTTATTCTGTTCTGTAGCAGTGAATTCCACCATTCTGTCTTCCAGGTCACTTCTCTGTTCTTCTGCCTCAGTTATTCTGCTATTTATTCCTTCTCGGGTATTTTTCATTTCAGTTATTGTATTGTTCATCTCTGTTTGTTTGTTCTTTAATTCTTCTAGGTGTTTGTTTTGTAATTCTTATAGGTCTTTGTTAAACATTTCTTGCATCTTCTTGATCTTTGCCTCTACTCTTTTTCCGAGGTCCTGGATCATCTTCACTATCATTATTCTGAATTCTTTTTCTGGAATTTTGTCTATCTCCACTTCACTTAGTTGTTTTTCTGAGGTTTTTCTTGTTCCTTCATGTGGTACAAAGTCCTCTGCTTTTTCATTTTGTCTATCTTTCTGTGAATGTGGTTTTCCTTCCACAGGCTGCAGAATTGTAGTTCTTCTTGCTTCTACTGTCCGCTCTCTCAGGGTTAAGCACTTTACATACAAATTGGAATTCTCCCTGAAAGATGCTCTGCTCTTAGCACCTGCACAAAGATTCTAGCTCTGGGGAACTGGGAAAAACACTTTACCAGCAGCGAAGTCTCCTGTGGTTTCCTTTTAGTTGATTCACCTAAGCAGGAGCAAATTGAAGCTGGGAGGGGGTGGGTGGGCAGCATTTAAGGAACAACCCTAGGAGGGACTTGGGATTCAGAAAAGTGCTGCAAAATTGAGAGAATAACCTCAATAGGAGAAGAGCTCTGCTAGAATGCAAAGTGTGCTGTGAGGCTGACCAGGTTGCCTTCTTAATCTTCTTACTGCTAAAGGATTCTATTGATATTTCCTCCTTCCCTCCTTTCTTACCACGTTAACGATCATTCCTTAATGCCAGAGGCAACATAGCATGGTGGTTTAGAGCCTGGGTGTTGGAGCCCACACTGCTTGAGTTTGAATTTCTAGCTGTTTGATCACCTGCAAATCCATGCCTCAGTTTCCTCACCTGGAAAATGGAGATGGTAACAGTGGTACTTGCCTCATAGGGTTGTTACGAGAATCGAATAGGTTGCTCTATATAAAGTGCTGATGACAGCACCTGGCACCTAGGCAATGCTATGGAAATGTTAATAAATAATTACAAGGACCTCTGAGAATACTGACATGACAAGATACAGGTCCTTCCTATAAAAAACTTACCTGATTCTTTATAATAGTCCTCTTGGATACTTTGTTCAGTCTGTTGATTCTATGCATGTTAAAAAAACAAACAAAAACATCTAGAAGTAACTTTTAAAGAGGAAATTCAAGCTATTGATTTTAATTGAATCTGAATAAACATAAAAGTAAACCCTTCAGAAAGCTTCCAATTGCAGTAACTCTTTTCTTCCCCCTGGCTATTCCATAATGCAAGTCATTAATAATGGCTTTTCTCCCTACCTTATTTTCAACTTGTGGTTTTTCAGAACCTGGGAGAATATGTGGTAGCATTGAAAATTAAGAATATAATTTAAATTATATATTCAGTCACTGCAGAATTAGAATAACCTTTTAGGAGTCTCAGCCTAGAGAGAATTCTTCATGGTGACAGAAAATGGTTACTGAGTATGCCTCCGACAATAAGATCATTTAAATTGCTCCAGAAATGAAAACAAGACATTTTTCTTCACACCATGAGTAGCTGTTCTGTGTGGCTTTGAATGGAAACAAGACTGCTAATGGGGGCTGTTGCTGCGTGACCCAGTCAAAAGCTGCCCCATGTGAAGAAATTCATACTTTTCTACTTTCATTCATCTAGCCCATTCTGAAGCAGAAAGTTCTAATAATTTCCACACCCCCGTTTACAGCGACCTTTTATTCTGAGCGTGTCTGATATAATGTGATGGTGAACTAGTTACATTGATGAAAATAGGAGGTGACCCATTCTTTATATATAACTTGGTGCACAAGAGCCTTTGGGGCTGCTGTATGTTGTGTTTTAGACAATATTGTAGCCTGTGGATTGACACTGCTAGGCCCCTACCTAGAGAAGGGGAGAGCTAGGCTCTGGTAATGGTGATTTTTCTGTGAAGGGAGCTTTCTGTGTGTGTGGAGCAGCAGAGAAATTCTAGTGACTGGGGTAAGGGAAACGGGGTGTATGACTGTTAGAGTGTGGCAGAGGCATAAAATCAAAACCAAGGGAGTACTCCGGACTTGGGGAAATGTTGCAGAGCCCTTGGCAGAAGCAGAGCTGGCCGACAATGAGAAGTGCGCATCGAGCAGTGGCCAGCCATCACGGCTCATTTTCTTACAGTGTTAAGCATTCAGTTATGTCAGGTGGAGAAATTTTCCTATGGGCACGTGCTTGCACATTTACACTGAAAATGCAAGTGGAAAATAAGATTCCGTTTGCACTAATATGCTTTCTAGCCAACTAGGTGAAATCTCTTTTTTTCTTTAAACAGAGGGATACCTGTGTGGAGTTGTACATCTTGCGAAGCTGCCGTGAAATAGCACGATGTTCCTTCCTATTTGCATGAGAAAAGCATGCCTTAGAAAATAGCAGAGTTGCTTGGCTTTTCTGGATAAATACTCCTGTGGTCTGGAGCAGTAATGACTAATGCTATAATGTGTGATACTTTAAAATTTTCAAGGCCATTTTCAGGTCTTTGGATGCTCAGGAATGTAAAATATTTATTTGGGAAGATCTGATTGCTTCATACTCACTGAGGGCCTGTCTTATATAAAGTACCTTTTTTGTTTTTTGTAGGGTTGTCCAGATGAGTTGGGTAGCAGATATCAAAGAATTGAGATCCTGATTCACAAAGTTCTCATGCTCATGATTTTCTAGTACTTCTCCACAGTCTGCCAGGGACGTGATTCACAATGTGCACAGGCCTCATGGATCGGAAACTGAAGGCCCTTCAAGCCTTTCATCATCTGCATCCTTTCACACAGACAAAAAATAAAACATAGCATGGTGTGTGATCTAGTTTTATACCAAGATGGTGCCATCCCTTCATCAGAATGACCTCCTTTAATAGGCAGAGTCCATCCCACCTCTGTTGCTTGTACAGAATTCTGATCGCTCCCTTCTGGCCATGCAAATACATGCCAGGCCCTGGGATGTTGCTATGCCTTTGCTTTTGTGTGTGTTAGGTTCCTAAACATCTCTGCAATGGTTGGCTTATACATTCCTTCTAGAATATAGTTTGAACACCTACTGTGCACCTGAGGCTGCACGCAGTTCCAGGGATTCACCTGTGAATGAGAAGCATATGGTCAGTGTTCTCATGGAGCATATTGTTTAGGGAGAGATTAGACTAGTAAATGGGCAATTTCAGTCTTGTGTGATGGGTAAGTGTAAATTGATTTGAGGCTAGAGAGGGGACTTTTAACCTGAACTTGCGGTGTCAGGAAATTTAACCGTATTTTATCTTAAAGCTTAGAGAAGAGAAAATGCTGAAATCTTTAATGCATCTGTTGACTTAAAGATACTAGCTGGCGGATGGAACCATAGAGGTTCTATCCCAGGATGGCTTAGGAGAATCTTGAGATCATTAGCCATCATTTCATTTCTCATTTAGTTAGTTCCATCATTTCCAGTGGGAATGATTTTGATTCCTCCAGGAACCAATATCTTCCTTTTTAAACTATTCATGTCTCCCTTCCATCAAACCTTTGTCTTGTGAAAGTGTATGTGCAAAATCAGAAGCCAAATGATAGCCTTAGATGACCAGTAATCAATTTTAAAGATACTTTATAATTATATCTGTAGTCTCTTTTTATAATGATTCTCGAAATGGTGTCATGATGATTATTTTAACGTTAAGGGCTACTGATTTGGCTGGTCAGTCTCATGCATGACTCTTTTTCGGTAACTACCCCAGTGCTGAACACACAGGAGGTGCTCTGTAAGCATTTGTGGAATGAATAAATAAATTCATAACACCACATTTTATTTTTTTATTTTTTAATTTGTTTGCCACACCACACGGCTTGAGGGATCTTAGCTCCCCAACCAGGGATTGAACCCAGGCCTCGGCAACAAAAGCTCGGAGTCCTAACCACTGGACCGCCAGGGAATTCCCCATAACACCACATTTTAAAGAATATTCATTTTATTTTAAAGAAGTAAAATTTAAAAGAAATAAAATTTAAAGGGGCTTCCCTGGTGGCGCAGTGGTTGAGAATCTGCCTGCCAATGCAGGGGACATGGGTTCGAGCCCTGGTCTGGGAAGATCCCACATGCCGCAGAGCAACTAGGCCCGTGAGCCACAACTACTGAGCCTGCGCGTCTGGAGCTTGTGCTCCACAACAAGAGAGGCCGCAAGAGTGAGAGGCCCGCACACCGCGATGAAGAGTGGCCTCCGCTCGCAGCAACTAGAGAAAGCCCTCGCACAGAAACGAAGACCCAACACAGCCAAAAATAAATAAATAAATAAATTAATTAATTTTAAAAAATTAAAAAAAAAAAAGAAATCTGAGTCTATGGATGTCATTTTAAAAAAATTTAAAGAAATAAAATGTGAAATGTAAAATGAATGAAATGTGAAATGAATGACAATATCAGGTTTACTTGATACTTACTTTTTTTTTTTTTTTAAAGACTTGATCATTTTTTTTTTTTTAATTTATTTATTTATGGTTGTGTTGGGTCTTCGTTTCTGTGCGAGGGCTCTCTCCAGTTGCGGCAAGCGGGGGCCACTCTTCATCGCAGTGCGCGGGACTCTCACTATCGCGGCCTCTCTTGCTGCGGAGCACAGGCTCCAGACGCGCAGGCTCAGCAATTATGGCCCACGGGCCCAGCTGCTCCGCGGCATGCGGGATCCTCCCAGACCAGGGCTCGAACCCGTGTACCCTGCATTGGCAGGCAGACTCTCAACCACTGCGCCACCAGGGAAGCCCTTGATACTTACTTTTAACCATGGATGCGCACCCTATGAGTGACAGTGAAAATATGGTTGAGTACGGTAACAGCATCAGAGCTATCTGGATAAAAACCTTAGTTCCATCCGTTCCTACCTGGGCACTCTTGGGAGGGTGTCTTAACCTCTTGATACCTCAGAACACCCATCTCTAAAAGGGGAACATGGAAGCTTCTCCCATGGCAGTACTGTAAGGATTGAACCAAGATCATGCCATCTTGTTCGCTTGTCTCATTAATATCCAGGCATTTCGTCTCTAGGCTCTTTTGGTTCATCTTACAAATAGGTATGTTTGGATTCAGAAGAAGAAACTGAGAGAATATGGATCTGATGGAGCTGAGCTTGCCCACTCTCAAACAAAAGTCAAGCTGCTCCTCGCTGGTTTCCCTCTGCACTAACACTATATGTGACCTTAGAGAAAGGAAAAACGCATCACATGACACATTCCTGTAGTCCCCTTGGTGTGCTTACTTCTCCTGCCCCTTCTGCAGGCACTGGTCTAGCCACAGCACTGTCACACTGCCTTTTGACAGTTATTGCAATAGGCTGGTCTGTTTCCCGCCTTGAGACACTGCACTTGTGAACTATTCCTTCTACTCCTCGCCTTTCTGGGTCAGGCTTTAATGGGTTTTCCTTGGAAAGGCCTTCTGTCACCATCCCAGCTGAAGTAGCCAGTGTCTTTGTCATTCTCCATTGAGCTCCGTGTTTCCACCATAGCACTGTTTACATGTGTAAATATTTGCTTGCTTTACTTGTTTATCTTCTCTCTCTGTAGACTGTAAGCTTCATGGGGGCAGGAGCTAGGAACTCTATTTGTCCTGTTCTTATGTATCCGTAGCACCTAGCACAGTGTCTGGAGCATAGGAGGCACTGACTTATTTTTTCTTTATCCTCCCTACCCCACCATGTAAAATTATAATAGTAGGATTCCCTCTCATGGTGAAGGCAACTGATGATATAGATATAGATATATAGACATGTAGATATTGATATACACACACATAAAATATTATATAATCTATCTGTCTCTGGCTAGTGTAGTGGAAACAAACATGAGAAACAGAAAAGGGCAAATTAAATCCTGAAAGAGAGAATACAAGATGTGGACAGAAGTGGGGAAACTGGCTTCGATACATCACTTACCCTCTCCAACCCTCAGGTACCTCAGTCATATAACAGGTATAGTGGAACTCATAGGACACAAAGTAGCAAATAATATGACATATGTAAAGTGACTGTTGCTTGATTAGATGTCTGCTGTTAAGGCAGATTTTATCCTAGCTTGAGTGAACACCTAGAGAATGTCTTAAGGAAAGGTAACTCCATCCACAAAGAGAGAGATTAAATCTGCTCGTTTAGAAAGTTGTTAAAGCATTTGGATACTCTTGGTCAAAATAAGTAGACAGATGGGACGTCCCTGGTGGCGCAGTGGTTAAGAATCCGCCTGCCAGTGCAGGGGACACGGGTTTGAGCCCTGGTCCGGGAAGATCCCATGTGCCGCGGAGCAACTAAGCCCGTGCGCCACAGCTACTGAGCCTGCGCTCTGGAGCCCGCGATCCACAAGTACTGAAGCCCGCGTGCCACAACTACTGAAGCCCATGCAACTAGAGTCCGTGCTCTGCAACTAGAGAAAGGCTGCGCACAGCAACGAAGACCCAACACAGCCAAAAATAAATAAATAAACAAATAAATAAATCTGTAAAAAAAAAAAAAAAAAAAAGTAGACAGGCTTTGATGGGACTGCAGCACCAGCACTATTATTACATAAGACTGAGTAGCATAGAATCAAAGATATGTTGGGTCTATTTTGGTCTCCTTTACTTGTGTAATGATCACGCACCTATGGTCTGAAGGTATTGGCTAAAAGGATAAAAACAAATTCCTTACCGAGTCCTGTAAACTGTAACGCTGGATGGGAGCTTGAAGCGTATCTTTTACACTAGGAAAAGTACCAACTTGATTTATAAAATCAGAGCATCCTGGGAGGTAGGGGGATCTCATGGTCTCATGATTCAGTTTCCTCTCACAGCCTCCAGGCTTTAAATGAAGTTCTAGGTAGAAGCCACCACACAGAATCTTTCAAAGTGACACTCTTTTGATTGAAGTAGGAATTGGGCGTGAGTAAGATGTTCCTCCCTATTCCCCTTTTTTTGTGGTGGCCCTTGGGGCAATTCAAGGAACCTAGGGCCCAGTGTAGATGTTTGAAAACTCTAACCTGGACATTCTAAACATATGGTGAATTTCTGTCTTTTGAAAAATTAGATTTTTTTTTTTTGGTCAGGTTCTTAGCTGTGTATTCCTTTCTACTTTTTAAATTTTCATTGACTTATGTGTAGTTCTCAGGACAACTCAAAAGGAAGGATGGACTGGAGAAAGGCAATTATTAAAAAAGGTAAAGAACAAAATAAATTAATTTTACCCCTATCTTTGGTATGTTACAGAGAAAGTTACCTTAATTATCCACTTTACATTTTTTCTCTGTAACAACACAAGCAATGGGAGTTATTGCTATTGAAAGAAAGCTTGGAAAATGGTCAGTACAACAGATTTTCTATGCTTTCACCTGGTAGTCTGGAGTTATTTTATATATTGTGAATAAAGGCTGAGGTTAGTATATTATTTCATTAATGTATATTTCCTCCAAAGAGCTTAAGGGACTGTGGTGAAATCTCTGGTTGAGATGGTGCTTTCTATCCTAACATGAAGAATTAATTGTAAACAAAAAGAAATCAGTTTTGGGGGTGTTGGTAAATAATCCCTCATACCAGCGATATTCTCCTGTATAAAAACAGCAGGAACACTTTCTTTTAAAAATAGCTGTATTTTCATATTGTTTATAGTCTGTGACTTGCCTTGGTAGTTTGCTTCCTTTTATGGGAAAACAAGTTTTCTTCCAAACAACCAGATGCAATGTAATCAAATAATTGCTGTCTTAATTTGCTGCTGAAGTCCTCCTGAGCAGAAAGAAACAAAATACAGGTATGCAGTGGCATATATTTAAATTCTGAGATTCTAACCATAATCATAGCTCTTTTCTATGTAAACTTGATGTCAGGTATCATGTCAGGTGTTTCTCATGTAATCCTCATGAAGCCTCTACAATAAGAAACTGAGGCTTAGAGAGATTTACCTTGCTCAAGGTCACTGTTAGTGGATGCTTCAGAGTTTCTGTAGCATTAAGTTTGAGCAGAGTTCATTCATTCATATCAAGAATGAAGGTGAGGGTGGACTGATGGAGATCCAGGCTGGGTGATGGGGCTGAACTTTAAAGTAATTTCTCCCTACACCACAGAACCAAGTTACTGCTATGTGATCTCATAATTGCTATGAGCAGAATTCAAATCCCAGCTGCCCTGACCCCAATTCCAGCACTCTTGACTGTCATGCAATACCACCGAAATACCAGATGGCAGTCCTAAATTTTTTGAACTGCCAAAAGCAGCTCTTCAAGGAAACCGACTCCCACGATTAAGTGAGAAGCCCACATACAGCCTCCCCCAGGGGGTGGCATGGCAGAAGGTGCTGGACAGCACTGATTTCTCTTTCTCTCTCCCCTTCAAATTTCAAGCCTTATGAACACGATTTCCCCATGATACAGCTTAAAAAAAAAATTAAACCAGATTGGGCTGAAATCTGCAAATCTGTCCTCAGTTACCCACACAAAACTTCTGGGATATGATCTCTTCTCTCAGAGACTCCTACACAGCATTATTTTTAAGAATTTGATTTCTTAGGTACCACAGATATGAAAAGGCACAAGCTTTCACTGTACAAAAAGACATCAAAAACCACTTGAAATGGAATGGGAAAGATTTATCCTTGTCTTCCTCCACGCCACCAAATACCTAAGCTAAATAAATAAAGTCTTTAAAAATTAAAAAAAAATTCAAAGGCATATTTGCAAGTTCTGGTTCTTGAATCTAGCAAAACGGAAATGAGTGAGGTAGTCTGATGGAAGATGAATCCAGCTGCTCTGACAGGCATTCTTGGTCTCCAGAGAAAAGGCACATTTAAGCATGAACCTGTGACTAACCTGAAACTCTGTTTAAATCATGAAGTATACTGAAAATGAGCTCTTCTTTTACCAGCTCGCCTAGTTTTGAATTTGAGGAGAGTTCCTTAAGAATATAATATTGGTATAACTATTTTATGTTACTAGCAGCTTTCTATACCTTAGAGGTCTAGACGTATATAACAGCAAGATTACAAACAAAAACTAAAAAGAAAAATTGATTCTTGATACTGAAACCAGTTGACCCTCACAACCCCTTTTCCTTCTGAATCTGGATGAAAATCCTAAAACCCTAGATATGGGGAAGTGTAGCCTCTTGCTTTTCCCCATATCTTTTGGTTTTTGTTTTTCTTCATTTAACTGTTCTCTAAAATTATAGATGCCACTGATTGAGCACAAATCACACGGCAGACACTATGATAAGTGCTGTGTAGATATTACAGTGTTCTCTTTTTAGAACAACCTTAGGAGGTATAGATTATTATTATTATTTTAACATCTTTATTGGAGTATAATTGCTTTACAATGGTGTGTTAGTTTCTGCTTTATAACAAAGTGAATGAGCTGTACATATACATATATCCCCATATCTCTTCCCTCTTGTGTCTCCCTCCCACCCTCCCTATCCCACCCCTCTAGGTGGTCACAAAGCACCGAGCTGATCTCCCTGTGCTATGCGGCTGCTTCCCACTAGCTAGCTATTTTACATTTAGTAGTGTATATATGTCCATGCCACTCTCTCACTTCATCCTAGCTTACCCTTCCCCCTCCCTGTGTCCTCAAGTCCATTCTCTACGTCTGCATCTTTATTCCTGTCCTGCCCCTAGGTTCTTCAGAACCAATTTTTTTTTTTTTTTTAGATTCCCTATATATGTGTTAGCATACGGTATTTGTTTTTCTCTTTCTGACTTACTTCACTCTGTATGAGAGACTCTAGGTCCATCCACCTCACTACAAATAACTCAATTTTGTTTCTTTTTATGGCTGAGTAATATTCCATTGTATATATGTGCCACATCTTCTTTATCCATTCATCTGTCGATGGACACTTAGGTTGCTTCCATGTCCTGGCTATTGTAAATAGAGCTGCAATGAACATTGTGGTACATGAGTCTTTTTGAATTATGGTTTTCTCAGGGTATATGCCCAGTAGTGGGATTGCTGGGTCGTATGGTAGTTCTATTTTTAGTTTTTTAAGGAACCTCCGTACTGCTCTCCATAGTGGCTGTATCAATTTACATTCCCACCAACAGTGCAAGAGTGTTCCCTTTTCTAGGAGGTGTGGATTATTTTTTCCATCTCACAGATGAGAAAACTGAGAACTTGGGAGATCCTTACCCAAGTTCACAGCTAGTAAATAATAAAATCAAGATTCAGACTCAGTCAAGTCTGTCTGACTCCTAAGACTGTAAATTCTTTTTAATTGCTGAGATATATTGGTTGTCCATAGAGTACAGATCTTCTCTATAAAATGAAATATAAAAATCAGATGGTAGAACAGAAACTGAGATCAAAAGATTTTTTTAAGATGATAGAAGAAACAACATATTTGTATGCTGGTCGGAAGCATTCAGGGGTTAGGGAAAAATCAACAATACAGGAGAGAGAGGAGAGATAGCTAGAGTGATATCCTTGAATAAGTAAGAAGGAATGGAATTGAGTACATATAGGGTTTATTCTTTGTTATGTGCCTTGTCAGTTCATTCATGGTAATAAGATGTATGAATACAGACTGGATATATAATAGATATAGTACATGTACATACAATCACATATATTTATGTGTGTATATATATGTATATATATAACAAATAGTAATAGAGTATATGGGTACAGACACCGTTGGTATGCTTTGGTGGGAGCTTGTTGATGTTCTCTTTGGATTGCTTCTGTCTGCTCAGTAGAATAAGAAGTGAAAGACTGAGGATGGGGAAGGTAGTAAATGAGGTTTGAAGAGAGAATAGATGGTTTAAATAGTTCTTTAGTACTGTGGGGGGGTGAATGAAATAGGGAAAGTTATTGACCAGCAACATTAAGGACTCACTTGAAGTAAGTGGCCATGAATTTAAAGTGAGATCATTGAGCATGGTTGTACATTTTTCTCCATCCATGTTCAGCTGTATGGGTGCAGATGGGGAGCAGACTCAGATTTGATCCTAACCAGCAAGTATGAGGTTTTGCAAAATGGGGGCAAAAGAGTTGAAGCTGTAAGCAAGAGAGTTATTAAAATGATTGACTATTGAATTTAAGTTGAGTAAGAAATGCAGTAAGGACATGAAAGAGATGAAGGTCAATAAAGAGGTGTAGGGTCAATGGATTGAAGGTCTCTGTGGAGTCAAAGGTTGTTAGAATCTAGTACTGAAGAAAATCAGCCAGAAAGCTAGGAGGAGATGGTGAGATGTTTGAAATTGAACTTACAGAGGGTCAAGCAATTAATAATGACATAATTCAGGATATGGCCCTGGAAGAAGCTGGCTGAGGGTGGGTGGAAAATGTGACTACTGGAAGAGAGGAGTTGGGAGTTTTCAAAGATCATCTGTTTGGGTATTGATAGCACCAAGAATTAAGTTATTTCAACTTCATAACAACTCTGTGATCCTCATTTTAGAAAGAAAAGTTGAGGCCAAGAGTTGCTAAATAAGTCCAAGATCCCAAGCCTAGGAGGCATCAGTACTGGGGTTTTAATCTGGCTTGCAAGACTCATCTCTCTTACCCACATAATGTACATGATGGCTTATGTATGGAATGTTTCCCTGCCTCTATGCTATGGTTAATTAAAAGGGACTGAGGCATGTCAAATGCTTTGTGTCATTTGCCTACCAAATCTGTCATTCACCAACACAGATTTATTAAGCACCTACTAAACACCAGTGCAATGCACTGATCCACGTCCCGGGGCTACAAGGGTGAAAGGTATCGCAAGGAATTGCAGAATCCAGTTTCAACTGCGTTGTCAGCTTTGCCAGTATGAAAGTGTTTGGATAATTATTTGAATATTTTCTTGCACCTTGCCCTTATTATCTTATAAAAGATGAGTAGAAAATAGCGAGTGAGAGTGCTAATATTGGTGATAAGAAGCATGTATCTCATGAACTTTATGTAGTTGAGACAAAGATGGAAATCTTTAGGCATGCTGAAAGAGGCAAATCTTTAGCCTCATGTGGATATCATTGGATTTAAGCCAGTTGAGTGAATTTTCAATTCGGAAGGAAAAAGAAATCATAATTTTAAAAAAAGTATTAACTGTATGAACTATATTTCAAAGATACTATCTACAATGAAAGGTGTCATTCGGAATGTTACCTTTTTTCTAATTTTGGTATGCCTATCATGTAGTGTGTAAATCTGTGGTTTGATTTATGCAACCAGATCTTTATACATGACTTAAGAGGTATGTTATGTATGAATATAGGGATTGCTTTTATAATACAGAAGTGATACAGGTATTGGGAAAAAGTAGATGAGGAAATAAATACTTAATTCTGTGTGGAATGATCAGGAATGTCTTCGCTGCGGTGGCAGTTCTTAAGCAAAGTCATAAAGAATGAGGAATTTATTAAGCAGACAATACAAGGAATAACATTATGGGCAGAAGGACAAGCAGGTGCTGAGGCTTGGAAATGAGATTCATCATGGCTTGTTTCCTGAACCTCATGGTTAGAATGTAAGGGCAGGGAGCAGACAAAGGCTCTGTATAGAGAGCTAAATAGAAAGTAGATAGTGAATGCCCTTATATGACATGCTAAGCTGCTGGACTTAATCCTACGTGGTGGGGAGACTTGTAGGCACCTAGTAACCACAATTCATTCTTATCAGTGTCTTCCTTCTGTTTTCATTGCTAAGTTAGTGTTACCTAAATTCACATCACTGTTGTTTGATGCTTGTATAACACTTTGTGGTATCTGACTGTATTATTTGGGGTACATGTTTATGGGCCCATTCTCATAAATTTCTTCCTTTCAGCTATATGGTTTACTGAGTCTTTATCTTCATTCATTTATTTGATAAATATTTATTGAGCACCTACTATCTACCAGATATTTTCTAAGTATTAGGGATTCAGAGTGAACACAATTTCTGCTCTTGTGAAGCTTATATTCTAGTGGAGGACATAGACTGATAAGCAAATTCATATATAAATCACTATCCATGAATACTGCCTGTAAGATTAGCATTAGGCTGAATTACGAGGTTGACAAGGTCCTCCCCATTCTCTGCTGTACCTTTGCTCCCTACAAGTGTCAAGGGTGTTGCAGAAATGGAAGTACCACAAAAAGAAAAGATAAAGGTTTCCAACTATATCATTAAATCTACATTAAGAAGAGGGAGCTATTCTCAGGTTTGAATGTTCTTGATACTTGATGGTTTGCCAAAGGATAGACTGTTATTCTGTTACAGATTCGTATATATGGTCCATAAGATCACAGTTTTTCTTAAATTCATGTTTGGATTTTAGATAATTCCTAATAGTGTTCAAGTAACAAAGCTTCTACTAATGACAACAACAATAGTAATAGCTAATATATTTTCGGCACTTACTTGCCAAATATATTAGATCCACTGTCTGAACACTCAAAATGATGGGCTCAAAGTGGCTAAGCATGTTGCCCCAGGTCATAAAGCTAGTGAAAAGTAGAGCTGGGATTCACATCTGAGCCATGGGTTTCTAGAACCTGGGCTCTCATCCTCCATGTGATATGTGACTGTGCTGCCAGAAGACCAAGCTTCCAGTCTTTTTCTTTCTGGCAAATAAACACACCTTTAGGTGGAATTTAAAGTAGATTCCTCTATTAGTTCTAAGGTAGATTCTATCCCTAAGGTAGATTCTGCAGTCTTTAGAGCAATACTCTTCAACAGAAACATTAAGTGAGCCATGTATGTAATTTAAAATTTTCTAGTAGCCATGTGACAAAAAGTAAAAAGAAGAGTAAAATTAGTTTGAATAAAACGCTTTATGTAACCCAATATATCAAAAATATCATTTCAATATATTTCTGAATATTTTTCATGACTTCAGTTTTTAAATTTTTAAAATCATTTAAACTAAATAAAATGTAAAAATCGAGATCTTTAGTTGCACTTGCTATATTTCAAGTACTCAATAGCCACATGTGACTGGTGGCTACTATCTTGGGAAGTGAAGCTTTAGCAGATTATGTTTAAAGGAACCCCAGGTTGCTCAGTGATATCACATATAGATTCATGTGTACACCCTGAGATTTTGTAGCTATTTTTTCATGCCAGATTGAAAGCACGGAACCTTTGTTTCAGGCACAGCAATTGTTTTTCAATCATTGTAGAACTGTGTCTTCCCAATTTGGATAAGTGCTTTGCAGGTACCCGCCATATTTCCAGCTTGAGTGGGCCTCCAGTCTCATAATGGAAGCCATATCAACCATTAAATAAAACACAGTGACATCAGTTGTGAAAGTTAACTTTGCTGTTGTTGTTCTTGTAGGCATAGGTGGAGATGAAGGTTGTGATCTTTGTCACTTTTCTTCAATGCCAGGAGAAATTCTGATTCTATCGTTTTAAATTCATTATCTTATTATGTTGAAATCTACATTGTGAGGGCTTGATACCATGAAGGTCAACTCTGTTTCCAGCTGAATTTTATAGCCAGCAGGGAGTCTTATCTATCAGAGCTTTCTCCCTAAGCCTGGGAAAGAGAAAAAGAAGAAGAAAGCAGAGAGATGTGTGAAGTTTGCATGTCAGCCCTCCTTAAAGTTTTTTTTTCTTTTCCCCATCCCACCCCCTTTTTATTTTATTTTATTGTAAAAAACAAAGAGTTTAGTGATAATGGCTTCAGGTTCTGTCTTAGTCCCATCCCTAAAGGACTGTGCTATTACATTATTTGCACTTTAAATGGAATCCATTGTTCCAGTGGGTTTTTCTTGTTTTACACCCTGTAGATCTTCCATAAACAGGACAGATAATGAACGTAAAAGAAACCCAGCTTACCTAGGAAGATAAGGCAAAATTGCCCAGGTGTTTGAATTGTGCTGGTTGGTTTTATCTGGTTGTGATAAATCCTTCCCTGTCCGGGCAGTCAATTCTAGGGAAGGGGAGAGAGAAGAGGAAGAATTTAAAAATGCTAATTAGTACTCATCATTTAATCTCTGCAGTATCTGCTTTGCAACTAGGAAACCATAGTATTTATTAGACAAAAGTCTTCAAGGATTAAAACAGAATCATAATATTTTCTGGTTAAGCAAAAACAGATTTAAATAAATAAATAACAGCAGGAGGATATGATCTATTCTAAAGAATATAATCTTCAATTATTGTAGGTTGATTTTGTACAGAAGCATTCGCACTCCCAGTTATCTGATGTCAAACAGGTACCATATTATAGCCAAGTCTCAGTAATGGGGAGGAAATGAGTCATTTTTGGTTTTGATGTTTCCTTTGGATGTTCCAAATTCAAAAGTCAAGATGAACTGTTCAATCCTCCCTGTTTGGTAGACACTGTGGCCATCTCTTAAGCTGTTGCTCCGTAACCTCACTCCGCAAGAGAAAGTTCAGGATTTCACTCTCTTGTGAGAAATGTAATATATAAAAGCTTCACACATTTTTTTTTTCCCACTCAGTCTGTCTTGCTCAAATAGCTCCTATTTATCGTCATACCTTCTCTATCCCAGGGATCACAAGCTATTTAGGTAGCATGAGAGGTGCTGAAACAGTGAAGTAGGCTGTAAGCAGCTTCACTCAAACCACAAAGATAAATGGCTCTTCCATGGAAGATCCAGGACTTGGAATCAGAAGGCTAGAGTGAATCTTATATCCTGTTTGTGCTACTTACCTGCTTTGTGAGCCAAAGCATACAACTGAGTCAGGCTTTCCTGTGAAAAATGGGAACAAATCCAACCACCTTACTAGGTTGTTATATGGCTCAAAGAAGATGATGTCGACAGGAAAACATTTGGCAATCTATAAAGCAGTGTACAAAGAAGTTAATACATATATAAACCGTATGCATCAGAATCCATCCCTTTTCCAAAGATAAAAGTTATTATGATCAAAAATGAGTTACTGAGATCGGCAAGAAACCAGTCTCTCCCTAAAGGGACCTCAGCCTTTTCCTTTCTCTCCTAATGAAAACAGAAGTACATCACTAACTCTGTCTCCTCTGGATAAAAGCTGAAAGTTGTCCAATAAGCAATAAATAAATGATTGCCAGGAAATACGCACCCTAGCCTCACTGAAGCCCAGCTCAATTTCTATCCCATGAAAGTACACAAGCACACCCAGTTGATGGAATAAAATGTTCTCAGTGTATGCTTTTAGGGAGAATCATTTCGCATGGGTCATCATGTTGTTTTTATGCACAAATCTTAGTCTGCTGATTCAGGGATTTCAACCTTTTAACAATCCATTATTCCTCTGGGTTAAAAGTCTCATGCTTCCCCTTTCTCTGGAGGTTCTAGTGCCTCTCCCAAGTGTAGGGGAGGAAAAGTCATTTTCCTTGTACCTTTCTAGGTTCTTGGCTGAGACCCCTGCATAATAAAAGATAGATTAACAGGAGGGAAACAAACAAAAGTTTAATAATACATATACCTCTGTATACATGGGAGATACCCAGGAAAACTGAGTAACTCCTTAAATGGCCCAACCCATCACCTTAACTACCATCTTCAGCTAAAGACAAAAGAAGGTGAGGGGGGTGGAGCCAATTATGGGCGGTTATCAGGCAAAGCACAATATACAATGATAAGATTTTATGCAGATCTAAGTCCTTGCTTTCTCCTTTGACAAGAGTTTCAAGAGATTTGATAATCCTCTTCCTGGTAAAGAGAGAGAGAGACACCCTTACAAATGGAGATTTCCCTTATAAATGTAAATGTATCTTTCAAAAAGGTAATTTCTAAGTTTTTAGAGCTTCTCCTATGTCTGCTATTTCTTGAAGATAATCAGCCTAAAATAATCCTTTTGCCAAAGAGACATGTTTTGGGGGCAAATTCTACTCCCTTTCACAAGGGTGTAGCTTCTCTGACCACAGCTAAGAGAGGATAAAGTCCTGTTTCCTCATTAGCCCAAGGTTCTTCAGTAAATTTGCTGAGCTCTTTGTTTCCATGGTTTATATTTAGAGCAGGAGCCGTAGAGTCAGTCTGACTGGGTCAAACCTTTAGTCTACCACTTATTTCTTGTTTGACCTTGTGTACACAGTTACATAAACCCTTGATGCCTCAGTTTCCTCATCTATAAAATGGGAATGATGATAGTACATACCTTATGGAGTTGCTGAGAAGCTTAAATGAAATTATGAATATAAAATACTTAGCAAAGTACCTGGCTCATGGTAAGCCCTCAATAAATATTAGCTTTTATTATTGTTATTATTGTTACAGAAGTGAGAGATTATTATTATTATTTAGTTTTTAGATAGAAAATTACAGTATAATAGACTATTTCTTATCAAACTTCAGACAGGTCTTTTGAGATTCACTATTGAAAATTTATACCTAAGGGAATAAATACCTTTCCAAATACCTTCAGGCCTTTGGAAACATTTAAATGTCTGATTCTTATTTTAAAAGGCTCAAAACCCACCATAAAAGTTTAAATAACTTGGTATTTTGAACACCCTCATTCTTTCTCTGTATTCCCAAATTTCATCAAAGTACTGCATGCTTTGGGGTAGTACTGACCCAGTACTTGCTGACCATGATAATTTTTATACCAAAAGGTCATTGTTAATGTATGGATTCTAGAAAAAGAAAAATGGCATAGATCTTAGCAATGACTCTGTTATAGGATTGATATCATTCGACAATAAAACATCTAATTAGGTCCTCCTGCATGCCAGTCACTATTAGATGCTGAAGATACAGAAAACCCTGTCTCTGCCCCTGAGGTGCTGATAGTCTAGTGAAGACACAAACACAAATACAACTAATTATCAGGTAATGAATAAATGCTGTATCTGAGGCACAATTAAAACGTAGAGGGAAAAATCAGTTTTGCCTTTTGGATGAAGTCAGGGATAGCTCTGAAGAAGAGGGAACATTTGAGTTGGGTCTTTGGAGTAGAGCACGATTTGGGCTGGTAGATGGGGGTCTGGAATGGAGGGAGGGCAATCCAGGCAGAGGGAACCGCATGTGCAAAGGCATGAAAGTTTGTAAGGAATTTTATGAAATTGGTGGGTGGTCTGGTATGTCCAGAACAAAGTGTGATAGAGATCATGTTATTAATTACATTTATCTAAAAATCATGGATGTACCTCTCCCATAGTGATATAGAGATCATATAAAATATGAACAACTCATATTTCGTGAAACAGAGCTAAAGATTGTGAAAGATACCATCTTAGAGAAGCTTGCTTGTAGGATAGTAAGATAGCAGGGAAATTTAGAAAAGCCATCAGGGTGAGCAGCTTGAAAAGCACATGACTTTTTTTTTGGTAAGGCAGGGAAGGTATATGCAAATGGTTTTAGCTACTAGGAGGCGTCACCGGAGGAAGGAGATTTGTTCTGCTACTAACTGGGTGTTGACCTGGGAAAGTTGCTTAACCTTGTGGGCCTCAGTTTCCTCATCTGTAAAGTAAGGGCTTTAGGTGACCTTAAAAAGTCTCAGACTTTAAGGATTTATCATATTGGCAATGGCTATCTCACTACTGAACTTTGTTTTAGTGGCTTACCTGTTCCCTGCTGAAAAATGGCCCATGACTAGTAGGTCAGGTGGCCAGGTACCAGTGACTAGCCCTAGACGGATGGAAATACTGTTGAATCTCTACCTTGATTCTCCACCTTCATTGTTTCTTCTCATCAATCCAAGGTTCTTGGGTGTTCTGGGCCTCTACTCTGAACGTTTCTTCTATGAAAGTCTGGTTGCTTGGCTTTGCCAGTCACATGCCTCTATTGGGTCTTAATTGGAGTGAACATAGAACGCTAAAATAATTTCTAACCACGGTGGTTTGGCTCTGGTTTCTCATCCCATTCAAGAATGGTCGCTATTTAGATCCTACACCACGAGGCTGCTGTCCTTGCTATCATAATTGTAATTTGGCATATTGATACAGTACTAAATTTCAGTTGAACAGATGGTGCCAGGATTTAGACTTATGCTTATCAGATACAGATGGTCCAAACAGTGAACTTATCTGTTGGTTATTTTTATTTAGAGCAGGTTAAACATAAATGACTTCATATCATTTTTCTTTTGTGATTTTTGTTTTACTGGTGATTACAAATGGTTTCTCGTATTCTTTATCCTTTTCTAGACAAAGTCTTTGATTTTAATTAATACCTATTTTCCCTCAATGTTGACCCAGATCGTCTCCCCTAATCCTGTTGTTTTTATTTTCCAAGTTTTCTGGAAGAGGAGAAAAATAATAATTTAAAAACAAAAAACAAAAACAAGCCACACCGTTAATTAGTCTGGAAGAAAAAGCTCTGTGGTTGTCAAGAGTTCTTAATCATGCACCCCCATCCTCATCCACCCCCAGTGACAGTTGTCAGTAGCAGAGCAGAACTTAATATACAGGCTCTGGAAGGGCCCATGCTTGCTTCAGAGATAAAAAAAACAAAACAGGGGCTTCCCTGGTGGCACAGTGGTTGAGAATCTGCCTGCTAATGCAGCGGACACGGGTTCGAGCCCTGGTCTGGGAAGATCCCACATGCCACGGAGCAACTAGGCCCGTGAGCCACAACTACTGAGCCTGTGTGTCTGGAGCCTGTGCTCCGCAACAAGAGAGGCCGAGATAGTGAAGAGGCCCGCGCACCGCGATGAAGAGTGGCCCCCGCTTGCCGCAACTAGAGGAAGCCCTTGCACAGAAACGAAGACCCAACACAGCCAAAAATAAATATAATAAATAAATAAATAAAAGATTACTATTAAAACAAAACAAAACAAAACAAAAAAAAACAAAACAGAGCATCAGAGAAACTGAGTGATTTGTCTGAGGTCACATGGAAGTGTATGGAAGGGTCAAGCCCAGAACTGTGTCTTCAAATTCCTGTTTGGTGCTCTTTTCAGATACTGAAGTGCCTTCCGGAACCACTCTGGTTGCTTAGCATCAGATACTGTTACTAGCAACTGGCGTTTTTCCCACATGGGGAAATTGATACCATCACTATGGAGAACGAATTCTCTGCCAACTTTCTGAAAAACCACAAGTTCTGCAAGTGTTTTGTGGTTCTGATTCTGAAGGTGGGGATTGTGCAACCAGATGGCTCTGGATTGCTAAAAGGAGGTAGGAGCAATAATGTTGGTTTAGAATGCAGGATAGGGGGCTTCCCTGGTGGCGCAGTGGTTGAGAATCTGCCTGCCGGTGCAGGGGACACGGGTTCGAGCCCTGGTCTGGGAGGATCCCACATGCCGCGGAGCAACTGGGCCCGTGAGCCACAATTACTGAGCCTGCGCGTCTGGAGCCTGTGCTTCGCAGCAGGAGAGGCCGCGGTGGTGAGGGGCCCGCGCACCGCGATGAAGAGTGGCCCCCACTTGCCGCAATTGGGGGAAGCCCTCGCACAGAAACGAAGACCCAACACAGCCATAAATAAATAAATTAAAAAAAAAAAAAAAAAAAAAAAAAGATAGAATGCAGGATAATGAGAGAAGTAGGTCAGAGAATGCTACAGCTGAGAAGGACTCAGGAAGGCAGATACTTCACATAGATTTCCATTGTCTTCTTGAAGATTTTCAGGGGCTGACTTCTCAGTGTCCCTTGGGAATCCATTTCAGAATTTCACCACCCCAGAGTCAATGAGCTCGTCTTCCTTTCATGTAGGAGCTTTAGTTCCCTTTAGTTTGGTAACTTTAAGTCAAAGGTTGTTACTTCTGTCCTTTTCTTTGGAGGAAGTGAGAGTTGCCTAAGGAGTGTGACATAGTCAGGATTGAAACTCGTCCAGGTAAACAGCTTTATTTGGAGAGCGGAACAATAACCAGGCTTCATCTCATGCTTCTCCATGATCACCTGGTCTTGTTGACTTATCTCAGTGATAGGCTTTGCTGCTTCCTCAGGAGTGCAGTGTTTTAATCTCCCAACAGCCTTGCTGTCTGTTGAGAAGAATTGGGTTTTAAGATGCTGAGATCTGGAAAAGGATGATGTAACTTGCATTCATCCAAAACAATTAATTGGAGCCCCTTTAGCACTTCCTTTATCATCATTTTTCGAGTTATCCCCACTCATCTATTCCATAAGTGTTTACTGAGTGCCTTTTGGGGGCTAGGTACTAGGGATACAACTAGGGCAAGGCAGATGCTTGCCTGCAAGGGGCTTATGGTCCAGGGGAGGATTCAGACAAGTAGGTAGACAATTGCAGTCCTTCATGATAAGCACAATGCTATGATAGGAGCAAGCATGTGGGGCTGAGGGAGCACACAGGGCAGAGGAAACCTATGGGAGACACTCAGTAAATGCTTGTTGAATGAGACAAGAAATTGTCTCACATTGTCTTAAATTGTGGCTTACTAACTGTGTGATTTTTGGCTGAGCCTCAGTTGCCTTATCTGCAAACTGGGGATAATACTTTCTAGACAGCCCCTAAAAGTTTTTATGAGAATCAATTAAAACAATGCACTTAAGAAACCATGATGCTGGATAAGGGAATTGTTAAAAGAAATGATGTGCTCTTCCTGGTGTGTTTGGTCATGGTAACTGAATGTGGAAGTTATTAAGAATTTTGGGTAAATTTCCTAAGAGAATGGATTACAGCCAAAGAATTGTGTCTATGGATGCCCCTGAGAGACTTTATTTTAAAGTGTCTTCTTTACAAGACAAAAACACATGACAGACCCCAGAAACGGTAATGAAGAATCTAATTTAGTTTTGCATTTGGAGTGAAGAGAATTCTGAAAGACATTTATTTCTTTTTAAAAGAGCTTTTAAGGATATGTTTACCTCTTCAAATCCTGTTTTGACAGGTCTCTAAATTCCCAGTGATTAAATCCACGTTGTCACCAGATTCCCCTAGAAACCTTTAAAAATAGCATAATCATGAACTACCATGCCTTTCTGAATGCCTAGTCAACACTGATGCCAAAGAAGATATAAGAAGAAACAAGATGGTCTTTACCATCAAGGATCTTATAGTGTAAATGATGGAACGTGACTACCACATAAAACGATAGTGAATAATAGCTACACAATACATAAATCATAAGCAAGATTGGGGGTTGAGAACTTATCAGAGGTTTATGAAGGCATTGAGATCACATTGGCAATTGGAGGATGGATAAGATTTAGATAAGGCTGAATGGAATGGGGAGATTATTAATCTTTCCAAGTGAAAGGAAAGGCTTAAACTTTGGAGATGAATAAAGTTAATAGTGCCAGTTTCTGGGATAATCTTAGTGGCTTCTACTTATTAAGTGCTTTCTATATGTTAGACATAGGCTAGGAACATTACGTATATTAATCTTCATAACAATCCTATGAGGTTGGTACTATTCACGCCCCAATTTTACATAAGAAAAAACTGAGTTTCAGAGACATTAGGTAATGTGTCGTTAGACACATAGCTAATAAGTGGTAAAATGAGGTTTTAAACTAAGATATATCTGATCTTAAAGTCCATGTTATTAACCATCATATTATACCATCTTCTGACTCTGTGTATCAGAAAGGTTTCAAATAAATAATTCATATTTACTGAGGAATTAGTCAGTGGTTTTGAAACTTCCTAAGTATCTCTTTAAATTAGAATCTCTTTCCTTCATCACAGTATATGGTGCTTTAAAATTTTTGCTTTGTATTTTTAACAGTTAATTTTTAAAATTTTGAGATAATTTAAGTTTGAAAGAAGAGTTGAGAAAATAGTACAAAGCCCTGTCTACCCTTCATTCAGCATCTCCTTATGTTAACATTTTATACAACCATAGAACATTTACCAAAACATTTACCAAAACCATAGAACATTACCAAATTATGATATTAACCTTAGTACAATACTGTTAGCTAAAGTACAGAACTTATTTGGATTTCACCATTTTTTCCAATAATGTCCTTTTTCTTTTAGAAGATCCCATCCAGGATCATATGTTGCATTTAGTAATGTCTCTATGGTATCTTCCAATCTGTCACAATGCCTCAGTCTTTGCCTATCTTTTATAACCTTGACACTTTTGAAGAGTATTGATCAGTTACTTTGACTGATGCCTCTCAATGTCTGATGTCTGATGATAATGAGATTGAGATTACACATTATTGAGAAGGATACCAGAGAGGTGATATGTCCTTCTCAGTGTTTCATATCAAGGGGTACTTGATGACAGTATATGGTTTTAAAATGTCCCTCAATGCTACTAGATTGTTTAGGCTAGTGAGATAAAAGAGGAAATGTATCTCTGAAGAGAACAGTTGGGTTGGTGTATACAGGGGTTGGAAGTGGGAGGTGATGAGCTCTCATCCTTGCATCTTATTCTTCACACTTTGAAAACTACTACAATGTAGAACAAGACAGATTCCTCTCTCAAGTCATGCATGGTACCTGTGGTCCTCTTCTTAACTCTGAAATTCACTCTGAATGGTCTTAGCTTTTGTCTGAACCTGATTTTCTGCTTTGATAGCCTGGGGATAGTGAGAGTAGAAAGAAGGGAACTAAATGAGTAAAAAACATTCCAAATAATGCAATTCCTCTCTGACCTTACTCATGCTCTCAAAACACTTTTCAGGAGCATTAAAGGGTGGGGTTGAAAACTCAGCATACAATTTTCATTATGGTTGGTGTGGAAACTTTATGTTGAAAGATTCATGTCTGAGAATAACAGGATATTACAGTAGAATCACTCTTCTTACAAGAGCCTTTGAATTATTGTACATAATGTAGATTGGAAATTGCAATCAGATCAATTAAACTCACATTTTTTATACTAATCCCTTCCTTAATCACTGACGTTGGTGGATATTTTAATTTTATTCAAGGAGGCAGATGAGGCTTGTGTGTGAATAAAAATGAAAGGATTGTGAGTATAAAGAGTTTATTGCTAGCGCTCCCCTGCTGAATACAGTGATTTTCTGGTTACCTGATCTAAAATGAATCGTATGTCAGTGGCATAAGAGAGTACAATACAATAATTCAGGGTGCCATGTTTTGCCTACGAAGCATAAATATTTGAACATTTGCATTACCGTTTCTGAATGAGTAGATTAAGTAGCTATGAAATATTAACTTACGTTCTTTTGGGTATGATTGAAATATTACATTCAATCTTTACCCCTCCAAAGGGGAAAAACCCCCCACAAATCCCTATGTTCTATGAAACGTGAAAAGAATCTCATTTCAATGTCTTGCTTCATTTAACTGTGCCACATCTATGATATAGTATGGTAACCATGTTGCAGTTGAGAATTTAAGGTTCCCATTCTGTTCTTTAGAGGGAACAGTACATGAGTACACCATACTTTACCCACTTTCTCTAAAAGTTGTAAGTTGAAATTTATAAATTCAGAAGCAGAGCTGGCAATCTAAAGGGTTTGTGTTTTTTTGAAAAGGAAGGTGGTTTTTGAAATGTGTTTTATGTTTTGTAGACTTCTTGTAAGTATTAAGAGATATTAAAGCAAGATCCATTCCGTGGACTTCCAAAACTAGGAACTCCTTATTTATCTAGAGACCATGTACTGGCATTCTAGTTTACAGACAGGGGTCATGGTAGTCTTGTCTATAAAAAATATATAGTTCCTAGCAGGTGTGTTTTGTAGAAAGTAATAAGCATTTTACCATAATACAATTTTATTATCATTATCATTATTATTATTGAATAAATAATACAAACCATAGACAATTATATACTTCCCCCCACCTCAATAACGCATTTGCCAACTTCCCAACTAATGTACTACTATTGTCGCATCTTTTAATTATATGTGTATTTTAAATCTCACCAGACATTATAATAATTTTATACAGTCAGTATTTATTAATAAACCAATATTGACACATCTTTATTAACTAAAGTCCATAATTTATTTAGATTCACTTAGTTTTTACCTAGTGTCCTTTTTCTGTTCTAGGATTCCATCCAAGTTACCGTTACATTTAGTTGTCTTATTTCCTTAGGTTCCTCTTGGCTGATGTTTTTCTGATGATTAGGCTAGGGTTGTGGGCTTGTGGGAGGAAGACCACAGAGGTAAAGTGCTATTTTTATCATGTCATATCAAGGGTTCACACTATCAACATGACATCACTTTTAATGTTGACCTTAATCCTTTGGCTGAGTTAGTGGTTGTCAAGTTTCTCCACTATAAATTTACTCTTTTTTATTTTTTCCCTTTCCACCCTGTACTCTTTGGAAAGAAGTCCTATGCCCACTCACACTTAAGTTGTGGAGAGTTATATTCCTCCTCAAGGGCACAACATCTATTTAAATTATTTGGAACTCTCCTGCACGGGAGATTTGTCTCTTCTTTCCCATTTGTTTCTTTATTCAATCATTTATTTATGTTGTGGACATTTCCTTTATACTTTGAGTTATAATGCAACTTTGTATTAAAACTTTATTTTGTTGCTCAAGATGTTTTGGCTTTGACCATTTGGAACTCTTTCAGTGGCTCTGGTGTTCCTTTGATGTAGCTCCATCATTGTGGGTTTTTTTGTTTTTGTGGGTTTTTTTGGAGCACTTCATTATTTTCTAGTATTACAAGATCCTCCAGACTTATTTTGAATATTTCCTACCCCAGTCCTGGGATCAACCATTTCCCTGCGGAGCCCTGGTTTCTTTTATTGGATAATGGTATTAGAAATCAAAATCTGCTTGCTAGGTGAGCTCATTGCTTCTAGAGTGACATTGCTTCTAGTCTCTCTTATCTGACATAGCAAGAACATAAATGTGTGTTTACTAACCATGTAGGTATACATATCTATCTATCTATCTATTATACAGATAGTGTAACCATTTGTATCTGTATTAAGCTAAATATGGGTTCATACTGATGTCTCAACTCTAATCTGTTAACATATGGATTGTTCTTGCTTCCTTCCCTCGTTTATCTGTAAACACCCTTTACAACAGTGAGAAACTTGTTCCTACTGTCTGCTATCCATTTACATGATTGTTCAATTCCAGTGTGCATGTATAGCAAATTCAGAGTTGGTAACCTGTACCGTGTGGGGCACAACTTTACCAACTAGAGAACAGTGCTTATGTACAATTTCTTTTGCTTTTAGTTTTACAGACTCCATGTATTTCTGGTGTTACTTAGGTCAGCACCTTTTCCCTCCATCCTCTTCAGCGAGATTATTTCATACATTTACAGTACAGTCAGATTGATTGGTTCCCCCCCCCTCCACAATCCTTTTGTTTCTTCACACTTTATTCTGGATATTTTCTTCTGATCTGTTCTAGTTCACTAACTCACTCTTCAACTGGATTTACTGTACTATGAAAAACCTTCATTGGGTTCTTAATTTTGATTATTATAATTTTCAGTTGTATATTTTTCCATTGATTCTTTCTTCTTTTTTTTTTTTAATTAATTTATTTATTTTTTGGCTGGTTGGGTCTTTGCTGCGGTGCGCGAGCTTCTCATCGCGGTGGCTTCTCTTGTTTTGGAGCATGGGCTCTAGGCCCGCGGGCTTCAGTAGTTGTGGCTTGCGGGCTCTAGAGTGCAGACTCAGTAGTTGTGGCTCATGGGCTTAGTTGCTCAGTGGCATGTGGGATCTTCCCGGACCAGGGATCGAACCCGTGTCCCTGCATTGGCAGGCGGATTCTTAACCACTGCACCACCGGGGAAGTCCCTCCATTGATTCTTTTTAATAGTTTCCAGTTCCCTGTCAAAATTCCTAATTATGTCTATCAATTCTTTGAACATATGAAATATATTCTGTGTCTCATGACTTTATTACTTGGATCCCATGTGAGTATATTTACATTGTTTGTTTTTTTCCTCTTGGTCTGTGATCCTTTTGTCTTATTTCTTCTTCTGCCTGGTTGATTTTTTTATTGAATTCCAGACATTGTATTTGAAAAAATGTCAGGGTAAAGTGAGGTCTAAGATGGTCTTCCTCCAGAGAGAATTTATTTTTGGTTTAAGCAGGAGGCTGGGGCCACTAGGAGTCCTGGATTACATCTCAATTCAAAGATTGAGATGATTTGAAACAGGACTTCTGCTACTGTGAAAATTGATCTATTTATGGTATATAGCCCTTTTGAGGTACCCAAATCAAAGCATGGGGAATTTCCAGGTCTCCCCCTTCTTGGTGGACTCAGTGCTTCAATTTTTGTCTTTCTGACACAACACTCAAAATCTCTGCTAAGCTTTTTAGTCATTTTTTTTTTTTTGGATTGACCTGTGCCCAGTGACTTCCTTAGAAAGAGGTGGTTGGGTCAAATGATCTGTAAGACCCTTGAGTATGGGGCACCAAATTGTGTTTAGACATAGTTCCTACCTATTTCTATTTTACTTGTGAGACTGAAAGTATATAAAGGAAACATTGAGAGCCAGTTGAGTAATGGAATGCTAAACTGCATTGTATAGACAAATAGAGAATAGGAGAGTCTATGTTAAGTTGATAATTGCACAATATAAAGAATAAGCACAAAAGAGGTACATGAAGGAGAAAGTGGTGAGGGTTGCTGTCCAAGCTATGGAATTGGACTTATGGGCTTCTTTTCCATTTTTACACTTCCATATCAAACATACGTTCTGGTCAGGTGGGTATGTGACCCAGTCTATCTCAATTTTAACAAAATAACCCCTTTAATAAAGTAAATATGTGTTTTTGTTTGGGGTTGGAGAGATAACTCTATTTTTAGATATCTTTCCCAATGAGCCTGTAGAAGTGGACCCAATTCCCATTTCTTCACCTTCCCTTTTCAGATTTGCCAGTAGCCTTGGTGTGGTTCGAATTGTAGCCTTAACTTTGTGTCTTGTTAACTATGTGGCATTTTGAATTTCATATTCTTTATAAATAAATCAAATGAAATGTAATAGTGAAAGAGAAGCTCCTTGAAAGCAGAATCATGTGTAAATTATGCCTTATTAATGCAGTAAGTCCCCTACATACAAACCTTCAAGTTGTGAACTTTCAAAGATGTGAATGTGAGTTTGCATGTCCAATCACGTAGGTTAGTTCACATGTCTGCCGTACATTGTCATGTGAGTCATCCTCTACAAGTGGTTGTGCTTTTGTGTACTTTACTGTACATACTGTATAGAGTACAGTAGTACAGAATCTTTATTTCAATCCCAGGATGTCTGGAAGCAAGCATAAAAGCAGTAGTGATATAGCTGGTACTGCTAAGAAGCACCAGCTGTTGTACTGTACTACTGTACTTTTCAAGGTACTGTACTGTACTATTAAAATGTTTTCTTTATTTTCTGTGTTTGTTCTTTATGTACTATTTGTGTGAAAAGTATTATAAACCTATTACAGTACAGTACTATATAGCCGATTGTGTTAGTTGGGTACCTAGGCTAACTTTGTTGGACTTACAAACAAATTGGACTTAAGAATGTGCTCTCGGATTGGAACTGAACTCGTTCGCATATAGGGGACTTACTGTATTATTTTGGCACGTCATCAGATTGTGAACTATGGGGATAATGATAAGATTAGAAAAGCTCTGGATATGGGAAGATAATGATGATTATTCTGTTAAAAGCTGATTGAGACCCTCAAAAACCTGAATTGTGATTTTTTTTGCTTATTTATTCATCTTAACATGTATTCATCCATTTACTTATTTAGTAAATAATCACTGAGTGTCTTAAATGGGCCTGGTACTGATGCTGAAAACTTGGCCTCTGTGCACCAGTGCCAAATCGAATCTCAGACACAGAGTTTTGGGTGAAGTAGAAAAGCATAGTTTTATTGCTTCACCAGGCAAAGGGAGAAACAGCAGGCTCACACCCTTCGAAAACTGTGTCTCTACCCTGGAGAATTTGGTGAGTTTTATAGCAATGGTTCAAGGGCAGGATTGTTGATAAAGGGCCTGTATTCCTTTAATCTGGCCTCAGGTGATCTCCTGATGAGCTTCTGTGGTTCCTTTAATCTGACCTCAGGTCTCCTGATCTCTGAAGAATGCTTCATCAAGTAGTTGGCATCTTCCATTTGTTGTGTTTGTTTTTTATGTATTTAGTTCTGTAGATGAGCTCAAAGATATTGTTATGTATATTCCTTGAGGTGAACCAGGACCCTGTCCCAAGGCTGCACTATTGTTTCTTGACTGCCCCTCCCTTGTCTCTGCATCCCTTCCCTTCCCTGATTAGCAGCTGTTTGAACCTGCCCTTTGGAACTCAGGGAAGGTCATGGAGGCTGAAGTCTATTTCCAAGAAATGGGGGACACAGGCTTCCATGGCCAGGAGCCCCACAGGGTCCTGCTTGGTTTTAGTACTGTGCTGGATGCTGGGAATTTCAGAGCAAATATACCTACAGTCTTTGTCCTTGAGGAGCTTACAGCCTAGTGAGGGAGATAAAAATTGATCAAAGAATCAAACCAATCAATGTGATGTCACAACTGTGATAGATACTTTCATGGAGAGGACTGTGTTTCTACAGGATTATATAATGAGAGGATGGAAGATTTGACCTGGTCAGAGAGGTTAGGGAAAACATCCTCAAGGAAGTGGCAGTTGCCATGAGACTTGAAGTATAGGGGTTGGCAAGATACATGGAGGAAGTGAGAGTATTCCAAGCCAAAGAACTACCATCTGCAAAAGTTCTGAGGTGAAAGGGAGAATGACATGTTCAAAAACCTTAAAGAAGTCCAGAAGGTCTAGAAGGTAGAGGCAAGGAAGAAGTGGCCCATCAGATGGGGTTGAGAGACATGCAAGGTCCAGACTTTGCAGTGCTTTGTGGCCACGTTAAGGATTCTGGTCTTCATCCCAAGGACAGTGAGGGAGCCATTGAAGTGTTCAGGGGAATGATGTGGTAATGAGGATGCTATATCCCAGAGGTCAGGTGATGTTTGGGCAGAGAGATGACCCTCATTGGGCTTCGTATCAATGAGTTGAATACTCCATTTTCTGTCATTATGTTCACAGAGAAGACTAATTTAATCTGAAATCTTCAGTACAAATCAGGATTTGTAAGTTTATGCCTTGGAGTGCATTATCGAAAAGGCACTGAATATAATTCCAGGTAGCATTAAAAAATCATCAGACTATGTCCATTTGCTCAGTGAATAAATGGCGACTGTTTTGCAGAAGTCGTTAGGATAAAAATAAGCCAAATTTGGCTTTGAGTTACATCCACTAGACATTCATTTAAAGAGCAAAATATTGGGAATATTCAAAAATTCTTTCTTCAAAATGTTTAAAATATAATGGAATAAAATGGATAATATAGAACTTTGATCATGTTTGATTTTTTATTGAAGTCTTAAATACTTGGTTTGTGTTAACTTAGGAAGAATTGGATGTAGAATATTTTCTATGCTATCTTCATATCCACTCAAATAAGACAAAATCATAAAATGGTAATTGAACCTTGACCAGGTCCCGTCATAGTGCTCTAGCTCCTACCAAGTTTCTTTTTCTTTTCCTACTCATCTCCCCTTTTCACACCCTCTGACTTATGTGTTATTCCCCCAACCCCACATCACTTTGTTTATTGAACTTGCCCAATATTGGATACGACTTGGGCCTTGGTAGTAGCAATGGAGAAGGTGAGAAAAATGGCTTCTGGCTTTGCTGATGAACTGGATGAGTCAAAGATGACTTTCTGATTTTTGTTCTGAAAACGTGAAGCACATAGTGACCATTCCTGAAAGTGGGAAGATTGCTGGAGAGGTCCCAATTTTGGAATATTGAGTTTGAGATATCTATTAATCTCCACAGTGGAAGAACCTTTTTAAAGCTAAATGTTGCCTGCTTCTCTTAACAAAAAATTCAGTGTTATAATGTTAATAGGCTCTGCCTCTTTATTTGGTCTTATCAAAGGTCCCGACCATGCAAATCAGATTAAGTTGCTCTCCTAATTAAAACTTTCCAATGGCTTCTTACGGCCTTTAGACTAAGATCTAAATATTTTTTTTACCAGAGTCTCCAAGAGCCTTCCTATAGGTATTGCCTGACCAACCTACCTCGTGATACCTTCCTCTTCGCTCATTATGCTGCTTCTATAGGGGCCTTATTTCTGTCTCTTGAACATGCCAAGAGACATACTTCAGTTTTAGGACTTGCAGTTGCTGTTCTCTTTTTCTGGATTATTCTTCCCACTTTTTCTTTTATACTAGAGACTCTTTTTGACTATTTCGATTGCAGACCATGTTTTATTGCCTCAAAAAGTTCTTTTGTAATTATTATCATTTTCTCCATAGTACTTCTCATCCTCTGAAATTAGTTATTTATATATTTACACATTCACTGGTTGTCATCCCCCACCCCTGCCCCACAAGGTATCTTATCTGATTAGTTTGTCCCTATATTCCCAGCACCTAATACAACATCTGGCACATTTTAGGCACTCAGTAAATATTTGTGAATATAAAAATATTAAATAAGTGAATGGAAGTGAGAAGAAAAGGAGGAGGTAGAGAGAAAAAAGCCTATTCTCTCTTATAATCAAATAAAAAATGTATATCACATAATGTCTTTATGTTGGCTACAATTTTGCCCCCATTGATTAATACATTTCATGTTCTAGACCTTACAAATGGCAAAGTATTCCTTGTGGGTTTTGTGCTAAGAATACAAATTCAATACGTCAGGCCTTCTCCATTTTACATAGGAAAATAAGGCTCACAGAGACCAGATAACTTCCTCACGCTTACTCTGCTTTTAAGTGACAGTCTGACCTGACCTTGAATCCACGTCTCTTGAATTTGAGTCTGGTGTTCTTCTCGTACACTGTGCTAGTTCTCTATGATACCATAGGGACTGATATTGTCACAAGAAGCAGCATGTAACCAAATGGGTCAGATAAAATTAGAAGTGGTCCTGAATTTTGATAACTCAAGTCTTTGCCCATTTTTAGAATCACAATCAGATTTATTAATATCTTCTGGCTCTGATATGTTTTAAGTAACTTTCTTTAATTTACATACCTATTTCTCAGACTGACCACTGGCTGTGTAAGTGGCAATACAAGCAGTCTCACTGGGAACATGCTCCTTTAAAAATTTTTAACTAATTGTACAGTCTCTGGGGCTTTATAATCTCTGAGAAGCCTGAATTAACAGTGGGTTCCAATATGTTCACAAACCACAGCACTTTCCACAGCATTCACAGCAAGGTGAGGGGTTGTGAGCCATTTCCACCTGGGTATATTTCTGGCACAGCTGTATCTTCCTACTCAACTGTATACTTCTTGGAACCAAGGCTAGATCTTGCATCGAGGAGATGTTTCTGGCATAGCTGTACGGAAGAGGACCCATGGTGCACCGGCTCTTTCTGCAATAGTCTGCTGCCATGTCAGTCTACCCATGGCAACAGTAATGCATACTTAGCAGAGGTGGTGCTTCAAGGGGGTGGGGTGATGAACTCCTCTCAGGGACTCTGTATCCCAGAAGTCGCACAATTGACATTTTGCTTTGGAATTCTTTGCCTTTACTTACTTCACTTTCTTACTTTGCCTCTACTTTACTTACTTCATTGTACTGTGTGTGTGTTGGGGTGGGGCAGGGATACAATATCTAGTCTTAGTTCTAAGACGTATACAGTTTATAGGAAGATATCGAACTTATTTTCAAACAACTATAATGGAAATTAGAATTTGGGATAGATGTAGCCTAGAATGTATGGTTTAAACCTTGCTCCTTGGAGTCAGGCAGACTTGGAGTTCAGGTTGAGACTCTATTACTTATTAGGTAGGTTGTTTTAGACAGCATACTTAAGCTCCCTGAGGCTTGATTTCCTCATCTGGAACATTGGGGTTACAATAACTATACGCGTCATTTCACACAATTGCATTCATGATACATTTATGTAAATGGAGTCACACAGTTCTTGGCACATAGTAAGTGCTTGATAAATGTTAGCCTTTATAATTGTTATATAATTTGTATATAAAATTTAAAATGGTTTCAATTCCTTCTGCTCTTCATAAGTGACTGCATTTTGCATTAAGGAAATACCATTAGTAAAGTTGGAAAGGGGGAAAGTGCAGGGTGTGTGGGGAAGTGGCCTTTCCCAGTTTGGCCAGATTCTGTGATCTGTGTGGAGAAGTCTTGAAATATAAGAGATAAATCAGGGAGGGTTAATTAAGGTGAAGCTTGAAGAGTTCTGAGTGACACAACTATATTTAAATCAACACTTGTGGGTAGGTAGTGAAGGAGCATACTGTTTAAAAGGGAGTTCTGGAGCCAAACTACCTAGGTTCACACCCCAGCTCCACTGTTCACTGCCGCATGATGTTGGACAAATTATATAATTTCTATTTGCCTCAGTTTCCTCATGTGTAATAATATTACCAACATCATAGGCTTCTTTTTTTTTTTTTTAAATATTATCAGGCAAGTTTACTCTCTTCTTTTTTTTTTTTAAATTTTATTTATTTATTTATTTATTCATGGCCGTGTTGGGTCTTCGTTTCTGTGCAAGGGCTTTCTCCAGTTGCGGCAAGTGGGGGCCACTCTTCATCGCGGTGCGCGGGCCTCTCACTATCGCGGCCTCTCTTGTTGCGGAGCACAGGCTCCAGATGCGCAGGCTCAGTATTTGTGGCTCACGGGCCTAGTTGCTCTGCGGCATGTGGCATCTTCCCAGACCAGGGCTCGAACCCGTGTCCCTTGCATTGGCAGGCAGATTCTCAAGCACTGTGCCACCAGGGAAGCCCCAATAGGCTTCTTGTGAACATTATGAGATATTACAAGTTCATTATTAGCTGAGAGCCTGGTAATACACTAAATAAATGATAGCTATTATTGTATTATTATTGTTATTATTTGAACAGAACTGAGTAGTTGATCTGCAAGTAGCAGAAACAAAAGACAGCCCTTTCAGTGTTATTTTATAACTAAAATGGGCATGGCGATAAATTTTGAGTAAGACAGCCGTGAAAGGTGACATTTTAAACCTCTTCTCCAATCCCCAAAGGTTTGGTTTTTCTCCAAGAGTTTCCTGACCATTTATTCAGTCAATTTCTAGCTGGAGGTGACTTTAAGAATTTCTATGCAAAGTGGCATGTGCATATGCAATTTACATATACTGACATGCCATTGGCAGCTTGTAGTTTATGAATCTATCAGTATAGTGTAGGTAGTAAATCTATTCCTGAAAAGCTAATCTATTCAGTTAGCTTTTGCAAATTGAATATTTTAAGCAAAAAAAAGGAAAAGTCTTTGTTTAGAAAAATGCTGTCATTAATTTATTTTTAAAATGTAAGAGACCACTACCCCATTTGTCATCTTTCTAAATCCAAGTGTCCATTTATTTGGGTGGGCAAAAGTCTGCATAAATAGTTTCTAGTAAATAGCATTATGGATAGAGCTACCGAAAGCCAAATCAGAGTTAATCTTGATTTTTTTTTTCTTTTCTACCTTTTTAGAAAATCTACAAATATTTCAACCTGCCATTATTAATTTTCAGTGTGTCAGTTTTCTTTAGGTGCACACATTGGACAGGTGGCCTAATGCTTTTCATGAAAACTTAAAGTGGATGAATAATAAATAGGAATGTCACTTCCCTAGAAAAACTAAAAGACCCAAGAGCGTTCACCTTTGATTAGTACAGGCTAGGGTGAAGATTGGCATCTGCAGTCTCATAGGTGAATTTTTCTCTCAGTGGGGTTCAACCAGATCACAAAGAATCATTCTAGTGAGTTCTTTGGATTTCAGGGCGTTAATGAGGCTCATGTCAGAAAACCTTAATGAAACATTTTGCTGGAAAAGACATGCAACTAGATCATGCTACATTAGGCAAGTCTCAGGGCAAAGGCTGAGTGAGTGTCAGGGAAGTTTCATCCATCTGGAACTATCTCTAACTCAGTGATTACAGAATGGCTGTCACAGCCTAAAGCAGGTTCTTTTTTCTCATCTTCTTTTGTCTTGTTATTCTCCTCCCCCATCTCCCCCCACCCCCTTGCTCTCCCTTTTTTCTGTCCTCACTTTGACTTGATGTCTCTACTGTTAGGAACTCATTTGGTCAATGACCAATTGGAACTCAATAGATCATTTTTATGACCTATTGTTTAAAGCCAGACCTGCTTGGAGCCATTTCTAATTCTCTTAATAAAGAGAATGGAGTTAAGAGTATTGTAATTTAGATGTATCCATTTGGGAAGGGATCACAGCTCCATCCAGGATATTTTATGCTTGAAGATCTATGGTCATCTCGCCATGTCCCACTCTGAATCCCCTTTCATTGTTATCCCCAAGTCAGCATGTTATCTCCTTGTACCCTACCACTTACAGGTATTACATATTTACATAATATATAATTATATATTACAGAAAGATGTCATATGTCACTTCTAGTCATGTAATATTGGAATCTGGGGATCAATAAACATTTTTTTATTATGATAATCCTCAAACATCTATAAAAATAGGGAGAGTAGTGTAATGAACCCTGTTTCAGGGACTAAGATGTTTTTCTGTGCTCATGAGCCCCAGAATTGTCACTAGCACAAAACTGGTGTTTTATACAAGTTTCTTCATCAAGATGGTTGTCTATTTATCAAATTTATTTCCTTTTTCAAAACTAGGGGAAAACTTTGTATAATTTCAGTACTTGGAGTCCCTCTTCCCTTTTTTTTTTTTTTTTTGGTTCAAAAATGAACTTGTTGCACACATGTGGCTATAGAAAATAATAGAATCTTTTTTTTTTTTTTTTTTTTTTAAGAGGACCATTTGGGCATTTTTGTGTAGTTTTCTCAAGATGTTATACCTGTTGAGTGGAGAGGAACTTATAACAGGCTTTTTCCTCCCCTAAAAATGTGTCTTTTATTACATGTTGAGATGGTGACTCTTTGAAGGTACTTGACCCTCAGAGATTAAATGACTCTCAAAGAGGGGAAAAATACATCTACTGATACCAAATTAAATGCTAATGAAATCTGGAAGCATGTTTTATACTTAGAGCTTTAAAAAACTGTTGTTTCTTGTAAAGGTCTCTGGGATTTTTATTCAGGGATTAAAAAAAGGATTGTTGTCGGCTGTGTTTTTACTAAATCACCATTGATCTCACCTGGGACTCAGGGAAGAAGTAGGCAGTTGATTTTGGGCATCTCTAGGGTAACGATTTGTTCGCTATGGACCTGTGTATCTAAGGCCTGGGTAGGTCTCTGGACAAAACTGATATGGTTGGCAAATGCATATGCTAACACTCACCACATTATCTGGAAAGTGCTTTTCTTGAGAGTAAGAGGGCAACCCAACCAGAAGAACTTCTTCCTCTATGAATGTGTTGACTCTTGCTCCAACTAATTTCTGATGTTGAAGGAACAGACCAAATAACTTTTGACTTTGGAAAAAGTGTAGTTCCTGGAGCTCAGAGTGAATTCAATTCTAAAATCACTTCATTTTGCTTCAGACAATGGAGGGACATATAAATCTATCAACATTTAGCAAAGAGGACACCCTACACAAATCATAGGACTTTGAGCAAATAAAAACCTTAGAGAATGTCTGACTCTTTTCACAGATGATAGAGATTTGGAGAAATTAAGTGATTTACCTGAGTTCATCCAGATAATTATTGGCAGAAGTAGATCTCTAGAAGTGGGTTCCTGGCTCATTTACAATCACCCAGGGAGATAATAATGCTGTATATGCCAGGCCTGTACTTCATCCATTTTTCACTTCCACAAGTTGTACTGGGATGTTCTCAAACCTCCACTGGATAAAATGAGATTACGGTCATTATGTTGCTATTGTCTGGGTTTGAATCCAGGCGTTTCAGATCTAGATGCCCCCTTTCTCAAACTCTGTGCTTCACTGACCAGGAATTATCTGTGGGAATAGGTACAGCCTTATTTAGACAGAAGAAAAAAGTGCAATGGTGGTTCTTTGCAGGGATATGAACATCACATTCTACATTCTATGTATCTATTCTATCACATTCTTCCTATGATTTGGAGTCTAAAAGCAAAGAAACTCTTCAATTACTCTATGTGCTGTGATCTCGATCAAAACAGTTGACTTCTGTGGACCTCTTTTTTCCCATTTGAAAAAAAAACAAATGATCAGGGAGATTGCAAAGTCTTGTGCTAAGAGAAAGATTGTCAGAGTATCAGTTGGAGGTAAATCTCTTTAGGGTTCTGCAAACAGAATCATCCATAAGTTAGTTTTAAGGAACAGAAAATAAATTTACATCCACACGTTCATTATTACCTGTGCTACATTAGGAAGGACAGTATCAGGGAAGATAAGCAACTGTGAACTCCAAAAAGTCCCCAAGGGGTCTTTTAATACTACTAGTCTATCTGCCTGACTTCCTCTGCGGATAAACGAAAAGGAACACCTTCTTAATGACACTACAAAAGCAACAAGAAGTCCTAAGAGGTATAGTGACCAAAATGGGAAGTTTTTGGGTCGTTCATCATGTTGCTAAAGGAAAATCATTATTTACTAGAATTTTAGGACTTTAATGCTACTGCATGTGAAGAATATGAGCCATATATATATTAGGTGAAACAGAAGCTCAGGTAATAAGTGTGATCAGCTTCTTCCATACAGAACTTCAGAAGGTGTTTATTGACATCTTAAAATCTCTAAGCTATTAACAGTCTTTTTGACTGGGGAGTAGTGAGAGATCAGAATATGCAAGGTGACCAGTGTGGCAAAAATTTTGCCTTATGTAAAGGACTATGTAGATCATAATCACTAAGAGTTTTTTTTGTATCTTATTATCATTCTACTTTATATTTGAGTTATTTATATATGTATCTGCATCCCTCCCAAATCGTAAGTTCTTAGAGGGCAGAGGTGTGTGTATTATTTACCCTGATACCCCCCAAAGTACAATATTTAACAATTGAATTCAAGGAATTGTTTTTATTCTAAAACACTCCTACCATCACCACAGCAGAGGAGCCTCAATTTCAGAGAACTATAGGAAAAACTTTTTTATAAATGTTCATGAATCGTAAGACTAAGCATTTTTTATCTGCCAGGTAAGACCAATTCAACTGAGGACGCCTATGGCTAGTGAATCACTAAGACAAATATATTTGTTTCAAGTTTGTAAATCCTAAAATTGTTTCAAAAAACCATTTCTCTTCTCTTCGTCCCAGGGAGTAATCAGCAGAAGTTTAGGCATAGTTTCTTGTTAGACTCTTGGAAGTCAGCTTATCATGATGAATTGTGCAGTATTTGAGACCACCAGTTTCACCTGGGATGCCCCAGCACCATCTGTCAGCCCCAGCAAGCTGGAAGAGCTCTGTAAGACCTAGCTTCCTTGGGGATGTTTAGATAACCTGTAACCACGTTTTCCCTTTGACTGTATGTACATCTCTGTTAATTCATTGAGCTATACCCCAGTGTTTCAATTTCACCAACATTTATACTATTTAAGACTATTCATTCTTTTATGTATCAAACATAGAATTTTTTTTTATAACAGCTTTATTGGAGTTTAATTGCTTTACAATGGTGTGTTAGTTTCTGCTGTATAACAGAGTGAATCAGCTCTACGTATACATATATCCCCATATACCTTCCCTCTTGCGTCTCCCTCCCACCCTCCCTATCCCACCCTTCTAGGTGGACACAAAGCACCCAGCTGATCTCCCTGTGCTATGCGGCTGCTTCCCACTAGCTATTTATTTTTCATTTGGTAGTGTATATATGTCCATGCTACTCCCTCACTTTGTCCCAGCTTACCCTTCCCCCTCCCAGTGTCCTCAAGTCCATTCTCTACGTCTGCATCTTTGTTCTTGTCCTGCCCCTAGGTTCTTCAGAACCAGGTTTTTTTTACATTACATATATATGTGTTAGCATACTGTATTAGTTTTTCTCTTTCTGACTTACTTCACTCGGTATGACAATCTCTAGGTCCGTCCACCTCACTACAAATAATTCAATTTTGTTCCTTTTTATGGCTGAGTAATATTCCATTGTATACATGTGCCACATCTTCTTTATCCATTCATCTGTCGATGGACACTTAGGTTACTTGCATGTCCTGGCTATTGTAAATAGAGCTGCAATGAACATTGTGGTACATGACTCTTTCTTTTTTTGAATTTTATTTATTTTTTTATACAGCAGGTTCTTATTAGTTATCCATTTTGTACATATTAGTGTATACATATCAATCCCAATCTCCCAATTCATTCCACCACCACCACCACCCCCCCTGCCACTTTCCCCCCTTGGTGTCCATACGTTTGTTCTCTACATCTGTGTCTCAATTTCTACTCTGGAAACCGGTTCATCTGTACCATTTTGCTAGGTTCCACATATATGCGTTAATATACGATATTTATTTTTCTCTTTCTGACTTACTTTACTCTGTATGACAGTCTCTAGATCCATCCACATCTCTACAAATGACCCAAATTTGTTCCTTTTTATGGCTGAGTAATATTCCATTCTATATATGTGCCACATCTTCTTTTTCCATTCATCTGTTGGGCATTTAGGTTGCTTCCATGACCTGGCAATTGTAAATAGTGCTGCAATGAACATTGGGGTGCATGTGTCTTTTTGAATTATGGTTTTCTCTGGGTATATGCCCAGTAGTGGGTTTGCTGGGTCATATGGTAATTCTATTTTTAGTTTTTTTTTTTTTAATTTTTTAATTTTTTTAATTTTTTTTTTTATTTTTAGTTTTTTAAGGTACATCCATACTGTTCTCCATAGTGGCTCTATCAATTTACATTCCCACCAACAGTGCAAGAGGGTTACCTTTTCTCCACACCCTCTCCAGCATTTGTTGTTTGTAGATTTTCTGATGATGCCCATTCTAACTGGTGTGAGGTGATACCTCATTGTAGTTTTGATTTGCATTTCTCTATAATTAGTGATGTTGAGCATCTTTTCATGTACTTCTTGGCCATCTGTATGTCTTCTTTGGAGAAATGTCTATTTAACTCTTCTGCCCATTTGTTGATTGGTTTGTTTGTTTTTTTAATATTGATGTGCATGAGCTGTTTATATATTTTGGAGATTAATCCTTTGTCCCTTGATTCATTTGCAAATATTTTCTCCCATTCTGAGGGTTCTCTTTTCATCTTGTTTGTAGTTTCCTTTGCTTTGCAAAAACTTTTAAGTTTCATTAGGTCCCATTTGTTTATTTTTGCTTTTATTTCCATTACTGTAGGAGGTGGATCAAAAAAGATCTTGCTGTGATTTATGTCAAAGAGTGTTCTTCCTCCATTTTCCTCTAAGAGTTTTATAATGTCCGGTCTTACATTTAGGTCTCTAATCCATTTTGAGTTTATTTTTGTGCAAGGTGTTAGGGAGTGTTCTAATTGTATTCTTTTGCATGTAGCTCTCCAGTTTTCCCAGCACCACTTATTAAACAGGCTGTCTTTTCTCCATTGTATATCCTTGCCTCCTTTGTCATAGATTAGTTGACCATAGGTTTGTGGGTTTATCTCTGGGCTTTCTGTCCTGTTCCATTGTTCTATATTTCTGTTTTTGCACCAGTACCATATTGTCTTGATTACTGTAGCTTTGTAGTATAGTCTGAAGTCAGGGAGCCGTTTTCCTCCAGCTCAGTTTCTTTCGCTCAAGACTGCTTTGGCTATTCGGGGTCTTTTGTGTCTCCATATCAATTTTAAGATTTTTTGTTCTAGTTCTGTAAAAAATGCCATTGGTAATTTGATAGGGATTGCCTTGAATCTGTATATTGCTTTGGGTAGTATAGTCATTTTCACAATATTGATTCTTCCAATCCAAGAACATGGTATATCTCCCCATCTGTTTGTATCATCTTTAATTTCTTTCAACAGTGTCTTATAGTTTTCTGCATACAGGTCTTTTGTCTCCCTAGGTATTTTATTCTTTTTGTTGCAGTGGTAAATGGGAGTGTTCTCTTAATTTCTCTTTCAGATTTTTCATCATTAGTTTATAGGAATGCAAGAGATTTCTGTGCATTAATTTTGTATCCAACAACTTTACCAAATTCATTGATTAGCTCTAGTAGTTTTCTGGTGGCATCTTTAGGATTCTCTATGTATAGTATCATGTCATCTGAAAACAGTGACAGTTTTACTTCTTCTTTTCCAATTTGTATTCCTTTTATTTCTTTTTCTTCTCTGATTGCCGTGGCTAGGACTTCCAAAACTATGTTGAATAATAGTGGTGAGAGTGGACATCCTTGTCTTGTTCCTGATCTTAGAGGAAATGCTTTCAGTTTTTCACCATTGAGAATGATGTTTGCTGTGGGTTTGTCATATATGGCCTTTATTATGTTGAGGTAGGTTCCCTCTCTGGCCACTTTCTGGAGAGTTTTTACCATAAATGGGTGTTGAATTTTGTCAAAAGCTTTTTCTGCATTTATTGAGATGATCTTATGGTTTTTATCCTTCAGTTTGTTAATATTGTTTATTACATTTATTGATTTGTGTATATTGAAGAATCCTTGCATTCCTGGGATAAACCCCACTTGATCATGGTGTATGATCCTTTTAATGTGCTATTGGATTCTGCTTGCTAGTATTTTGTTGAGGATTTTTGCATTTGTGTTCATCACTGATATTGGCCTGTAGTTTTTGTTTTGTGACATTTTTGTCTGGTTTTGGTATCAGGGTGATTGTGGCCTTGTAGAATGAGTTTGGGTGTGTTCCTCCGTCTGCTATATTTTGGAAGAGTTTGAGAAGGATGGTTGTTAGCTCTTCGCTAAATGTTTGATAGAATTCGCCTGTGAAGCCATCTGCTCCTGCGCTTTTGGTTGTTGGAAGATTTTTAATCACAGTCTCTATTTCAGTGCTTGTGATTGGTCTGTTCATATTTTCTATTTCTTCCTGGTTCAGTCTTGGCAGGCTGTGCTTTTCTTAGTATTTGTCCATTTCTTCCATGTTGTCTATTTTATTGGCATATAGTTGCTTTTAGTAATCTCTCATGATCCTTTGTATTTCTACAGTGTCAGTTGTTTCTTCTCCTTTTTCATTTCTAATTCTATTGATTTGAGTTTTCCTTTTTTCCTGAGGAGTCTGGGTAATGGTTCATCAATTTTGTTTATCTTAAGGAACCAGCTTTTAGTTTTATTGATCTTTGCTATCGTTTCCTTCATTTCTTTGTCATTTATTTATGATCTGATCTTTATGATTTCTTTCATTCTGCTAATTTTGGGGTGTTTTTTGTTCTTCTTTCTCTAATTGCTTTAGGTGTAAGGTTAGGTTGTTTATTTAAGATGTTTCTTGAAGTAGGATTGTATTGCTATAAAATTCCCTCTTAGAACTGCTTTTGCTGCATCCCGTAGGTTTTGGGTTGTAGCGTTTTCATTGTCATTTGTTTGTAGGTATTTTTTGATTTCCTCTTGGATTTCTTCAGTGATCTCTTGGTTTTTTAGTAGCCTATTGTTTAGCCTCCATGTGTTTGTACTTTTTACAGATATTTTCCTGATGTTGATATCTAGTTGCATAGCGTTGTGGTCAGAAAAGATAGTTGATATGATTTCTATTTTGTTAAATTTACCAAAGCTTGATTTGTGACCCAAGATATGATCTATCCTGGAGAATGTTCCATGAGCACTTGAGAAGAATGTGTGTTTTGTTGTTTTTGGATGGAATGTCCTATAAATATCAGTTAAGTCCATCTTGTTTAATGTGTCATTTAAAGCTTGTATTTCTTTATTTATTTTCATTTTGTATGATCTGTCCAGTGGTGAAAGTGGGGTGTTAAAATCCCCTACTATTTTTGTGTTACTGTTGATATCCCCTTTTATGGGTGTTAGCATTTGCCTTATGTATTGAGGTGTTCCAATGTTGGGTGCATAAATATTTACAATTGTTATATCTTCTACTTGGATTGATCCGTTGATCAGTATGTAGTGTCCTTCTTTATCTGTTGTAATAGTCTTTATTTAAAGTCTATTTTGTCAGATATGAGAATTGCTACTTCGGCTTACTTTTGATTTCCATTTATATGGAATATCTTTTTCCATCCCCTCACTTTCAGTCTGTATGTGTCAATAGGTCTGAAGTGGGTCCCTTGTAGACAGCATATGTATGGGTCTTGTTTTTGTATCCATTCAGCCAGTCTGTGTCTTTTGGTGGGAGCATTTAATCCATTTACATTTAAGGTAATTATCGATATGTATGTTCCTATTACCATTTTCCTACTTGTTTTGTGTTTGTTATTGTAGGTCTTCTCCTTCTCTTGTGTTTCCTGCCTAGAGAATTTCCTGTAACATTTGTTGTAAAGCTGGTTTGGTGGTGCTGAATTGTCTTAGCTTTTGCTTGTCTGTAAAGGTTTTAATTTCTCCATTGAATCTGAATGAGATCTTTGCTGGGTAGAGTAATCTTGGTTGTAGGTTTTTCCCTTTCATCACTTTAAATATGTCCTGCCACACCCTTCTGGCTTGCAGAGTTTCTGCTGAAAAATCAGGTGTTAACCTTATGGGGATTCCCTTAAATGTTATTTGTTGCTTTTTCCTTGCTGCTTTTAATATTTTTTCTTTGTATTTAATTTTTGATAGTTTGATTTATATGTGTCTTGGCCTGTTTCTACGTGGATTTTTCCTGTATGGGACTCTCTGAGCTTCCTGGACTTGTCTATTTCCTTTCCAATATTAGCAACATTTTCAACTATAATCTCTTTAAGTATTTTCTCAGACTCTTTCTTTTTGTCTTTCTTTTGTCTCCTGCTTCTGGGACCCCTATAATTTGAATGTTGGTGCATTTAATGTTGTCCCAGAGGTCTCTGAGACTGTCCTAAATTCTTTTTTCTTTATTCTGCTCTGCAGTAGTTATTTCCACCATTTTATCTTCCAGGTCACTTACCTGTTCTTCTGCCTTAGTTATTCTGCTATTGATTCCTTCTAGAGAATTTTTAATTTCATTTATTGTGTTGTCCATCATTGTTTGTTCGCTCTTTAGTTCTTCTAGGTCCTTGCTAAACGTGTCTTCTATTTTCTCCATTCTGTTTCCAAGATTTTGGATCATCTTTACTATCAGTACTCTGAATTCTTTTTCAGGTAGACTGCCTATTTCCTCTTCATTTGGTCTGGTGGATTTTTACCTTGCTTCTTCATCTGCTGTGTATCTCTCTGTCTTCTCATTTTGCTTAACTTACTGCGTTTGGGGTCTCCTTTTCGTTGGCTGCAGGTTTGTAGTTCCCACTGTTTTTGGTTTCTGCCCCCAGTGGGTAAGGTTGGTTTAGTGGGTTGTGTAGGCTTCCTGGTGGAGAGGATTGGTGCCTGTGTTCTGGTGGATGAGGCTGGATCTTGTCTTTCTTGTGGGCATGACCATGTCCAGTGGTGTGTTTTGAGGTGTCTCTGAACTTTTATGATGTTAGGCAGCCTCTCTGCTAATGGGTGGGGTTGTGTTCCTGTCTTGCTAGTTGTTTGGCATAGGGTGTCCAGCACTGGAGCTTGCTGGTCGTTGAGTGAAGCTGGGTCTTTGTGTTGAGACAGAGATCTGTGGGAGAGCTGTCACCGATTGATATTACTTGGAGCCAGGAGGTTTCTGGTGGACCAGTGTCCTGAACTCGGCTCTCCCACCTTGGAGGCTCAGGTGTGACAGCTGGCCGGAGCACCAAGACCGTGTCAGCCACATGGCTCAGAAGATAAGTGAGAAAAAAAAAAGAACAAAAGAAAAATAAATAAATAAAGTTATTAAAATAAAAAATTATTAAAATAAAAAAATAAAAAAGTAATAAAGAAAAAGAAAAAAGAGAGCAACCAAACTAATAGACAAATCCACCAATGATAGCAAGTGCTAAAAACTATACTAAAAAAAACAAAAAACAAAAAAACGGACAGACAGAACCCCAGGTAAAATGGTGAAAGCAAACCTATACAGACAGAGTCACACAAAGTAGCATACACATACACACTCACAAAAAGAGAAAAAGGAAAAAAAAAAAATATATATATGTATATACAAAAGAAAAACGGAGAGAGCAACCAAATCAATAAACAAATCTACCAGTGTGATACTCTCTGAATACTAAACTAAGATAAACATAAAACCAGAAACAAATTAGCTGCAGAAAGCAAACCCCAAGTCTACAGTTGCTCTCAAAGTCCACTGCCTGAATTTTGGGATGATTCGTTGTCTATTCAGGTATTCCACAGGTGCAGGGTACATCAGGTTGACTGTGGAGATTTAATCTGCTGCTCCTGAGGCTGCTGGGAGAGGTTTCCCTTTCTCTTCTTTGTTTGCACAGCTGCTGGGGTTCAGCTTTGGATTTGGCCCCGCCTCTGCATGTAGGTTGCCCTCTGGTGCCTGTTCTTTGCCCAGACAGAAGGGGGTTAAAGGAGCAGGTGATTAGGGGGCTCTGGCTCACTCAGGCTGGGGGGAGGGAGGGGTGTGGAATGCGGGGTGAGCCTGCGGCGGCAGAGGCCGGCGTGACGTTGCACCAGCCTGAGGCGCGCCTTGTGTTCTCCCGGGGAAGTTGTCCCTGGATCACAGGACCCTGGCAGTGGCGGGCTGCACAGGCTCCCGGGAGGGGAGGTGTGGAGAGTGACCTGTGCTCGCACACAGGCTTCTTGGTGGCTGCAGCAGCAGCATGAGCGTTTCATGCCTGTCTCTGGTGTCTGCACTGATAGCCATGGCTCGTGCCTGTCTCTGGAGCTCGTTTAGGCGGTGCTCTGAATCCCCTCTCCTCGCGCACCCCGAAACAGTGGTCTCTTGCCTCTTAGGCAGTTCCAGACTTTTTCCCGAAATCCCTCCCAGCTAGCTGTGGTGCACTAGCCCCATTCAGGCTGTGTTCATGCAGCCAACCCCAGTCGTCTCCCTGTGATCTGACCTCCGAAGCCCGAGCCTCAACTCCCAGCCCCCACCCTCCCCGGCGGGTGAGCAGACCATCCTCTCAGGCTGGCGAGTGCTGGTTGGCACCAGTCCTATGTGCGGGAATCTGTCTGCTTTGCCCTCTGCAACCCTGTTGCTGCACTCTCCTCCGTGGCTACAAAGCTTCCCCCCATGCCCACCCCACATCTCCACCAGTGAAGGAGCTTCCTAGTGTGTGGAAACTTTTCCTCCTTCACAGCTCCCTCCCACTGGTGCAGGTCCCATCCCTATTCTTTTATCTCTGTTTTTTCTTTTTTCTTTTGCCTACCCAGGTACATGGGGAGTTTCTTGCCTTTTGGGAAGTCTGAGGTCTTCTGCCAGCATTCATTAGGTGTTCTGTAGGAGTTGTTCCACATGTAGATGTATTTTTGATGTATTTGTGGGGAGGAAGGTGATCTCCATGTCTTACTCCTCTGCCATCTTGAAGGTCCCCCCAAACATAGAATATTTTCAATGTGTAAGAAGACTCAGTGCTGTCTCCTAGGAATGCTAAAATATGTTAATCAAGACATTATGCCCAATGAAATGGGAAGAACAGCTCTATGAATATAGTGTTCTAAAACCCTGGACCTTCAGTAAGTACCTACATAAAAAGGTATAACCAGTGTATGGTGTGATTAAAATATTAAATAACACAAGAGATAATATCTGATTGTATACAGTTGCCATGAAATTAAAATAGATCTTAAGTGGATTTGCACAAGTTCATAGGAGAAAGTAATCACAGTTACTAAAAGTCCTAGTGTCCTTCATTCACTGACACTTACACATTAATTCAAAGGGAAGGAAATACGGAAATTACTCATGTTTCTTGAATACTTACTACTTTCAGGCTTTCTACTACTATGCTTTTTTACACCTGACTCATTTTCTCTGCACAACTCTATGAATTCAATGCTACTATACCCATTTTAGAGATGAGGAATTGGAAGCAAGGTTAGTCATTTACCTACAGAGAGATGACTCTAAGTAAGCAGTGAAGCTGGACTCAAATCCAAGTCTGTATGTCTCAAAGCCCTGCTCTTTACCATACCACTCTCCTATCTGAAAACTTTTGGTGAGCTGTAGAAGGTTCTAAGTATATCCTTTTGAGAACAGTCAATGAATCAGCAGGTTAGACATGAGCATAGATGCTGCCTGATCAATATCAAATTGAGATGCTCTTCTAAAAAATGATGTGTCAGGGACTTCCCTGGCGGTCCAGTGGTTATGACTTCGCACTTCCATTGCACGGGGCACGGGTTCAATCCCTGGTAGGAGAATTAAGGTCTCTCATGCCATGCAGTGCGGCCAGAACAATAAAAAAATAAAAAATGATGTGTTATTTCCTTTTCTATAGTCACTGAAGGATTTTGATGCTGTTTCTAAATGTAGGGGGTTCTGAAACAATTCACAGAACTAGTAGCTGGATGCAAAAATGTGCCCGTTTGTAGACTGCTCTATATACCCCACGCCTGGCTGTTTGCATTGTGCTCTGTTAAGTGACTGAAAATGGGTGTTTTAATTTCTTTGGATTCATCCTTTAAAGATTGCCTTCCTTTATAGAGAAAAATACGTTTCCTTAGCCTGTATACTGTAACATGCTTTGCACACCGTGGATGCTCAATAAATATTTGATGTTGGCTGAGTAGATGATGGTGATGATGATCCTTTCTTTCAAGTCAAGATGATCAGGCTCTTTGTCAATCAAACAAAACAAATAGGTGTCCTACCATAAGCTAGAGAAAATAAAGTCATCACTTATTTTGAAAAACCAAACATTTTCCTTATAGTACCTTACTCTTTGTTTAGGATGCTTTGACCACAGGAATTTAGTGGTTCAGCCGTTTTCCGTCATGTCATTCATGTTCAATACTGTCTTATCAAGGTGATGAATCTGAAGGTGGGGCAGGAGTTTACAATTCAGTCCCTAGGGACTTTGCATTCCATCTTTCCAGCCAGTGTGAAGTGATAGGCATCCATTAAGATAAATAGTTCAAAAGCTGAGAAAACTTTGGTACAAAAAGGGGAAATTGGAGCACCCACTGGCTCCATTCCATTCACACGGTTCATGTATCAGGAGATAAGAAGAAATCCCGAGTGCTCAGGCTGGATGTGGGCAACACCTGTGGCTCTGTGCTCAGTATTCACATAACTAGAATCATAGATATTGTCCAAGATGCACCCAGTGATCAGCTGGAGTGTACTTATTGATAGCATGCAGGACTTGACCTGGAAAAGTCTCAGCTGTGCTGACGTCTAAGCAGCTAGAAGGGGTCCGGCTATCTCCTGAAGAAGAAGAGCTTTTGGAGGTAAAGTTTAAAAAAATCCCAAAGAGGTATGATGTATAGAGAAGGAACACCATGATCTGTAGCCTTATGCAGGAACATTTCCCCTGGACAAGTACCTTGTCTGGATCCATTGAAAGGGACAAGGAACTCAGTCCTCTTCCAGGGAGAGCAAGGTGTAGAAGGCAGGTAAGTCCTTGCTACTCCTGAGAGCAACTAATACACCTGTTTATTGCCCACCTCCCCACCCAAAGAAAACAAAACTATAAGATCAAGAAAAACATAAGAAAGCTATATATTCATGTGGGCACAATCACAAGTATATATTTGGTGTGGCATGTTGAAAATGTTGTTGTCAGTTTCTTTTTTTTTTTTAAGCTTAGCTTTTGTCTTGACTGTTTCACAATTCATGTCTTATCTTTGAGTCTGTATTTACCTTGCTGAAAGAGATCATTATCCTCAGAAAATGTACTATCCTATTGGTATTATTTCTTAAGTAACTATTAATACCATTTTTATACACGGATATAATTAACTCATAGACTGGCAGCTTTCTTTGAAATTCTCTCTTTTCTCTTTCCTAAGCTTACTCTAGTCTCTGACTGTACCTTGTAAACATCTGTCAAGAATTGATGAAATGACCTCATTTGCGTCCCAGTCAGCTCAGCAACAAAGACTGTCATGCTTAGGACCTGCCATCACTGAAGGGTAAAAATGAACAAACTAAAGAAAGCATTCTAGAAGGAAAACGTCACAAGCAAATCCCCCTAAAGATTCCCTTTACACAAAGCTGGGATTTTAGGACAGAAATGGTGAAGCAAAATAATTGTTAGAATAATAACTTATATGTGTGATTAAAACACTTGATGTCTTGAAAGGAGGGAGTTTTCTTAGAAGATTAATTTGAAAAATAACATGCTGGAGGCTGCCCTTAGGTATCCTCAAGCCTGCCTACTCCCTGTCTGCTTCTGTAAAAGGGTAAAATTTGACCCAACATACTACCTCATCCTTTGTACCTCCCTGCAGAAATTCTTTCATCCAGAGATTTCAAAGTGTTTTACAAATGTAAATTAACAAGCCTCCTCACTTCTCTCCATAGAGATGGTTCATTTAAGTAACAGAGAAACTTACCTAAATGGCTTACTCAAGGTCACCTGGGAAGTCCTTTGTATAATCTGGAAATGGATATTCAAAGTGTAAAAATACCTTGCAGCCTCACTGCAGATGCAAACTCATTTCATCCCTTGGCAGGTACTACTGAAGGGATGAATAATCTTCTTCAGTCTTTACAGGGAGGCTCCTACTAGTAGGCCTTTTCTCAGCCTCACCAAAAACCCACATATCTGGAAATCCAGACTTTAGCCCTCCTCTTTCCTAGCTCCTCTGTTCCCAAAGCTGAGTGAGGACAGAACATGACTATTTTTTTTAATTTAATTAATTAATTAATTAATTAATTTATTTATTTATTTATTTTTGGCTGTGTTGGGTCTTCGTTTCTGTGCGAGGACTTTCTCTAGTTGCGGCAAGCGGGGGCCACTCTTCATCGCGGTGCGCGGGCCTCTCACTGTCGCGGCCTCTCTTGTTGCGGAGCACAAGCTCCAGACGCGCAGGCTCAGCAGTTGTGGCTCACGGGCCTAGTTGCTCCGCGGCATGTGGGATCTTCCCAGACCAGGGCTCGAACCCGTGTCCCCTGCATTAGCAGGCAGATTCTCAACCACTGCGCCACCAGGGAAGCCCCATGACTATTTTTTAAGATCTTAAAATGAATTACTTTGATTAAATAAGTACTTGACCATGTTTCCTTTTATGCCCCCAAACTTGTCTGTTAATCAAGCTAACAAATATTTATTTATTAAACACTTATTTTGTTGCTGCTCACTGTGCTAGACACAAGGAACACTACAGTCATGTTTCTCCCGTCATGAGAAAGAGACAATAAACAAGAAACAGATACACTGAGTCGGTGCTACGAAGATGACAAACATGGTGAGCTGGATGAGGTGGGTGGGAATGGATGAATCAGGGAAGGCCTCTCTAAGTGGTTGACATTTGAACTGAGGCCTGAAGCATGAGAATGAGTCAGACTTTTAAAGTACAGGAGGAAGAGTGCTCCAGGTAGTGGGAACAGCCAAAATAAAGACAAGAGCTCAAGTGGGAAAGAATTTGGCATATGGGAGAGATGGCCAAAGCTTAGTGAGCAAGAGTGAGAAGAGCAGGATATGTGGCTTCAGAGGAAGGGCAGAGCTTGTGGGCCCTGGGAAGTAGAGCAGATTTTATTCTGAGAGCAATGATCAAACCGTGAAGGGTTTTAAGCAAGGTGGTAACATGATCCGATTCATGTTTTGAAACTAGTGAATTTTGGAGAATATCCTTCCTCAGCAAACATTTTTATCTGTCTTTACATAAGATTCAACCAGGCAGCACAGGTTTTCTCATGCCTTACACCCACTGAAAGAATATAAGTAGGAAACTGTATGTGTTCTTCCCACTTTAATCCTTAACCACACCAGTTCCCTGAACACTCAGGAACACAAAGTAAAACATTGTTTTATAAAGGAAAGACCTACTTGCCTCTCTGGAGCTGATTCATCCATTGTTTCATTACTAATTAGCTGCTCTTCTCACCTTTTACACTGAGGAAACTGCAGTGTTCCTTTGATTTATCTATCATCCTCCCCTGGGATCCCGAAGCACATGGCACAGACCTTATCACTTTGTATTGACATTATAAGTCATCCTTTGCCTTGATCTTCTGTTCATGAGCTCTTTGAGGGCTGGGAACTATGTTACTCACCTTTGTATTTCCAGCGTTATCACAGAGGAAGTTCCAGAGTAGGTGCTCAAAAAATGATGGGCAGTTGAATGAGCAATAATGGATTGTCCCAAATCATGACACATTGGAGTGTCAAAGGGAATGCAATTAATGATTATGCTGGGGCAGCAGTGTAAAGTTGGACTGGACACCCTCTGAACTGGGATATATGGCCACCTTGATAATCATTGTAATGAATATGAGAAGAATTGTGAACTCTCATTCTAGAGGTCTTTTATAAGGCACTGTTACTTCTTTTGCCCAAGCTGGCTTAGACCAGTGGTTCTCAAAGCATGAGAGACATAATTACGCAGGAGGTGTTTGTAGGTGGCAAGGGAATCAAGATTAAATAATATAGACTCACACTTTCATAGCAATTCGCTTTTCAATTTTACTTTAGCATTTCTACATAACATATAGTAATAGAATACATGAACACTTTACCATTTCTAATTATTACAAAGAGAAACTCTCTGTTAGGTGTTAGATTATCTTTAACCCCCTCAAACCCCTGCTTATCTTCCTTTTTTTAAAAATGGAAAGGAACAAACCTCAAGATCAGAGCCTTTGAACAAGAAATGATATTTGGCTGGAATTTAATGTTATGTTAGTTATATTTACTTCTATGCTTTCCTTTCTTCTTGGCAAATTATGATCATTTACCAGTTAGGATTGGGATATAAAATTTTGTTTTCAATTAATCTTTTGAAGTAAAAAGTATAAGATTTAAAATATATATGCTGAAAGTCATACATAGATTTTGACAAAACCCATGAAATTAATGTACAAATGACTGACATTTAAGAAGCTGGATCAGACCAGTGATTCCCAACCTTGCTTCTGAGCCTACCTTGAAGATTCACACTTATTGGAAAATATTCAAATGAAATTAATTTAAATTAAAGTAATTTAGAAAAATAAATGTGTATATATTACTTTTACTTATTTTTATAATCTTTTTCTCATTATAAAAATTATGCATGCTTATTGTTGGAATATGATCCTGGAAAATACTTAAGTTAAAGATGAAAATTAAAAACAGAATATCACAATTTAGGAACAAATGCATGTAATATGTGAGGGTTTTTTAACTTTTATAAATATGATGATTTTGACTCTCAAAATGTTAATACATATGTAAATCTAAATTTACATAAAAGAAAAGGGTTATGGTTTTATTTATTAAAAACAATTAACAATAGAATGACTTTAAATATCAAGCCCTTCCTTGTGTACTTAAAAGTTTAATTTGCTCAAAATTCATATACATTTAATATTGAGGACCATATTTACCAAGTAACTTAAAACACATCTTTACTAAATACAATTTCATACAATTTCAGTCAGTTATAGTGAGATGAGTGAAGTTTCCTTTTGGAAATCGTGTATTTAAATCCCTGCTTTTCTTACTTGCCAGAGATGTACAATTTCCAGCTCTTTGCAAACTTACCTTCCTACTATGGAGGAATAAAAACATAGCAGACTGAATTGTGTTCTAATTTTCAGTGAGAGGAGATGGCTTTGAATCTATTGCTATACCAAACCAACAGGTATAGGGAGATAATTATCTGCTTATAAGAATGCTATAGGTGTCAGAAGTGTCTATTTACATTTTTTTCCCAAAGCAGAACATCAGCATGGAGTAACATTATTACCTTAATCACGAGCAGGCAAGATGGTTTAAACAACAACAACAAGCAGAAAAATATCCACTCTGCACCAATATGACAACCTGCTGTTCCACTGATAGTTTCCTTTCCCCCCACCCTAAGGAGTTCTCTATTCAGATAGACAATGACTATACCACCACTTGATTTTGATGTTATGAGGTGAGAGTATGGGACTATATGATCTTGTTATAGCGCTTTGATCTTGAAACAAACTCCTGTCCATCGCCACCAGCTCCACTCAACATTAGTATAAATACTAATCATTTAAAGACTATAGTCTCCACAAAGACTGGGAATCCATGAAGTTATCCTCTGTGCTGGAAACAGTTGTTGGTTCCTAGAAGACTCTTTAATATTGTTGAATGAATGTGCCATCATCATAATAGCTACTGTTCCTAAATAGCCAAGATGTATGAGGTGCTGTGATTTACCATAATAATTCCAGTTCTCACAAAGACTCTAAATTGTAGTTGTTGTTATCTGTATTGTCACATTGAAGAAACAAGTTCAGAAGTGTTAAGTCCGCACAGTGATGGGAGTAGAATTCAAAGCTAGATTTGTCTCATGCCAGTGCTTCAAGTGTTTCTCCTACAGAATGCAAAAGAGTTACATGACCTCAAAAAGGCCTTCATATATGAAAAAGGAAAACTACAATGGTGCAGATTCAGATTCTTTTGTATGGTCTGATGATAGTGACGTTATTTTTAAAAAAGAAAAGAAGAAAAAGGAATCCATGTGCGTTCCTGGGACTGTGAAATAGATTTTTTTAAAATGAGTTGACTCTAAAGGGTTGGGAGGAACCTTTGGGGACTGACAGACATTAACAGTTTAGGCTCCGTTTAGAAAACAACTGTATATGTATATGTATATGGGTCCATTGTCTTAATCTTCTTTTGCTATTGTCTAATCTCTCCTCACCAGTCTGGCAGACTGGGCAGGGCAGGGGGGGCACTAAGGGCTCAGAGGGACATCTTGATTGGATACCTTCTTCCCATGCTTTGCTTCTTTCTCTTTGGAAGCTGGGCTGCCTTTTGAGGCAAATGGGTAGCCATAGCCAAAGAGAGCCCAGAATATCTGCAGAAGGGAACAGAGGGTGGCACCAAAACAGCCCTCCAGGAGATGAGGACATCATAAAGATTTGTTCACCAGAGTTTGCAGTTTCCTGCAGCTTTATAAATAATTCACTTGGGTAATGTTTTATCAAAAACTGCACAATCGCTTCAAAAGCCTGAGAACCTAATGGGCTTTAAAAAAAATCTTAATAAAAGAATATCAAGGCTTTGACCTGACACCGTTCCCCACCTCAGTAGGTTTTTTTCCCTCTTGGGAAAAAAAATCTGTAACACAAAAATGAATTTATTGTAATTGCCCACCTAGTGTGTAAAATTTCAGCTTCAGTGTCATGCTTAACAGGCAATGTGCACAAAGCATAATCCCAGCTGAGCACTCAAGATTTCTAGTTGTTGTTTCTGTTTAACAGCCAGCAGTTGGATGCTGTGTTTATCTCTGGGAAAAAGTGATTGAATCAATTCTTTATTTAATCTCTTTGCTGACTTATATTCCCTGTCCTACAACAGTGGTATTTTAGTCCATCTCCTCCTTATTAAGTATGAATTTCCCCCATAGAATTTTAATCCACTGATTTGTGTTTCTTGACATACATACTTTGCATGTACTCATCGTAAAATCTGTTTCTCTGGTCACAAGGTGAGCCATGCAAGAAAATGTGGATGATTCATGAAACTCGTCATCACTCCCAAGGAGAGATTTTAAGCATTTGCCAAAGATGGTGGATCCTCAGAGAAGGATAAGATTGACTTAGTGGCAAAAGTGTGGGCCCTGGTCAGGCGGCCTGGTTTGAATTGAAGCTACACCACATATGAGCTGCATGACATTGAATACCTTCTTTAAATCTTCTGTGTCCCAGCTTCCTTGCTTATTAACTGTAGATAATTGTTCCTGCCTAAGAAGGTTACTGTGAGGGTTAAGTAAGTTAATAAATGGAAGGCGTTTAGGGCAGGGCTGGTCCACAGGAAGCACTTTAAAATGCTAGCTGCTCTCAATTATCCTGTCTTGTCTTAACACATGTGCTATGTGAGGCTCTTCTACCTGACATGCAGAAGGCATGCAACAAATAGTAATTGGAAAAAAAAAATTAATTGGACAAATGAATGGGTGCTTCCTGGAGTTTCCATCCTGAAGCTATGGCTGTATCTGTTTCTGTGTATTTCATCCTGTTTTCCATCACTGTACATTGTTTTTAATGGGTCATTGCTGTCCTTCTCATGTACCCTTGATTCTCCACGCAAGGTTCCCACGGACAGTGAGCCTGGCCAGTGGAGGAGGCAAAATAAAGAGTCAGTTTGTCAAATTAGATTCCATTCTTTCCCTCAAGTGAGAAATCTGTAGTGATCCATTTAAGCTAACATGACTTTTGAGTGTTTACTTTTCTACTTGTTAACAGGTATCTCTCTGAACTGTTAAAAGATAAACTGAGGCATATTTTAAGAGTTTATCTGAGCAAAAATCAATGTGAATCAGGCCGTATCCAATCTAGCAGATAGAAAGGAGTTCTGAGGAGCTATACAAAATGAAAGACTTTTATAGTCAGAAGGAAGCGGGAAAAAAGAAGTTACACTAGACAAAAAAGTGGGTTGGTTATTGCAAGGTCACTTTTCTTCAGGGGATGGCAGGGGTCTGTCAAGCAGATTACTTAGCTAGTGCTGATCTGGCAATTTCTGATTGACGGGTTTAAGATTCCATTTCTGGGAGAGCTAAAACTGTAATTAAGTCTTAGTTTGGTAACATGGGGCTTAGCTTAAGCAATTCCATTTGGGGCCTGTTGTCTTGTTTTTAACAATTCCCCCTTTAGATCAGACTCTCAGCCTAACTGAGAGACTATCAAAAATTTAAGGCATTAGCTCTACTCCCAGCTACCACTCTGGAGTTCGTGCAGTTTTTGCCAAATCTCTGCGTGGTATTCACAGATCATGACTTTGGGTTCACGTTCTTTACATTGGTCATTCTCTTTGTTCCTTTTCCAATGTTCTGTTCTTGAGGAGACTGATTATGTGCTTGGTGGCTAGTGGCTATGAACATGCATTTAAGTCTTTTCAGAAAATACAGCACAGCAGGGAGACTACTATGATTATTATAACCAGGATAATTCCCAATGTCTGGAGAGCACTTTGGAGCCATGGTCCCCAAGGTCCAAACCAGTCAGAATCAAAATAAGACCCTGTTGAAGGAGTAACTTTCTCAAGGCTTGTTCAGTGAGCTCATGTAATGAAGTCTCAACTTCCCTGGAAGTGTTAATCCAAGTGCAGCAAGTGGAATTGGCCACAGCATAAACACCTCTATTCTTAGTTGAAAAATCATCAAGGGCTATCCTATTATCAAGAACTTTGGTCAGAGAGTCTAGGGATTTTTGCTGGGCAGCTATTGCTTTTGCACAAGATATTTGCCAGAGTTAAGGAACAGTGCCTTCCTGTGCATTAACAGAGAAAAAAACGTAAGTAGCAAAAAGGAAAAGGAATGAAGGTTTCATTTTGGAGATGAAGATTTTTGGTCTGTGATCTTGGGGAAGCTGTTTATTTTGAGATGTTAACTGCTTTTGGGGAGGAACCTTCCTAATCAATTTTAATTTTAGATCTTTAGCTGTTGTGCAGTTCTAAGAGTCTGAAGGAGCCCTTTTTAATTGGGAGATATGGACCCAAGATTCAAGTATCTGAAATTTGGCTGCCATCTGAATAGTGAGAAGGACCTGGTATGGCCCCTTCCAAGGAAGTTCAAAGTAGTTTTTGTTCTTAGTGATTTCAAATAAGAAGGGTGGGAGAAAATTGGAAACTTTGGTTTGGAGAGTTAGCTAGGTATTTGAGGAAACAAGAATTTAGGATTCAGTCCACTTTACAGGTATATAGCAAAACCTTTAGGTGTATAATAAAACCTCAAAGATAATTAACAGGATTAGAATCAAATATCTATGAAGATGCAAACATAATTTTTTCTCTGTAATCACCCCCATTTTTACCAAAGATAATCACAATAAAATTAATTGGTTTGCATTAAACTTGGCCTGATTATTTACATAAGTGCAGCAAGAATAATGATGGACTATATAGGCTCTTTTTAAGTCTGTTCTGTTGGTGCTTTTCATTATGAATCTAAGATTGAACTCTTAAAAGCCTCTCAAAGCTAGGAAGTCAAGCCAAGGACTTGGCATCAGACTTGCCACCAGACTTCACCTGCAATATCTGTAGATTTGGATGAATTCCTCTCTTCCCAAGGTCCCCTAAATATATTGAGGTTCCTGAGCCTGCCAGGAAGTGACCTTCCTTACTCACCTATTAAGGCTGCTAATAACCCTGTAAGCAAGGTACCAGGTCTATTTTTTCAAGGGGCTTTATTGACTCCATAAAGCCAACCTTAGTTCTTTAAAGCTGTCTGGTCATACCTGATTCTACACATATTCTCAAATATGACATTTCACCTAAAGCCTTGGCAATATAACCAATGGTTCCAGTTGTGTCTCATTACAAGGAGAACAGATTCTTATTGAACTTATGCAGATATCTAACTATATTGCCATGAAAAAAAATACTCAAGAGTTTCTGAATTCTGGTGGATCAGGTAGTGAAAAAAGTAACTGTTTCATCTTTGTTTACAAAGGTATACTTTATCAAATTCCTATAAGTCAGAGATAGCTTAAGAAAAAAGGTTTCCTTAAATCTAGAAATATAAACCATTAAAGAACTATCAGTGTTTCAAATGAAAAGTTATAAAACTTATAATCATCCTCATCAGTTCATTCAATTACATGTGATTAATTATTTCAAAGTAGATTTAATTACATATATTGATTAGAATTCTTAACCTGTAGAATCCTAAATTCCTAGTGAAAACTGAGAGGTAAGCAAATGTGGATTGTTTGTTACAATTGAATTCTGTAGATTGACAAATTTACAAATGCATTTCATAATTTCTAGAAGTACATTCTTCTTCATAGTAAATTTTCCAGTGTTTCACAAGCCATGTTTACTAATATACCTAAATATCTTTAGTTCCTCTGTAAAAGGAAGACAAAGTGGATAAACCTATGCTCAGTAGTTAATATTTCAGGATTTTATCTTATTTGAAAATGATCTAGATATTTAATGAATATCAATTATTTAATTTAGCTAAATATAACTTTAAGGTTTCAAGTTACTCAAAAGACTTTGGAAACTACTTAAAGTAGACATACTGTAAAGCATAATTATGGTTGAAAAGTTTATTTACAAGCTTTTACTTACATCTATTTAATTCATTTGTTCTTTTTTTTAATAAATTTATTTATTTATTTATTTGTTTGTTTTTTATTTTTGGCTGCGTTGGGTCCTCACTGCTGCGCACGGGCTTTCTCTAGTTGTGGCGAGGGGGGGCTACTCTTCCTTGAAGTGCATGGGCTTCTCATTGTTGTGGCTTCTCTTATTGCAGAGCATGGGCTCTAGAGCACAGGCTCAGTAGTTGTGGTGCACAGGCCCAGCTGCTCCGTGGCATGTGGGATCCTCCCGGGCCAGGGATCAAACCCGTGTCCCCACATTGGCAGGTGGATTCTTAACCACTGCACCACCAGGGAAGCCCCAGTTCATTTGTTCTTAACAATTACGTTTAGATTAGTCATGAAAATCTCACAAGACATTAAACAGCTGATTATCATCTTAAGTTATCTTTCTTGCTGACAAATTCTGTAATAGAGATAACATAAGCTTATTTAACTTTTAGTAAACTTAGGTAGGATAAAAGTATTATATTTAATGTTGATAACTCTACAGACATGCCTGCTTTAATTAAATCAGCAAACCTAAACTGGCTTTTATTTACTGAAGATTATCCTAGATCACATGAACTTGGAAAAAATTTGGGTTAATTTCTATATTTCTGTGAGTAGACTTGATTTATATAATGCTTGTTTGTCTTTAAGCCAATTAAATAAAACTCTTTGCAAACTAGTTTTGGTAATACCATCTGAAGATAGAAAAACATCACACATCTATAACATACATACATAGATATACGTAAACATAGAGATAGACACAGAAAGAGATCTTATAGCTTTCATTTTAAGATTTTAGCCATGAGATGAGTATGATAATGCAAAGCTCACTAGTTTGTAAAAGAACGGTTGGATTCAAATTGTGTTTCTGACACATGGAATAAGTTGAGGTTACTTGCTCAGAGGGCTAAAGCTTTTTACTAATATTTGTGAAAAAAACTTTTAAGATGTTTCACAGGCCTAGTTTGCGAAATAGCCTTTCCTTTTCTTTTCCCTTGATAAAAATTACCTTGGTTCCTAGAGAAGACCAGGTAGAATACTTAACATCTCAAAAGGCACAGAGAAAGAATGCAAGTTTCACCAAGAAGGACTTTGTTCCATTAAGTCAAGATGTTTTACAGTATCTGCAAGCCTTGTGAGATGAATAGGGGAGGTGTGGGGACTCACAAAAGGATAGGTGGGCTTTGGAGCGTTTCTAGAGCCACATTTCTGGTCTTGTAAAAATTTGATTTGTAAACAAATTTAGTTGTTTTAAATTTTTCAAAGAATAGGTTTGCAATCTGAATGATACGGAGGCTGACCCACCCATCCCACTACATTATCCTCAGTTTGCTTTTTTATATCAGGAAGAGGATCTTTAAGATGGAAATCAAGAAATTCCTATGTTCTAGATTTAGAGCTCCGTGTCTTTGGAATGGCTTGTGACCACTGTCATTCACCATTGTCTTTGGTAAGCTTGACCTGCTTGTTCAGCTTTCAAACAAAATTCTATTCACCTAAGGCCTCACTCTGGGCACGGTCCAGCTTAAGTCAGACCCATCCTGTTTCTAATTCGGACCCAGTCCGTCACCGGAAACAGTCTGATTTCTACGTCAGATCCAGCCCAACTCCTGCCAGTTTGGGGACCCAGGTGGGAAAAGAAGTGCTCAAAGTCTGAAAGCTCCCAACACATAAGCTGTGGATGGAGCATCCGAGGGACCTTACCTAGAGGCAGCGAGAAAGCTGTGACTCAAGGGGCTCTGCAGGTACCTTTGCTGTTGTTGCTTATTGCTCCTGAGGGCTGTCGAGGGTCTCCTTGGGTTCCCTCTTTTGTCACCAGACCTGTGAAAAGATAAACTGAGGCATATTAAAAATTTTTAAGTTTGAGCGAAAATCAGTCCAGTCGGAAACATCCAATCTAGCCAATAGGAAGGAGCTCTGAGGAGCAGTGCAAAATGACTTTAGAGCCAGAAAGGAGCAGGAAGTTACACTAGACAAAAAAGCAGGTTGTTTATGGTAAGGTCACTTTCCTTTAGGGGATGGCAGGGGTCTAACAGGTAGATGCCCTAACTAGTAGTCATCGGCTATCTCCCGATTGGCTGGTTTGAGATTCCATTTCTGGCAGAGCCAAAACCTTAATTAAGTCTCCATTTGATGCGGGGCTTAGCATAAGCAATCCCATTATTGGGCCGGTTGTCTTATTTTTTAACAATACAAAAGCACCATTTGCAAAATAAACTCATCTGGGGGCTTCTAAAGGGAATTTCATTCAATAAAAGGAGACATTAGTTATTTAAAACCACGTGCGTTGGGGCTTCCCTGGTGGCGCAGCGGTTGAGAACCTGCCTGCCAATGCAGGGAACACGGGTTCGGGCCCTGGTCTGGGAAGATCCCACATGCCGCGGAACAACTGAGCCCGTGAGCCACAATTACTGAGCCTGCGCGTCTGGAGCCTGTGCTCCGCGTAACAAGAGAGGCCGCGACAGTGAGAGGCTCGCGCACCGCGATGAAGAGTGGCCCCCGCTTGTCACAACTAGAGAAAGCCCTCGCACAGAAACGAAGACCCAACACAGCCAAAAATAAATAAATAAATAAATTAAAAAAAAACAACAAAAAAAACCACGTGCGCAAAAGGTTAAAAGGTTTTTCAGAAGATAGAATTTATGAATTTTTCCTTCTTTTTCTCCTTCTTTTCTCTTTCTCCTTATCCTTCTCATCATCCTCTTTTTACTTCTTTTTCTTCTCTGTCCCTTCCTCCTTCTCCTCCCCCTTTTCTCCTTCTTCAATCCAACTCAGAATGTGTGGCATTTATGGTCAGAAGTCTTCAGTGAGCAAGATGTGTAGGAGACAGGTAGCTTGGGAAGGTTAAAGGTTACTATAACAGTGCAGCAATTAACAGTTGGAAAAGTGTGTAGAGGTTGCTAAGACAAGGTAACCCAGAGTTATTGTGGATGAGGAGGCAGAAGGAATGGGATGTATAATATTTTTTATTATTCTGAATGTGAGGTCGTGACCTCATCAGTATTTCTCCACAGTCCAGGATAATGATTTTGCTTATGAAATAGTAAATGAGAAGGGTGGGCAGAAACATTTGCTCTACATGTTGTCAGGACTTGACCTGTCTGAATTCGGCCTTTGGACTTCAGCCGAGAAGAAAGGGTTGGGTGAGGCACTGGCAAGGGACAGCAAGGAAAGTGCTATCTTCCAGTTTCCTCTTTCAGACGACCTTCCTTTCTTTTAACTAACCTACCTCAACCCTTGTGTACTCACTTCTCTGCTTGGATTTCTGTACTTTTGAAGGTATCAATTCTACCTGTAAAGTCTCATCAATCAGAAGGTTTCCTTTTTCTTTCTGACTCTCTGTTTTACAAGGAACTTTTAACAGAGTCCAACAAAACCATAGTGCTTCTGAAAGCCAACTCTGTTTAAATTGTACCCAGGTAATTATAATTTCTTTAACTGTGGCCATTCCTCTGGTAATATGTATTCACACTAAAAAAAGATATTTTGAAATTCTTTAGCAGCATATTAAAATGCAAATTGGTCTTCCTATTAAAGATTTCTGGAAGTTCTCTGACAACACATTTAAATGCAAATTGCCAAAGTGTAGATGCTAAAATTAAAATTGGGAAACATAATACACCTCCATGGAGGGGCTGATACTCTTAACAGCAAAAAGGAAAGCAGAGCTCCGGGCCCCCTGCATTGTAATCACACAGCTGGTCAGTGACAGGTTTGGACAACTGCAGAGAATAACAGTCCCACCCCCCAGTCACTCCTCCTCCATCTGCATGTAATTCTGCAAAATGGATCTGAGCAGAGTGGACTCAGTGCAATCTGATAACCAGTGCAGATTCTCTGTCTTCCTTCCTCACATGTCATGTTGCCTGGACAGACAGGGGAAGGCAAAGCTTCTGACCCACTGGTATTATTTACTTAGTGACTCTGCCTTGCCCTATTTACAGCCCTTCCGAGATTTCTCCCCTGTCTCCTGCTCTCTCTAGAACTGGATGGTTACAGAAGGCATATTCCCATGGCAACGATACAAGCCAATGCTTTCCCAATTCTGCTTTTGTGACACCGCAGGGTACTCCTAATTATCCCAAAGGGTATCATGGTATTCTCAAACAAAATTAGTTTTCATTCACTCTAAATTTAAAAATAAATGTGTCATTTTGTGCTTTGGGGCCATTAGGTGGTAAAGGATGTACGCTGCGAGTCAGGTGGGTGGTGGGAGTGAAATTAAACAATGATCTGCTCAGAAGACTTGAAAATGTAATGTTGGAGATCATTTCAGGACTGTGTGGTTGAACAATGTAGCATGGACTCCTAATTCCTAAAATGCGGCTCCCAGATTAAAATAGCCTGGGTCGTGAGAAAAGCCTTTCTTACAAGGCTGAGCATTCTATCCTCTGACATTGTTTCGCTGTGTCCTTAGGATCTTTCTAAAGTGGCCTTGGGAAAATTTCCTGATGAACTAGCTCTCTTTGGTAGTGTTCATTGCATCCTTTGTTTGAAAGTAATTTTTAATTATACAAAAAAATACGTGAATACATTTTTTCTTAAAAGCTCCTTTGTTTTAAACCCAGTACCAGCCTCTTCTCCCGAGAGTCAACTTTGTTATGAATTTGGTGTGTACTCTTCAAAATAATTCTAATATATATCTATAGATGATGTACAGAACTGGTGTGTGTGTCTTTTTGAAAAAGGAAATGACAGTGTTCTACAATATTATTTCTGTCTCTCAATATTTCTTAGGGAATTATCAATTTTGATGTATGTATCTTTAATTCATTTATTTGCTTTTAGAATTATATGATTATATCACAGATTATTTAGCCAATCTCTTAATGGTAGACATTTAGATTACTTATAATTTTCCACTATTATAAATAATGCTGCAGGGAATATTTTTGCATGTGGTTTATTTAAGATAGGTACTTAGAAATGGAATTACTCTGATCCTCATTTTTCAAGGAATTTGCCCCTTTCTCTTAGCCCTCTGTATCTGGCAGAGACCTGGAAATGTTCCTTTTTGATTAATAGGTTCTGGTTTCCTGGAAGGAGAGGTGGTCTTTCCTATTGATATTCTGTTCTATAATCTGTGTAATTAAAAAATAGCAATGTTGCAAGAAATTACATAATGATGACAGTCGCATCCTGTGTTTGATCCACAGTGCAAATGACAGGGTGTGAAGTCCACAGTGCAAATGACAGGGTGTGAAGCAGAGCTCTGAGTGATGGAGTTAATATCATTTATTCAGTGTTGCTATATATCCGTAGAGTCTATATCCTTCCCTGAGGCTGAAAAACTCACTCTGTGTTTTTCCCCTAAGGGTTTTATTTCTCTTTGGAAAGTTTGCTGTAGGGCAGAAATAATAATTTGCAATTGTATAGTTCTTTGTGTTATTTGGTGGGCTTCATAATCTGGAATTATTGAATTATCTTGTGAATTCAGGCAGTGTACATAGCTCAAAGTTGATGATACTGCTGCTGATGATTGTGATGATAAGGCTCCTTTGGGCTGAGTGGAAGCCTTACTGAGAAAAAAAAAACAAAACCTCATAAACTGCAGAATGACTTCCCTATGTAGAGTGCGTACTAAGCTTAATTAGAGAGTAGACAGGTATTTGCATCGTATAATTTCAATCACAGATGGCTAAACTTGGAAAAGAACTTAGACCAATACCTTCCTATTCCATCTAAGAAACTTGCATCTCAAAGAGATGATGTAAGTATCTGAGATCACTTAGCAAGATAATGGCAGGGCCAGCATGATAAACCAGATTTTTAAAAATTTGACTTTTCAAAATTTACGTACAGTAAAATTTACTTTTTTTCCTTTTTGGTATATTGTTCTGTGAATTTTGACAAATTCACCAACACAATCAGGATACAGAATGGTTCCATCACTCCAAAAAATTACATGCTGCCCGTTTGTAGTCCAGGCCTTCCTCCATCACTAACCTCTAGCAACTTCTGACCTCTGAATTGGTCATGCTGTTTCCACGGTATCATATAAATGGAAGCATACAGTATTTCATCTTTTAAGCCTGGCTACTTTCATGTACATAATATGTTTAGGATTCATTCATGTAGTTGACTGCATTAGAAGTCCATATCTTTTTATTTCTGAATATCATTCCATTGTATGACTACACCCCTGTTTGTTTATCCATTCACCCCCTGAAGGACAAGTGGGTTGTTTCTAACTTTCGGTGATTAAGAATAATGCTGCTATAAATATTTGTTTACAAGTTTTGTGTGAACATAAGATGGTGTTTCTCTAGGGTAAATAACTAGAAGTAGATGGTTAAACAACCAGAAGTAGGAATTGCTGGGTATATGTATGTACTTAACATTATAAGAAACTGCTGAACTATTTACCAGTGTAATTATACCATTTTGCAATTCCACCAGAATAAGAGTTCCAGTTATCTACAACTTTGCCAGTACCTGTAATGGTTAGTGTTTAGATTTTAGCCATTTTAGCACGTTTGTAGTGGTATCTCACTGTGTTTTTAATTTGCATTTACCTAATGGCTAAAGAGGTTGAGCATCGTTTCATGTGCTTATTTGCCATATATATATCTTCTTTGGGGAAATATCTGTTAAAATATTTAATCTAGTTTTTAATTGAGTTATTTGTTGCATTTCTGTTGAGTTCTGAGGTTTATGTGTGTGTGTGTGTGTGAACACTATGTATGTGTATATATATATATATTATATATATATATATGTATTCAGGATATTAGTACTTCGTTGGATATATGATTTGTGGCTATTTTTTCCCAGTATGTAGTTAGTCTTTTCATTTGTTGTTTTTTTTGTAGAAGTTTTTTGTGAAAGTTTTTAATTTTGATAAAGTCAAATTTATCAATTTTTAATTTTATGGGTTGTGATTTGATGTATCTAAAAACTCTTTGCCTAACCCAAGGTTTCAAAGATCTTCTGTGTTGTCTTCTAAGTTTAATAGTTTCATATTTTCCATTTAAGTGTAGGATCCATTTTGAGTTAAATTTTATTTAATGTATGAGGTATAAGTAGAGATTACCATTATTTTATTTATTTATTTTTTTTGCTTATGGATGTTCCGTTGTCTGGTACCATTTGTTGAAAAGGCTATTCTTTCTCCATTGACTTGCTTTTGCACTGTTGTCAAAAACCAATTTCTGTTGTCTGTATCTGAAGTCTCTCTTCTGTTCCATTGATCTATTTAACTGTCCTTTCACCAATACCACACTGTCTTGTTTTGTAACTTTATAATAAGTGTTTGAAAAATTAAATGAGTCCTCCAATTTTGTTCTTATTTTTCAAAATTGTTTTGGCCGATTTAGTTCCTTTGCATTTCATTAAAATTTAGAACCACTTTGTCAGTATCTCTAACAGCATCAACAAAGATCCTGCTAGAATTTTTATTGCAGTTGTGTTATATTCATAGATCAATTTGGGGGAGATTTGAGGAAAATTAAACTCTTAAAATATTGAGGTTTCCAATCAACACACATGGTATATCCCTCACTTATTTGCATTCTTCTTTACTTTCCTACATCTGTGTTTTTGAGTTTTCACCAACAGATTTAGCACATAATATTTTGTTACATTTATCCCTAAGTATTTCATGTTTTGGAGTATTTTACAAAATTTTTGGTTTTCTTTTTCTTTCTTTTTCTTTGAATTATCTGACAAGCTTGCCCACCTATGTGCTTGCTTTTCCTTTCTTCCTCCTTCCCTCCCTCCTTCCCTCCCTCCCTCCCTCCCTCCTTCCTTCCTCCCTCCCTCCCTCCCTTCCTTCCTTCCTTCCTTCCTTCTTTCCTTCCTTCCTTCCTTCCTTCCTTCCTTCCTTCCTTCCTTCCCTCCTTCTCTCCCTCTTTCCAAGCATGCCCAATGTATGTGCATAACAGAACCCTATTAAGTATGATTATTGCAATGTCAATAGTGTTTAAATTCTAATAGTTTTCTTATGAGCATTTATGAACATCATTGTTAAAACCTTTTGATCCATTTCTGCTACCCCTCACCCCCTGCCTCTAGCAGCCACCAATCCTCTGTATCTATAAGCTTTTTGAAAAACAGAGTCCACATATAAGAGAGCTCATCTGGTATTTGTCTTTCTCTATCTGACTTAGCATAATTCCCTCAAGGTCCATCCATGTTGTCACAAATGGCACTATTTTATTCTTTTTTTATGGCTGAGTAGTATTCCATTGCATATGGCTACCGTATCTTCTTTATCTATTCATCCATCAGTGGGTACTTAGGTTGCTTCCGTATCTTGGCTATTATAAATAATTCTGCAATGAGCATGGGGGTGCATATATTTTTTCAATTTAGTGTTTTTGTTTTCTTGAGATAAATACCCAGAAGTGGAATTGCTGAATCATATGGTATTTCTATTTTTAATTTTTTGAGGAACTTCCATACTTCTTTCCATAGTGGCTACACCAATTTACATTCCACCAGCAGTGCACAAGGGTTCCTTTTTCTTCACATCCTTGCCAACATTTGTTATTTGTTGTCTTTTTGATAATAGCCATTTTGGCAGGTATGAGGTGGTATCTTACTGTGGTTTTGATTTTCATTTCCCTGATTATTACTGATGCATCTTTTCATGTACCTGTTGGCCATCTGTGTGTCTTCTTTGGAAAAATGTCTATTTGGAACTTTTGAAATATCTGTTCAAATTTTGATTTTCAATTGTTCATTGCTTACTGTAAAGAAATGTGATTTATTTTAATGTATTGACCTTGAATCCTGCAACCATGTTGAACTCACTTATTAGGTCCAGGAGCTTTCTGTAGATGCCCTGAAATATTCTATACAGATAAGTGATGTTGCTTGTGAGTAGAGACAACTTCACTTTTTTTTCAATCTGTAGGTATTTTATTTCTTCTATTGTGTCTTATTTCAATGACTAGGACTTTTATACAGTGTTGGATAGGAATGGTGAAAGTGGATATCCTTACCTTGGTGCCCATTTTAGGGGGAAAGCATTAATTCTTTGATGATTAATTATGATGTTAGCTTCATGTTTTTATAGAGATCCTTAATTGGGTTAAGGAAGATCCCTTTTATTTCTAGTTTGCTAAGAGTTTTTACTGTGAATTAATATTGAATTCCGCCAAAAAGTTTTCTTTATCTATTGGCATGATTGATGTCATTTTCTTCCTTAGTCTGTTAATATGATGGATTACATTGATTTATTTTCTCATAATGAATCAGCCTTGCATTTCTGAGATAAACCCTACTTTGTCTTATTCTGAGTTTCTTTTTATATATTGCTGGATTTGACTTCTGATATTTCGTTGAGGTCTTTTATATCTGTGTTTATGAAGGATATTGGTCTGTAGTTTTCATTTCTTATATTGTCCTTGTCTGGCTTTGTTGTCAGAGTCCTGCTGGCATCATAAAATGAGTTGAGTAGTATTCCCTTCTTTTCTGTTTTTTGGAAGAAATTGTGAGGAATTGGTATATTATTATTTTCTTACCTGCTTGGTAAAATTCACCAGAGAAACCATCTGGACCTGGAGTTTTCTTTGTTAGAAGTTTAAGATTATGAATTAAAGTTTTTAAATAGATATAGAGCTATTCAAATTATTTCTTTCTTCTCGAGTGAGTTTGGTAGTGTGTCTTTCAATTGGTCCACATCATCTAAGTTGTTGAATTTATGGCCATAAAGTCATTCTTAGAATTCCCCTATAATTATTTTAATGTCTGTGGAATCTGTAGTGATATATTCTGATATTGATAGTTTGTGCCTTCCTGCTTTTTTCTTTGTCAATCTGGACAGAATTCTACCAATTTTGTTGATCTTTTCAAAAAGCTGCTTTTGGTTTTATTGATTTTTTTTCTGTTTTCTATTTTTCCTTCTTCTATTTTATTTTCGTTATTTACTTCATTCTACTTGCTTAAGTTCCACATGTTCTTTTTCTAGTGTCTTAGGCTAGAAACTTCAATTATCCATTTGAGAGTGTTCTTCATTTCTAATAGAAACATTAAATGATATAAGTTGTCTTCTAGCACCATTTTAGATTCATCCCATAATTTTTAATATGATATACGTTTATTTTTATTCAATTCAAAATATTTTCTGGTACGTTCCAGTCCTTTTCATTGATGGTTGTTCTACAGATAGTTGTGATTTTGGTGTGGTCATGAGAAGAAGTGAGCTCAGGGTCTTTCTACTCTGCCATCTTGGCCACCTGCAAAGAGAATCCAATTCAGAATATTTTCTAACTTCCTTGAGACTTACTCTTTGACGCATAGATTATTTGGAAGTGTGTTTTTAACTTTCAAATATTTGGAGATTTTTCAGATATCTTTCTGTTACTGATTTTTGGTTTGATTTTGTTATGATCAGAGAATAATACCTCACATTTTTTCAGTTAAAAAAAGTTACTAAAGTTTGTTTTTATGACCCAGTATATTGTCTATCTCATTGAATATTCCATGTGGACTTGAAAAGAACATGTATTATGCTCTTGTTACGTGAAGTGCTTTATGAATGTTAATTAGGTCAAGTTGATTGATAGTGTGGTTCAGGACTTCTTTATCCTTCTTTATTTTCTTTCTATTTGATGTTTGATTACTGAGAGATGAGTGTTGAAGTCTCCAAGTATAATTATGGATTTGCCTACTCGTCCTTTTAGTTGCATTCATTTTTGCTTCACATATTTTGAATATGTTATTAGGTGCAGATACATTTAGGATTTTTATATTTTCTTCATGAATTAACCCTTTTTTAATCATTTTGTAATGCCCCTCGTTATCTCTGGTAAGTTTTCTTATTTGGAACTCTGCTTATCTTATCTTTATGTAGCCAGTCCTGTGACTGATTTGGTGACAGAGGAAGGAGAGGGAAGGAAGAAAGACACTTGAGATCACAGAGACCCCATTTTCCAGTTCCTCTGGTCATAGAGAAATAAATCTTTTCCAATTATCCAAAAATCTGCACAGGAGTATTGTCTCATGACTGAGCCTTGCCTGGGACCAGCACAGGAGAGTAAAAAATATTAAATTAAACCAGTTTTCCCCCCACATATCCATCCCACATGGGGGCGTCTTCCTGGTTTTCTGACCATGAAGAGAGAAGAAGCAAATTTCTCTTGAAGTGTCTGCTGATTGCATCTGCTGCATAGTCTTGGGATTCAGGACTTTGTGGAGTTCAAGCTCGGAGGTATGGGAGGGAAAAACACAGGAATGTCTGTACCATGTTGGTCATGCTCCTAGTTCTATTATTTACTTTTAGTGTTATCAGATAGGGGCCTTATTCATGCTATCCAGTAATTTTAATTGTAATTAGAGAAAGTATGGAATGAGCTTACTGCATTGTAGCTGAACCATCACCTTATAAACTACATTTTACTCCACACTGGACAACTCAGAAGATTCCTCCTTGTACTTTCTCTGTCATTTTGGTCAAAAATACCTTCTTAATCAGTTCCATTATTATGCCTGAAGTTCCGTATTACGTACTACTTTTAACACATGTAACTGATACAAGTGCAACAGCCAACTATTTTCAGCCAGTTATGCCTGAACTCTAATCAGTTCAATAGATAATCATTAGCATAGATCATAACTAAGAGAAAACAAAAACAAAAATGGAGAACTATATTTCCTTGATGGAAATGGAAAAGAGGCTGGCTTTATGAACACCGTGTCTTTGTAGGGCATGAAAATATATGTCCCTTAACAAATGAAGGATAAATAAGAGCTTTGTTTACATGGGAGACATACATCAGTAGGTATTAGATTTTATCAGTAAGTACTCTTTTGGTTGTGATCACAGAAATCCAACACTATTTGACTTAAACTAGGAAAGAAATGTATTTAAAAATCCAGGAGTAATATGGCTTCATAAATGGTTACATTCACTTACTCAAATTATGTAGCCAGGAATCTGTCTTCCTCATTTTCATGGCTTGTATAGCTTTTTTTTTTCTTCTGGGGCCGCTCCTTACGTGGCATGTGGAATCTTAGTTCCCCAACCAGGCATTCATTGAACCTGTGCCCCCTGCAGTGGAAGCATGGAGTCTTAACCACTGGACCACCAGGGAAGTCGCAGTTTCTGTTGGCCTCATTCTCGGGCAGATTCTTCCCATGATGTGGCTAGTAACTAGTAACTAGGTCACTAGTGACTTCAGACTTATAATTTTTCCACAAAGTAACTCCATCAAATAGAGTATCTTTTTTCAGAATTGAAATTAGAAGTTGGAGGTTCTCATCCATTGGCCTGGGTTGGGCTTTATTCCCATCTCTGAACCATCGACTATTATTCTGGCTGTCCAGACCTAGGAAGTCGGGTTAGCCCTTGATAGAACAGGGACTACAAGTGAGGAAAGAGTAAGTCCCCCAGGAAATTTGAGGTTCTATGAACATAAGAAGAAGGCATTGATTATAAAAAGGCAAAACAAGAGCTATCCATTCTGTAGGCGATGTTAAAAGAAGGATGGAAAGCTATGAAAAGAAACATTTCCTACTTCACAGTGTGGCTTAGTAGCCTATTTTGTGTGAGAAGGAAAGCTCAAAGGCTGGTTTTCTAAATCTCTAGCAGTAACAATTCCCTTGAATCCAGGGGAGTAAGTGAATTATGCTGAGTTTTTATAGTCCCTGATTTTAGCACTGACAGGTATAGTAAATGCAATTCTCCAGTAATATTGAATGGCATATACAAAAGACAGGCCATGTTTCTTTTTTTTTACTAATTGCTACCTGCTATATTTTGTTACTTATTAAAAAAATAAGAAACAGATTTCAAGTTAAAAAAAGATTGCTTTTTAAGTTAAAAAGTATATCAGATATACTTTTTAATGTCAACATCTTTATAGCTAAGGAAAAATATTGCTAAGAATTAAAAACGGAACATTGCTTGAAGAAAAGAATTTAGAAGAAGAAGAGGGTAGGCATTTCTAAAGTTATGAATGCTCCTCTCTCCTCTTCCATAGCTCTCACCATAAACTGGTTTGCTCAGGATTCAGGGTTGAGTGTCAGGGCCAGAATCCCTGAGGAACTGTCTGAAATATGCCATCACAGAAGCACCTCACGTAAACCACCACTGTTCAGCTGCCGCCAGAGGCGTGGAGGTGATAGATACAATTGGAGACAAAATTGCTTCCCAAAACACTGAGTCTCTCCCCTCCAGAGGGGAGTTTGTAGGATGGTGTGAAGAAGGTCTCCACAAGGAGTCATATGTAATTGCTACTGCAGCTGTATCACAAAAGAAAAATTTCCTGAGAACCAAGAAAGATCAGAGATTTAGGCAAGTCTCTCAGCCTCTTGCAAATGGCAGCGTGACTGTTCAGCGCTTGAGAAAATCTGAGAGCCTAAAATTAGTCCTCAGCACCTTTGGGATAAGAAGAAAAAGAAAGATAAGGGAACAAATACTTTAACATTTTATTCAAAGTCTGACATGTAAAGTAGTTGGCATAGCCATCTTTAACTGGCTGAAAGCATCTCAAAGTGAAACTTGTACTTACAACTTTCTTAGTGTTCTCTCCTTCCATGTCTTCTTCTACCCTTCCCATTTCCTCTTTGGCAGGCTTCTGTTACAGTCCTTTTTCCCCCATCTCTGGCTTCTCTAGAGCCAAGGGGCCTTAATATGCTGTGCACCCTCTAAATATGTATGTTGGAACTCAGTGACTTTTTGTTTTTCTGAGCATAGCACAGATATACCATGGAGTTTTCACTGGAGCTACCCAAAACACTTTCATGGTGTATATGTTCTCATGTGCTACCAGGAACCCCACAAATATAAAACTACTGGAGTATGAAAGAAGCATTTCTATTTTAATTCAAAAATTGCATTCTACGCTATGTTTTGCAAACATAGGGCTCTGGATTCCAGTAGTAGTATTTTGTAGTTGGTATTTGGTTGATCTGACATGGCAGCAAACCTTTTATTAAAGGACCAATCCCTTTGTAAGTTTTTATCCATTTCTTCAAAACACAGAATACCAGATAGAACAATTTTTAGATGTACCGAATTTTTATGTTTCAACCACAGGCCTAAGTGGAAAGCATGTGATTGTCGTGGCTGTCATACTAGTCTTTTTTTTTTCCCCCTTCAAGCCATCTGCTAATGGTGATAATAAATGACTTTTTTTTCTGATAAAGGATGTAAATCATTGACATCATCACTTGATGTTTTGGGCAGGAATGTTTTCTTTTTTGTTTTGAGTCATCACCAATTGTCAGGCCTAATTTGATATGAAACCTGAAGGTTTGGAGATTTTTGTTTTGTTTTATTTTTAGATAGTTCTCTTTATTTCTTTATGTTTCTGGTTGCTTTGTTTGGGATCATGGTCAAATATCATATACATCACAAGTGTGTAAGTAAAGATATCTTCTTTCTTTCACCCCAATAAAATATTATATTTAGATTTTATTCCCAATTTAGTGAGTTTTAGGTACATACATGTCTGGATTGGCCTAGAGATTCTCTAGCAGAGACATCATTGTAATTTCCACTATCATTTTTGGGAACATTGTCCCTAAGGATGAGGGTTGGGTGTGCAGAAACAGATGTTATAACTAATGGACATCTGCATTGTGCTTTAGAGTTTGTCATTTAATTTTAACTCTATAGTTTTACAAGGAAGAATTATGCTTCTTTTTCAATTCTTAATTTTAAAAATATCTGCAAAGTCCTTTTATATAAACTGAGTTCCGCAGAATCAAATCAATGATATCGTGGTGGTGATATCACTTAGTGGTGAGGAAAAAAAATCTACTTCCTATGATAATTGCAATAATGACAGTAGTAATAGCAGAAGTAAGAGTAATGATGATAGTATGTCGACTGTTTACTGAGCGCTCGTTATGTATCAGGTATTAGTCTAAATACATTTTATGATTTACCTCACTTTATCCTTATGTATTAGTTTAAGTCCTTCCAGAAGGAAATGCCAAGGCAGGGTTGTATAGACAAGCATTTTATTAGGGAAAATGTCTGTGAGGGAAAATGGGGAGTGAGTTGGAAGAGGCTAGAAGGCCTGCTAGGCTTTTTTCTTTTTTAAATTTTATTATTATTATTTTTTATATAGCAGGTTCTTATTAGTTATCTATTTTATACATATTGGTGTATGTATGTCAATCCCAATCTCCCAGTTCATTCTCCCCCCCCCCCCGCCCGGCTTTCCCCTCTTGGTGTCCATACGTTTGTTCCCTACATCTGTGTCTCTATTTCCAAGTTTCACCTCAAGTGAGAGAGAACGGGAAGGAAGTTTAGATGGAAGGATCTGATGAGATTGCCATCAGTTTGGGGAAAGCTAGGCAAGACTATCAGGGAGTCCTTGAGTCCAATTATTTAGCCATTAAGGAGTCTTGTGTCTTCCAGGAAAAGGCCTGCCTTAATACCTTTCCTGTGCTCTGTCACTGGCAGGGAGAAGCCGGTGTGAAATGGGGCATTGGTACAAATACTGCTGTGGATTTCAGAGCACAAGGACCAGGGCCCTTGGTCGATTGATCAGTTATACTCCCTGTGGCTGGACGTCTGTAGGTGTCTTCTCATGGCCACCACACCTTACCTCAACCCCGTTTTACAGTTGAGAAAAACTAAGGCAACAGAGAGATTAAGTAATCAGCCCAAAGTTAACAACTCATAAGTGACAGAGCCAGGATTCCAATTTATGCAGCTTGATGTCAGATTCTATGCTTTCAATTGCTAGATCAACTCTTAAGGTTATACTTTAATAATCCTTGATACTATTAAGACAAAAGCACCATATGAAGATCTAGAGCAGTGCTTCCTAAACTTTAGCCGGTATAAAATCACTCCAGGGACTTATTGAAGGTACAGATGAATAGCTCCTTACTATACAGATTCTGGCACAGGCAGCCTGGGGTGAGGCTTCAGGATTTACCCTTTTAAGGCTATCCCTAGTGATCCTTTGCAAATGATCCTTGAATCAGACTTTCATAAACATTGCTCTGGAGAAAGAATACTGGGCTTGGAGATAGAAAAGAGTGCTTTAAATTCTGATGGTGCCAATTTCTAGTTGTGAAAAGTTACTTAAATTTGTTAAACCCAGTTTACAAATTTGCAAATGGAGATAACAGCAAAAATTAACTAAATAGGGCTCACCAGGTTGCTGTGAGCTCCCGCCAGACCAGATGTGAAAACGTGGTTTGATAGTCTGGGTAGCATTGTGCACATGGTGGTTACGATGATGCCTGATTGGTTCTCAGATGGTCAGCGGACCCCGGTTATTTGTGGGTATGTCATATGCTTTGGATTTGAACATGTTTGCTATCTGCCTTTGAATCCAGGTGAAGAAAAAAGGAATGTCTTTAAAGTAGTCAATAAATCAAATAATTAATTTCTCCTTTACTTCTCCAGTGAGTCACATCATGTCTTTAGAGAGTGTCTTTGTTATGTGGGCAGCTTGAAAATGGAGTCTCCGAAAAGGCATTCACTGATGCATTTTTTTCCCCTTTATTCATGGCATCACTACTGGTTACTTTAAAAAATTAACAGTGATAGTAAATCAGAGTGCTGTAAAAGATGAAGAAAATTTTCATTTATTGCTTGACCCTTCCTCCAGTTTCCTATGGGAACTAGAATGTGCCCGAACCTGCATCTTATTACTGCATTTCACCCTAGGATATCTAATGTTCCTACATCCCATGAGAGCAAATCTCAGGGCTCAGCTCCAATGCCTATCTGCTAAGGATTTAAGAGGACTGAGTTTTAAGGCTGTGAGGTGCCTGTCATTAATATTTTTTTACCTGTCTATGGAGATTACTTATCACTGGTCTCATGTCACCCCTCCCTTGTCTGCCTAGGAAACACTGTCTGATAGGAGAGGGATACCTATTGTCCAAGACTGGACAATGCCACACACATTCCCTCTACTGATTCTATCTTGGTGCTTTTCTCCTCTGAATTATGTTCTTGAGCCAAAGATCTTAGGAAAGGAAAAATCCACTTAGCTACCTGGAGTGTCAGTCTCTTTGTCTGTAACTTGAGGGTAATAATACATGTTTCAATGAGGGTCAGATAAGATGAGGCAACCCCTTTATTAAGACCTAACTGGTTACCAGATTTTGGTGACACATTAAAATATCCTTAATACTGGGCACTATTTCCAACTGGCAAAAAATTGTAAATTGTACTTTTGTTTCTAGAAATGCATTTTATACCATAAAATTAAGAGAGCTATCAAAAATAAATGAAATGAAAAGAAAATCCAAATGGAAACTTGTAATGAATGTTTATTAAGCATATAAAACCAAACAATAAAAACCTTTACCATAAATTTTCCTTTTGGGAACATTTTCTGCGTGAACTATATGGATGAAATATACTAAAATATATCCATTAAGATTATTATTATTTTTTGTACTGAAATTTTCCTTTTATAATCATAAGTGTTCTTTACTTTATCCATCTTAAACACGTTTATCATCAAGTCAGTGTGCCTGAATGCTGCTCAGTTACTGGAATAGTAAATGTCCACGGAAAAGCAGTTTCCATAATAACTTCTTTTTCAAGGATCTCTTGCTGTTTTATATCAGTAAGATCTTTCCTTCTGAGCATCCATTAATGATGTGCTTTATAGACAGATGTGAAATCTTCTCTTTTGGTTATGTACATTACCAAGACATTTGCTTCCAAAAAAGTTCTGTGTTTATTTTCTCTTGATGTCTGTTAGAAGAAGAGTAGTTTTCACCTTCAGTAATTTCAGTTAATGTCCCTAGAAGTCATCCTTGAAGTGTTCGAATTATTGCACGCAGTTTCCCTTGAACTGTGACCTCATGTCAAGCAATTGTCTATCTGTTCAGACAGAACCACAATGATTTTAAAGGGCTTTTATTAATTTCTTTAGAACCATGTTGTTTCAAAAGTATTTTTAATGTGGATTACAAAGATATAACAATATAGGACATTAAAATAATTCAGAACATCAAGAGCTAGGGTGGTCAATGAGATTTTTTAAAGAAGAAAGATGTTAGGTCTAAAACCTGAAAGTAACAGTATATATGTTAGCGAAGTGGAGGAAAAATGGTGCTCAGAGCTAAGGGAGTAGAATGAGCGAAGAAATGGAATTAAGTGTGGACTGCCTAGAAGAATCCTTTGATGGCTCCTGGGTTGACGTTCTTAAGTTTACAATACCTGGCTGAAACCAAGATCTCATCTTCATCTCCCATCATTCCTTTATTTTTAAACTTTTTTGCAGGTTAAAGGAATAAAATTTTAGTTTTCAATTACAATCTAGACTATTTCTAAATTTATAATCTAGACTATGAAGAGCCTCTAAGAATTTTTTATTTATTTATTGTGATATAATTTACATACAACATTGTGTGAGTTTGGTTGGCTAACATGTTGGTTTGATGCATTTATATATTGCACTATGATTACTACAGCTAGTGTCAGCTAACCCCTTTATCACGTCATATAATTGTCATTTCTTTTTCGTATTGAGAACAGTTAAGATCTAGCCTCTCAGCAACTTTGAAGGTTATAATACAGTATTGTTGACTGTAATCACTATGTTGTACCTTAGATTTCCAGAACTGATTGATCTACTTGTCGTAAATCGTCGTTGCTTTCAAGCACACTAAACTCCTGTCATGCCAGTATCACTCACCTCCATGCCTGCACATACTCTGACCTTTTGCTCGGATCATTTGTCCTCTGTGTTATCTTCCTTGGCTCTCCTATACTAAATCCTATACTAAATTTATGGCTTCTCTCTTATACTTCCTTAGAAATTAGCACATACTACTAATTAGATGCTCAGCATACAGTTCTGTGATTTGTTTAAAGATCTATTACACTCAGTAGGCTGTGTGACCTTTAAAGACAGATTTTATGTATTTAATATCATGCCTTATATATGGTAAATAGTTGCTTGCTGAATATTTTAATTGAAATGCATTGAGTATGACATGTTTGAAAAATAAGATACACTTTTTTAGAGAGGCAAGTTTTTTCCATTTGTAGGGGATCCAGCGAGATGTACCTAAAAATCATTAGACTAGGGACTATTACAATGAGGTAAAGCTCAGAGGGTGTGGGAACTTGATTGGGAAAAAAAATTAATCTATATTTTTATACCTTAAATTTAATATTTAATTATGAATGACTGTCACCAAGCAGTATAATATTAGCAGCATCTCTGACTTTGGCATTGGTAGATATTATAAATATTTTTGTATCATATCAGTTATTTCAGATTCTTGAAATTGTTTAAGATCACTTCTTCAAAATTAGGGAAATTATTAGGCTGCTGCTAAATCTAGCTATTTGACCCATCAGTGAAGGAGCTCATATGTTTCCATATAGATTTAAAGGAATATCTTAACTATTTTTAATATAATTGGTTTCCTTTATAATCTTACGTGTTTTATTTTATGAATTTAAAAACCTTCTTATGAGAAAGAGTTCGTGGGCTCTTCATCAGATTGCTGACAGGATATTTGACACAACAGTGGTTAGGAGCACTTGCATTGTAAGCTTAGTAAGGACAGGGTTTATGAGGGATGTTGGCAGTGTCTTGCAAGCCCAATTCAGGGAAGTAGTATTTTGGGATATGGTAAGGTTGTCCTTGCTGCGGTAATGAATTAGAATTGGTAGCCTGGATAATCCAGAATACTACTGAGCAGAGCTTGGTTTGATGAAATCATTCTTTTAGGAAATTGGGTCTGGTTGTTCTACATAGGATGGGTTAGAGGGTCAAACTCATTTAGAAATCTGTTATAGCCCAGCTATGAGATGGGAAGGCCTGGTCAAAGGTGGCTGGCCATTAGGATTTAAGATGAAGACTTGGCCTGGACCTCAAAAGGGTGAAATAGAAGAAATAGATAGAGATGAGCCCTGGAAGTGCTGTTTGGGGTGGAAAAGAGCAAGAGTTCGATTTTGATGATACTGTGCTCGAGCTAACATAAAAATCCTGTTAGATTTAGATGCTGGTTTGACGTTTCAGTGTGAAGCTAGGGATTTGAAAGCTACCACTGCAGAGGGAAGAGGTGAAATAAAAAGAACAAAGTAGTTCATCAATGGAAAGAGCAGAACGAGAGAAGAGGCTGAGAGTTAGGCAGGAAGATTCAGATTCAATAGAAAGTTCTCAGCTTTCCACTCCTCAGGAGTAACCAGTGATCTCTGCCCAACGTTTACCCTCTGTGGAGTCAGGATTCAAAGGGCAAGCTGGACTCCTGGGCGGCACATATTTTAGAAGAGATTATGCTGCCCAGGAAGGGCCAGTGTTCAGCAGTGACCAAGGCCCCAGGTTGGCCTCAAATTGTGAAGCTCAAGGCATAAAATTCCTTTGCCTATTTGTACAGAAGCTTGGTGACATTGAAGGCCAAGTTCCATGCACAGTGTTAGCTGAACTCATTAGGAGCTTGGCTATTTCTCTTTACTGGCCTCACTTCCTACAGCTCTCACAGCATCCAAATCCTACTCTTATTTCTGCTAAGGCTACTCTCTGATCACTTGAGTTCCTTTTTTTCTTTCATTTCATGGCCTTTTCTCCAAGGTTTTCCTCTCTCTATTAGATAGTCTGTGGCTTTTTTCCAGAATGTCTAATTTTATAGTCTTATACTAATTCTTTCGAGCTTTTAAAAATTGTTACCATGATACAGTAACCCTCAAATCTCCACAATTAGCTGCTCCCCTCCCTAATTTGTTCCCTTTGTGAACGTTTAAGGAGCCATACTGATGTCTGCTCTTTAACATTTCTCCAATGGTCCATGTTTATTGTTTCCATAATTTTTTATTGTGGCTTTTCTAGAAATTTAAATCTTTGTTTATAAAGGTCTGCTCTTATAAAAATGCACTGATGCTTTATTCTTGTCATGTCTGTGTCTGACCCCAACCATTGCTGAAATTTTATTTTGAAGTATCTTAAAATTTTGACTGAAACTTGATCCATCTATAAAGACTTTCAAAAGCATTCATATGCAGTAGGAAAGATGGTAGCCCCTCAGTAGACTGCATCTGGAATACTGATTCCCTTTTTAGGTCCATGCCAATTTCGATGATGAACTTACCACAAAAGCATAGTTTAATAAAACAAAATATCCATTTCATTAGTCAGTTTTTATGTAATTAAATGAGAAGCCAATTACATTTTGCATATAATGTTGAATGTTTCTTAGAAGATTGTCTAGTAATTTAACTAGAATATAAACCCTGTATCCTCTTAAATTAAAACTGCTGTGTTTTTTGAATGAATACCAATATGTCATATCTTATATTTTTTTGCTGACACTAAAATGAAAGTAATGATAGAATAACCTGGAACAGATTATCATGAATTTTTAAATAGTTATTGACTTATTTTCAATTGATAACCATCGAAGATAGGCTGATAACTCTGTAATTCAGTGCAACTTGCTTTTTTAAAATTAAGACTTTATTATTTTAGAGCAGTTTAAGGTCCATAGCGAAATTGAGCTGAAGTACAGAGACTTCCCATATATCCCCTGCCCTCACACATGTATAACTTTCCTATTGTCAACATCCCCCACTGGAGTGTTACATTTGTTACAATTGATGAATCTACATCATGATCACCCAAAGTCCACACTTTATATCAGGGTTCAGTCTTTGGTGTTTTACATTCTGTGGACTGGACAAATGTATAATGAGATGTGTCCATTATTATGGTATCATACAGAGCATTTTCAGTGCCCTAAAATCCTCTGTGTTCCACCTATTCATCCCTCCCCATAACCTCTGACAACTAGTGATCTTTTTACTGTCTCCATAATTTTGCCTTTTCTAGAATGTTGTATAGTTGGGATCCTACAGTATGTAGCCTTTTCAGATTGACTTCTTACACTTAGAAATATGTATTTAATTTTCTTCCATGTTTTTTCGTGGTTTGATAGCTCATTACTTTTTAGTGCTGAATAATATTCCATTGTCTGAATGTACCACAGTTTATTTATCTTTTCACCTACTGAAGGACATCTTGGTTGTTTCTAAGTTTTGGCAGTTATGAATAAAGCGTCTCTGAACATCTGTGTGCAAGTTTTTGCGTGGACGTAAGTTTTCAACTTCTTTGGATAAATATGGAGGAGCATAATTGCTGGCTCATATGGTAAGAATATGTTTAGTTTTGTAAGAAACCACTAAACTATCTTCCAAAGTGGCTACCATTTTGCATTCCCACCAGCCATGAATGAGGGTTCCTGTTGGTCCATGTCCTTGTCAGCATGTGGTATTGTCAGTGTTCTGGATTTTAGCCATTCTAATAGGTGTGTAGTGGTGTCTCATTGTGGTTTTAATTTGCATATCCCTGGTAACATATGACTTGGAGCATCTTTTCATATCCTTACTTGCCATCTGTATATCTTCTTTTGTGAAGTGTCTGTTAAGGTGTTTGGACCATTTTTTAAATTGAATTGTTTGTTTTCTTATTGTTGAGTTTTACGAGTTCTTTGTATATTTTGGATAACAGTTCTCCATCAGATGTATCTTTTACAGATATTTTCTCCCAGTCTGTGGCTTGTCTTCTCATTTTGTAACATTGTCTTTTGCAGAGTAGAAGTTTTTAATTTTAATGAAGTCCAGTTTATCAATTATTTGTTAATTGGATGCAGCTTGCTTTTTAACTAAATGTCTAAGGTGTATCTTTTCTAAGATGCCTAGAGATGTTTAATGACACTCACAATCCCAGATACTTAATTCTCTGGGTATGTGTGGGCATGTTTGCACATGAACTTTATTTTTTCTTATGGGGGAGATTTTCCTTTACTTGCTATGTTATCGGATTATCTGACTCAAATTTTGCACATCTATTTACAATTCATAGAATTTCTCATAAATATGCTTGTTCCTCATCAGAGTCTTAAGGCCATTAGTTGTGGAGGAATCCTTTTATAAGTACTTTCACTTCAGGGTAGGGACTTGGAGAGAACAAAGGAAACCTTTCCTAATTTATCCTATGTAGTGTCTTCAGCCCTGTGTTCTTTTTGGATTGAACAGGTAGATTTAGGTGGCAAAATAGCACAGTTAGAGTGTGAGCTTTGGAGTTGGCAGAACTGGGTTCTAATCACTGCTTCATTATTTACAGTGTACATATGCTAACTTAACCTCTCCACACCTCAGTTTCTTTATCTGTAATGTTCAGTCCCTCATTCAACTACCATTTGTGGAGCATTTGCTACATGGGAGGCACTATGTAAACTCTTAGGGATAGGCATGGTGCTTGACTTGATGGAGCTTACATATAAGTGGAGCATAATGGAGAATGACACCTATGATATAAGTTTATGCAAATGAACTGATATTATCCAAGGAAGTGATAAACAAAGTGACAGACATATAGTAAGGGTTCAATAAATGATAGATTTAAAAATATTATTGTTATTATTGTTCGTTTATAAATCTTCTGACCAGCCCGTGTTGTCTTGTTCCAGTGCCTAGCATGCTTCTTAGCACATATCAGGCTCTTGTCTTAGGTAGATTTCTTTAGAAGCAAACTCCAAGGTGATAATTTGTGCTCAAATAATTAATTAGGGAAGTTCTCCCAGGAGAAACTGGTAAAGGATTGGAGAAAGCAGAACAAGAAAGTAGGAGAAGCCAAGAAAGGGTAGGATCAGGCAAACTCCAGTAGAGGTGACCTGATGCTTCAGGGGACCCTGGAGAGTAAATCATCCCTCAGAGCATTCCCAATCTGAGATAGGAGAGGTGTCAATCATTGTACCTGCCACTCATTGACTAAGTGAATCATGGGGGGCTATGGTGGGCAGAATAATGGTCCCCAAAGATTTTCATGCCCTAATCCCTGGAACCTGTGAATATATTACCTTCCACGGCAAAGGAAATTCTGCAGATGTGATTAGGGCTATGGACTTTCAGATAGGAAGATTGATTATCTTGGGTTATCCAGAGGGGCCCAATCTAGTCACAGGAATCCTTAAAAATCCTTTCCCAGCTAAGATCAGAGAGAGATGTATGACAGAAGAAGGGACAGAGAAAAGTGATATTATTGACTTTGAAAATGGAGGAAGAGGGGCTATGAGCCAATTAATGTGGGAGGCTTCAAGAAGCTGGAAAAGGCAAGGAAATGGATTCTCCCCAGAAGGAAACACAACCTGGCAACACCCAGTGAGAACTGTGTTCTGGCTACTAACCTACAAAACTGTAAGGTAATAAATTTGCATTGTTTTAAATCACTAAGTTTGTGGTAATTTGTTATAGCAGCCATAGGACACTAATACAGCTACAACAACTCATAGACACTTCAATACCTCTGCTCTTATGTGCAGGGCAGCTCCACTTGTCTATGGGAAATTCTCCAAAGAACTTTTGCAACTAAGGAATTGGAGGCAAAAGTACACCAAAGTAGAATGAACTTAGAAATGGCAAAAGGGACCCCAGGAGATCTGGAGAGCCACCAACAGTGTTTGGTACAGTGCTTGATGAGTATTTGTTACCTGAATGGATGAATGAATAAATAATTGAACAAACAAATTTATGTAAACTACTACAGCAGAGAGATTGTGTGAGAAATGGCTTCTTGTCACAGGTAGATATGTTGGCAGTTCCCATTCAAAGAGAGTATTTGGCAATCAAAACATTCTTCTACATGTAATGCCTTCCCCTTGTTTTTAAGTTCTCCAAGGGACCAGTGGATTAGAAAAGTAAAAGTGTTCTATAGACATAATAAAAACAAGCACACTTTAAAGCTATGTCTTTGCTGTAGAAATCCTTCAGAAAATTCAACAATTCTTTGGAGAATTTCATTGCATTCTAAGTGCCTGACTTGTAAACTGCTGTAACTAACCAGCTGGAGAATTCATCATCCTCTGGAGCATTTGGCTTGCTTGGCAGAAAAACAAAACAAATCTACCTAGAAATGGAAAAGGAACGGCCCTTGGAAGCAAATGTTTTGAGAAGTCAAGATCAAGAAAAATAAGCTAATGGAATATTTTCCACTTTTCTGTGGTTGTCCTCCCTCCCTACTCTCTTTCCCATCTTTTGTGCCAGGGCAAGAACTCTAAATGAATTGTCTTCCTTATAGTTAAATTAGAATAAAATCTATGTATAGAATAAAATCTGTGTACGTGAGTGATTGATTCTATATCCATGTATTCAAGAGTCAGAGAAAGACAGGTGGTTGGGGACATGATTTCTGTAATTTTACGTCGTTTCAGATCACCTAAACTCAAGAGATGCTTTAAATCTGATAAGATTAAAGATGAGGTTGTGGGAATTTGCCTGGAAGATGCTGGTGGAAGTGTCAGATAAGCATTTCCTTTCATGCTAGCTCCCCCTCATATCGCTTTTAAGTGACGTTCTCTTCTTTTTCTCCTCCACTAAAACATTTTAGTAATACTTGTATTGATGCATGAGGTGTAGAACTATACCACCACAAGTGTACCCCTTTTAGATTTAAATGCTACATTAGTAAGAATGCTTTTAGCTGCAAGAAAGAGAAAAATGCAACCAAAAGAGGCTTAAACAATAAGGGGTTTATTACCTCTGTGAGGAAGTTGAGAGACCTGGGAAGTTCAGGACTGGTTTAGTGATGCAATTGAAGACCCAGGTGCTTTCCATATTTCAACTGATCACATCAGAGATGACTGTGGTCATGGTCCCAACTTGACTGCAGAGATTCAGATATATCCAGTTGTACCACTTATGTTTTTTTTTTTTCAACATCTTTATTGGAGTATAATTGCTTTACAATGGTGTGTTAGTTTCTGCTGTATAACAAAGTGAATCAGCTATATGTATACATATATCCCTATATCCCCTCCCTCTTGCATCTCCCTCCCACCCTCCCTATCCCACCCCTCTAGGTGGTCACAAAGCACCGAGCTGATCTCCCTGTGCTGTGTGACTGCTTCCCACTAGCTCTCTGTTTTACATTTGGTAGTGTATATATGTCCTTGCCACTCTCTCACTTCATCCCAGCTTACCCTTCCCCCTCCCTGTGTCCTCAAGTCCATTCTCTACATCTGCGTCTTTATTCCTGTCCTGCCCCTAGGTTCTTCAGAACCTTTTTTTTTTTTTTTTAGATTCCACATACATGTGTTAGCATAGGTATACCATGTATGTTGAAGAAGAATTTTATGTTAGTGAGTCTCCTTTAATATGGAGTAAAACCTTTTCAAGATCTCCCCATTCCACCCTAGCTTACTTTTCTTTGCATCGCATTGGCCAGGATTAGATCACTTTCCATGTCAAGAAGCAAAGAAGGCTTGGGAATTGTGTGTCTGTAAAAGCTATGTTCAGCCTCTAGAGTGGGAGGCCAGCTCTGCCAGTAAGGAGGAAAGTGAAGGGATGGTGATGACTATTGGACATACAACCCTGGGTGTAGGTACCCAGTTGTGGTGATGGTGAAATGAGATCATGTTGATACGTGCTTAGTATGGTGCCTACAAGTGCATCCAGTCTCAAGATGCCTCTGGGACATAATTCCTTGAACGTTTGTTTGCTACTGTGTTAGCATTTTTAATGCCCAGCTGCAAGACCAGTCTAATATCCAAACAAGCATAGAAATTTTATTTGATGAGTCTCTCAAAGCAGACACAGGGCAGTTGTTTTGTATGACACTGAAAAATATCTAAAAATTCTTCTTCCCTTTTCTAATATTCTCTCATTGTCACGAATGCTCCCCATTGTACTTCGGTCTCTCCCCAACTCTGGCGCTTCTCTTAAGTCCTTTTTCCTGACCTTCCTCTTTATCATGTAGATCAGTTTAGTCTCTCCAGTGTTCTTTTAGTTTTCCTTTTTACCCAGTATTCTGATCAGCACAATGAAGTCTCAGGAATGGAGCGGGTTAAGGCAGAATTCTCTCAAGAAGCAAGGCATAAAAGAGAATGTTATGCATACATAAAATGGAGTAATGCATTTTTCTTTCCCTTGTCACTGAGCTATTTGGTGTTGCCTAGAGATCCTAGGCAATGGATCACTAATACTTTGGCAGAAACCTTCAACCTTTTTTAGTCCCTACCCCAAAGAGGACCAAGAATGGAAGCAAGACCACTTTGCCATTCATCAGGAGGATCCACCCCTGCTTTGCTGACAGCCTTGTTCTGTTAGAATAACACATTACGATCCACATGAAAATAGTTTGGCAAAACTTCAGATAAGGAAGAGGTCCCACTGATCTTAAATGTACTGTCTGTTTTCTCTTTCTCACCCTGGTTTTAGTTTCCTGTGCCCATGGGTGATGGGTGATCATGCAGACCTAAATTCATCTTTGCTTTCAAAATTATATGCCGTATTTTAATGTTGCACGTATAAATGGGTACTCCATTTGGTTTTCATTTTTCTTTTGCCACTTGCCTAACTACCAGCTGCCCTCTAGGTTTGAAAGGAGAATTAGTTACATCCACCATTAGTTTTATCACTTTATTTTTTGTGTTCAGTCTGAAAGAAAGTGCTCAGACAGACACAGTTGCAGAAACAAGTCAGCTAGTGCCCTGTACTTTGGGGACAATATTGCTGATTATGCCTTTGAGGGCTATTCCTATCAATGAAACTAGAGGCTGGGTAGAAAATCCAGGTCCATTTATGTCAGGTACATTATATTACCTTTTTTAAAAAATGGGAAGACTTCTTCACTCAGATCTTTTACTGCTTTAGGACAGTTAGACCTTAAAGAGAGAGAAGTTTACCTGACTGAGTCTCCTTGGGACCTCTCCTGGCTTCCTTTGAAAGCCAAGCTCTGTCCTTTGAAGCTAGATCTTGGTTCATTGGAAAGCACTGGGCATGTGAGGGTAAGGCGAGTGGCTTTTATTTGTTTCCTATATATAACAGGTAGAAGGAGAATACCATTTCTGCCTATGGTTTAGCAAGAAGATTACCTGGAGGAGAGGTCTGCGCCCATTTCTCTTGATAGCATTTATGAGACCAAGGACTCCAGAGTACAGGAAACAGAAGACACAGGAGGTGTGGGGAAGAAGGAATACCAGGCAAACAGAGGAGAGTTTTCATATTTTTATTCATCCAAGACTGTGCCTGCTTGAAAGTACTTTTTTTATGGGAGGGATTGGGGCAGTTCTCTCTACATATTGGAATGAAAAAGGTTCATTTTGTTTTATATTGAGTTCAGGGAAAGGTGATAAAAATAATAGCTAAGCATTTCACATAAATTATATCACACAATTCTTATATAAGCCTCTGACAATGTTTTTATTACACTATTATTCTCATTTCATTGATTAGGTAAGAGGTTTAGAGAGGTTAGTCGCTTGTGTAAAGTCAGATAGCTGGTCCTAACAACTACATTATATGGCCTCCCTAACATGCTGTTAGGATATATCAATATCTTTACAGAGAGTTATGTTGTAATAAAATATGAATGTCCTCATTCCAGCAAATTCATTTTCTAAGACCAAAGCATTCACACGTCAGTTGTGGGTTATCTGATTCACTAGAATCCTCTGCTGAAAAATAAAAGTGCCCCATTTGTTTCTCAACCTTACAAATATTGAGAAGTGGTAAACTTTTATTTTCTACAGCCATGTCCCTTGGCCTACTATTTTGGATCATGTGCATATGCTGGGATTAGAATAATAAGAAGAAAGAGACAGAGGTTTTGGGAAAAAGAAATTACATGGAAAGGAAAGGTATTTACAACTAAGCATAATACAAAAATTAAAATTTGATTTTTAACAATAACAAAAAATACGAGGACAGGTATTTATGTGTCTCACAGAAAAATAAGAAACCTATAATGCTGGTATTGTCAGCACAAAATTAAGTTTCATTGTACGTGGATAACTAAAGGGATTCCAGCCCAGAAAAACTGGTCGGTAATCATTCATGGCTGGCTATCCTAGAAATCAACGTAGATTCTTTCATGATCAATATAACTGCAGTGTTCTAAACCAGTCAATCCTACTGGCTGTGGTCGACTATAATGAAACCACTTGGCCACACTCAGGTATGACCTGAGCATGTGCTTGTATTAGTGCCAGAACAGTTTTTTCAGCCCCTCAAATGGAAAAGCATTGAATCAAAGAAGATATGGACTGATTGGAAAGTGTAGGGAAGTAAGTCTCTTGGGCTCCTGTTACTCCTTCACCAAATAGATCTGGATATTTTATGTCTGGCATCACAGAATATCTCTGCTTCACTGTCACCCGTCCAATCCTTACTCTGTATCTCTTTTCTCAAACCATTGCAACCTATCCTGAATGCTGCTGCTAATTTTGAATATCCACCTTTTACAACTTGTACTGTTAAATAGGGCACAAATATCTTTGTAATATTTCACTCAGATAATGTCGCAGGAAGCATGTTGTAATCCACAAGGTATTTTGCAATGTAGTGTATTATATATATGTAATATCTAAGTAATAATTGACTTTCTATATTCAATCCTACAATAAGTACTTACTGATCTTTTAACCCATGGCAGACATCATGGTTATTATAGGGGATATGAGATGAAGGAGATATATCCCACTAGTGAGGACCCAACACTGGTGAATAGTACAGCCATCTAAGCTCGTAATTAATACGCCATGTGGCTGGGTGAAACAGGAGAATTCTCGCAAAGGATTTCATACTATTAGATACTGCATCTTAAATACTAAGCAGAAGTTTGCTAGGAAGCAGAAGAAAGATAGGCCAAGTGGAATACCCAGCAGCCACAGAGTAAGGACGAATCATAGTCAGAAAATGGTGGGGAATTTGACCAGAGTATATGGTAAAATTGGAGGATGGAGGCAAGATGAGCAAGGAAGATAGAATCACTTAGGTGGTGAAGGACCTTGAAAGTGATGTAGAGGAGGTGGATTTTTTTCTGAAGGAAGCATTTTAGGTAGAGAAATAATTCCATCAAAGCCCCATGGAGATTGAACTGAAAGGGAGTGAGGCCAGAGGTAAGATCAGTTGTGGGCTGTTTAAGTAGGTAAGAAAAGAGATGATGAATTCTTAAGCTAGACAAGAGTATATGTCTTGACTCCTCAGCAAAACTCTAAGTTCCTTGGGGAGATATTAAGCATAAGTTATGTTTTGCTTGTCCTTTGTTTCTAGAGTAATTCTGTGTACATAGTAGATGCTTGGAAAATACTCACCGTATTAATAGATTAGGAATCCATCTTTACTTAGGAAAATGTACTTGCACAGTGTAGGCCTGACCCAGTGACTAGGGTGTTTTTAGTAAAGCTCTCTCATTATTAACAACATGGAAATCACCACTTTATAAATTACTCCATGAATGAAAATTATCTTGAAGTGTCCCTTGATAGCCAAATGTCCGGAAGTTTGCCCATCAAAAACTCTCTTTTTTGGACCTTCAACATAGTAGCTTTTGAAGATTTAGATATCTTTAGGATTCATGGAGATGAAAACATAAATCTCAAAATCATTATTTTATTTCATCTTTCATTTTATTTTATTTTATTATTGTTGTCTCTAATAATAATCACAGGTTTCATTATTGAATACTTACTCTGTGGTTGTCACTCCTCCAAGTACTCTGAGGACATTTTCTCATTTAATTTTTACACATTCACTGTGAGGTAGGTTTTATTACTATCCCATATTAAAAATGAGGAAATTGGGACACATATAGTTTAAATAACTTGTCCAAGAGCAAGTAGCTAAAGACAGAAGAGCTTCCAACCCAGGTTTTCTGACCGGAAATCACACTCATCACTATAAAAAATGAAGAGATAGGCAGATATAGGGTAGCACAGAGGTCAAGTGCTGGGACCCTAATAGTATCATTGCAGTGACATGATTTTGAGAGACTCTGGGCAGGCTTCGGGGAAAAAAAAAAAAAGTTAAAAAGGGAAAAAAGGAATAAAAGAAAGACAGAGAAATGAGTTCAAAACAAGAATGTATGCTGTCACAGTGAGTGCATAATAAATAGTTTTGAATGAAATGAAAGGTGAAAGACAGAGACAAAGGAGGATTTCATGGCAGGGAGTAAAAGATGGCCCTCAACCATGGCTTTGGGTTCCATCCTTGGTAGAGAAGAACTGTGTACTTAAGATATAAACGTTTTGGTGGATTGCAGCTTCACTTACTCCCAGGCTATTTCTGGACCTGTTAACAAATTCATAAATCTTCACCCACTATTTTTTCTTTCTGGTTAGGATCAGCCCAAATGATTCTAGCTTTCGGAATACTTATTATCATACTTCAAATACAGTATCAAGGAAAGAATAACTTAATTGTAAAACCTGTTTTTCTGATTTTGGGTCTGAGATTCTCATATTCAGTGAAAGCAGTTGCTCTGGTGCATAGAACATGTCCTCAAATAACATGAGAGATTATGCCACAGTTGTATATGAAGGTCAGAATGTTTTTCATAATTTGATACAGACAGAATGATTAAAAAGCCCACTCACCTCTTCCTTCTTCATTGTTCTGTCTCTTTTAATTTGGATCCGTTTGGGTTGGTTATAACCAGTGGAAAAGAAGTGCAGTCTATAGAATGAGAAGCGGGATGTTGTGGAATATGGAAATCATTTCTATATATGCAGAGGGGAAACCTAATTACCTCTATCGATCACTCATCTGGTCGTTCCTCTCCGCTGTTCTGTTTAGTGTTGTTATATACTTGGCATAATTAGAGCATTAGTGCCTCCTTTCACAGGGCATGTGGTTGCTGGTCATTAGCAAACTTGACAGACATGTCAAAAAGAACAGACCTAAGAAGAAAAGCAAACTTTCTTTCCACAGAGGGCTTTCTCTAGTTAACCCCTTTTTTTTTTTCCTTCTGCAAACGTCATCAGAATTATATTTCAGGTGCAAGCCGTCTAAGCTTCAACTGACTGTTAGTTACCTAGTCTTGGAAGTGATTCTTCCTGTAGAGTAGTAGCAAAGCAGTGCTCTATAGGCTCCTGAGATGTCTGTTAAATCCCTTACGATATGTTAAAAACCCAGTTAGCATTTTAAGATTCTCTAGGGCCTCCAGGTGGGGAGGGATTATTCAGAGATGGAGATAGAAGTCTGGGCCTTTGTGTGGCAAGGGTAATGGGAATGGTCCAAGGTTCAGCCTCTTGTCAAAAATAAGTTTCAAACGTGATCGAGCTTTTTATGCTCATTATTTCAGAGTGATCTGCACCTGTTTGGTTGGCATCAACAATACCAGTTGAAATACCTAAAACTCTTCATCACTTAATTTTTTCCCCCGGCCATTATAATGAGCCAAAAAAACAAACATGCTGATGGAAGGACTAGGCTGAGTGATAAAAATGAAGCTCCAGGTTGAGGTTCAGGCTTTCCACTAAATAGCTCTGTGACAATGGGAAGTAATTTCTCCACTCCACATTCTTTTCATAGGAGTTGGTTGGTTTTGGGAGTTTAAATTCAAATACCATTAGAGGCCTGGGCAAAGAACATAATACAAAAGGTAGAGATAAGGTCTGTGGCAATTGGAGAGAGCATGTCCACCTGGCCTAAAGGCATTGCAGCCTTAACACACTTAAAAATATCCTCTCACAGAAAATTCATCTATGGGAAATATTTGGCCAATAGTTATCAGTTTACCACTCCTAGGCTATATAATCTAACCCCTCTCTCTCTTTTTTTTTTTAGTCTAAATTTTCTGTTTCACAAAAGAAAAATAAAAGAGCAAATGAAAGACCTAAATGAAATGCCTTCTAGTAAAAACTTTTTTAAAGGAACAAAGCAAATTATGTGAGGATAAAAACTGACTTAGTTTAGATAGAAAAAAAAAAGGCCAGGGTGTCAGTTAGATAGAAGTTGAATGTGAATAGCTAGTGTATTATTGTTGTGGGGGAAGGAAAAGGGCTGCATAATCCTGAAATGCAACATGAAAAACCTGTCACATGGTGTCTCTAAGTCATTTTTTCACTGTCCTCAGCTTTGGTCCGACCCTTATTATAGGGGAGTCCAGATGTGGTCAGGGACCCTTAAAAGGGATATGAAAAAGCCAAGAAGCACCCAGAGCTTAAAAGAACAGAAACATTGTTTCTTTTGAGGAAAGGCTAAAGGAATTTGAATTGATTGCAGAGAACAGGATGGGATGTATTTTCATGTTGAGAATGTAAAGCAGTTTCCTCTGTATCTATGAGTAAAGACATTAGCTGGAATAAGTGAGCTTAAATGAAAGCAATGGAGATGCTGTTGACTACTTGGAAGGACAGGATCTTGCATAATAGGGTGGCGAAATGCTAGAAGGGTCTACATAGAGATGCTTTGATATCTTCATCCCAGGGGATCATCAGATAGAGAAAAGGCGAGTGATTAATCTGATTATCCTGATGGTAAAGAGCAACCGTTCAGCACTTGAATCTGATATAGTCTTGTTTGACATCACCATCGTCCCCATCACCCCCAATCTTGTGGTTACCTCCTTTAACCATAATGAATGGATTTCAAATAAAGATGGCCAAAGATGCTCTTGAAGTACTGGAACAGAATCTCAAAGCCACTGAGAATATCAAATTTATTATTATTTTTTTCCCTGAGTTCTTTTCTGGGCTAGTAGACCTCATTTTTTTTTTTTTAATTATTATTTATTTATTTATTTTTGGCTGTGTTGGGTCTTCGTTTCTGTGCGAGGGCTTTCTCTAGTTGCAGCGAGCGGGGGCCACTCTTCATCGCGGTGCGCGGGCCCTCTCACTATCGCGGCCTCTCTTGTTGCGGAGCACAGTCTCCAGACGCGCAGGCTCAGTAGTTGTGGCTCACGGGCCTAGTTGCTCCGCGGCATGTGGGATCTTCCCAGACCAGGGCTCGAACCCATGTCCCCTGCATTGGCAGGCAGATTCCCAACCACTGCGCCACCAGGGAAGCCCTAGAGCTCATTTTTAATTCCTGGTCACCTGCTCTGTCTAGTTCACCCAGCATGTAGGCAACTCTGCATTTAGAGCTCTGTAGAGCAAGAGATCAAACTGACCAAGATTAAGGTGTCAGTTAATTTAGTTTCCCCTGAGGCCTCATTCTTTAGCTTGGAGGTGGTCCCTTTCTCACTATGTCCTCACATGGTCTTTCCCTGATGCTCATATGTACCTGGCTTCTCTCTGTAGGAGCAAATCTCCTTTTCTTGTATGGACATCAGTACCAGTCTTGTACGGATCAAATGAAGGCACACCCAAATTCCTAGGAGGAAGATTCTGTTGTATCTGGTTTGGGGCAAGTGTTTGCCTGGTTTTAATAAACTATACCCTGAGATAGGGTGAGAGTTGTTTGGTAGGAGGACCTACCAGCATAGGTGGTGTTATGGGATAAATGGTGTTGTTGCAGGAGAAGGGAGAGTGGGAGAATGGTCATGTCCCAGGTCTCAGGCGAGTTCCTGGAATGGTCCACCAAGTGAGGGTCCTTGGCTTCATGCAGGAAAGAATGCAAGAGCAAGCCAAAGAAAAGCAAAAGCAAGTTTATTCAGAGGTACACACGCCATAGGCAGAATTTGGATCGTCTCAGAAAGTGAGAGCAGCCCCGGGGTATGGGGGTGGTTTGTCTTTATGGGCTGGGTAATTTAATATGCTAACAAGTGGGAGGAATATTCTTACTATTTTGGGGAAGGGGCAAGGACTTCCAGGAATTGGGCCACTGCCCACTTTTTGACCCTTGATGGTTGGCCCTAGAACTGTCATGGCGCCTGTCATGGTGCTGGTGGGTGTGTCATTTATCTGATGTATTACAGTGAGCGTATAATGAGGCTCAAGGTCTACTGGAAGTCAAATTTTCCACTATCTTGGGCCTAGGTTGTCCAAACCAGTTTTTGTCATATCCTGTTTTTCTCAATGGCTGTGTCCCCCTCTTCATTCTTTTAATCGTTGTGCCCTGCTCCCTTCCTTCCTGTCTCAGTGTCCTCCCCAAAATCCATATGTTGAAGCCCTAAGCCCCAGTACCTCAGAATGTGACTCTACTTGGAGATTGTCCCTTTAAAGAGGTAAATAAGGTAAAACGAGGTTGGTAGGGTGTGCCTTCATTTGATCCTATTGGTGTCCGTACAAGAAAAGGAGATTTGCTCATACAGAGAGAAGCCAGGTACATACGAACATCAAGGAAAGACCATGTGAGGACACAGTGAGAAAGTGACCACCTGCAAGCTAAAGAATGAGGCCTCAGGGGAAACTAAATTAACGGACACCTTAATCTTGGACTTCTGGCCTCCAGAACTGTGAGACAATAAGTTTCTGTTGTTTAAGCCATCTAGTCTGTGGTGGTATTTGGTTATGGCGGCCCTAACAAATGAATACAGGTGGTCAGTGTAAGTTCTTTGAGAAATGGACCTGAGCAGATTCTCCAAGAACTCTGCTGTCATCACTATAACCATTATCATTGCCTATATCCTATATCAACAGCAGGTGACGATTCTACGGAGATTTACATAACTATAACCGCACCCCCCTTGCTGGGAGTTTATTATAAGTATTGCACTTTTCTGGGGCTGGATCAGAGAATGCAGCAGCTCAGCTCGATCCTAAATCATTCTGAATATTCTCTAGCCTGTATGTGGTTGGAGCAAAAATTGTAGGGAAGGGGGAAGTCATAGCAGTTTGTGTTTTTGCAGCTGTGGCTGCTGTGATAGGAGATCCAACCAGAGCCATCCTGACGGTCCCCACCGAACAGCCCAGCCATGGCAAGCCTTATCCTGCCCTCTCCGTTTCCCCACAGTTGACTGCCACGGCTGGAGCTATGTTCAGGGTGGAGTCGCTTCACAGCCCACTTTATGCCAGTGATTGCTACTGGGACTGGCTTTACCGGGCAGTGGCCTTTACAAACTCCTCAGCAGATATAAACCTATTAGGACTAAGTGACTTTCCCTTGGCCCAGACTACTCACGTTACACCCTCAATTCTCTTCTTGACTCGAGCTGCAGGGACCTGCCTTGGGATTGTCTGGTGGTGTAGGGACAACTGTTAGCATTAATGAAGCTCACCTGCAACTCCTGTTTCCCTCAAGGTCTCACCTGTTTGCTAACAAACCTTTCTAAAGGCCCCCAAATAGCATTGGATGCTCCCGCTGTTATTTGTGGAGGTCAGAGTTCCTCCCTTCTGGGAATTTCCTTGCTGTGTTGTAGGCAAACCTTTTCAATTACACAGTTATTCTTAACACATACCAGAGCCAAAGACAAATTCTGTCCCCTCTGATCTCGTCTAGGCAGATCATTCCTTTACCCTGAAACGGTTGATGCCTTTCTACTGCTTGCAGAATAAAGCCCAGTTCCTTAGTGTGGTATCCAGAGGTTTCTAACTAGACAACAGCCCACCTCTCTGGCCTTATCCATAACCGCACTCCAGCCTCACAGGTCTACTTGCTATAGTTCCGTCATTACGTCTCATGTTTTGCTTGCACAGTTTTCTCTGTCTAAGATGCCTTTTCCTCTCATAACCATCTCTTTAAATTCTATCCATCTCTGAAATCCTAGATCAAGTGTGATCTTCTCCATAGAAACCTGCTCAGTCTCCTGAGTTGGAACGAATCCCTTCTCCTTGAGTTACCATCACCCAGTCTTCATAACTCCATTAGGGCCTGGCCTTGCTCTCAGCTGCATTATTATAGTTTTAAGTGTTTATTTCAGCATCAGCCTCCACTAAATTCCTTAAGGACTAGGGCGGTGTCTTGTCTTCCTGTAGATCTGCCCCCAGTATCCGTTCAGTGACTTTAGAGTAATAATTGTCATTTATTAAACATTTACTATGAGCCGAGCTGTGTGCTCAGTGTACATTATTTCATTTAATAGGCAACATTTTTTAAAATGCAGCCTGGAAAGCTTAGAGAGGTTGAATAACTTCCCCAAGATTCTACTGTTTGCAAATGGTAGAGGCAGCATTGGAACCCATTTCTCTGTGATGTCTCAACACTAATGTATAATGCTGCTTTCAGCACTCAGTATATACAGGCTGAATTGATTTGGATGAAATAGCCTTTCCATTTTAAGAACTAATTTATGTTAAGGTGAGCTCACGGAACGGCCCCCAGTCATGATTGCTGTTGCTGCCGAGCGCCCCCGAGTGTTGTTAAGGATGGAGGTGCATTGCTGATCTTGGCCCAGCCGTATGGTAGCTGAACAAAGCTGATGTGTCGGATGCAACTGCCATGCTCTGGAAAGAACAGTGGAATGTTAACCAGCATGTTAATCATGCCAACAGATGGTCCACCTGGCTCAGGTTCTTCAACAGACTCTTCCTATCTCTCAAGCTCACTGCTGTGTACCTATTAGTCTGAAGGGAATAATATAAGATACAGGTTTAGGTGGGGAAGCAGGGCAGCATTAGTAATAGTTAGAATAGGTTAGGCTCTCTGATATTTTAATTGCCTTTATTCTGCTTGCCCAGGACATGGACCTCTATCTTTCTATCATAGCAACCCACCCCCATGTCAGTACACTTAAAATATATGCTCACATTCTGGTCCCACACCCAAGATGGTCCCCAGTGACACTTTCACACACACAGCACTGAAAATGGCTACCGCCAACCAGTCAGGTAAGCATATATCCTGAGGAAATTTGCTATCCTTTTGCTTTATTTCTGTTGGCTCAGTGGGCAGATTCTAATTTGAACAAGCAAAATTTAGCCTGCCAGAGGCTGGTGGGCAGGTGTTTCTTTTTATGACTGAGCTGCTTCAACTGCTAGAGCGTCCAGATATTCAAGGCTGACATCACCTCTATAGGAAACCCAAGTTCCATGTGGTGGGGGTCTGGGGTCTTGGCAAATCCCATCTTCCACTGGTCTCACCGACAGTGCCTTGACTTATCATTTGTGGAGGTATATATCTCAATGTTGATATTCATATATGTATACCCTATCTATCTATCTATCTATCTATCTATGTATCTATCTATCTATCATCTACATATCTGTCATACTGAGGTCCACTCAAATCCACAGAAAAACCTAATGAGACACAAAGAGAGATAAACCTGTCTCCACCCTCAAATTGTGGGATGGAGTTGGGTGGGAGAAAGAAACTTACGATAAAGAAAAAAAAATAGTGAAAGCAAAAAAGGACAAAGTGTGACAGCTCCCCCTTCCCTTGCTGCCCCTTTTATTTTTTCACAGGGAAGAGAATTAGCCAGTATCAAGCACTACTTAGCATTGGGCGGTTTTCACATGGGGTCTCATTGAATTCCCATCCTAGGCCTTTGAGATAGGTGTCATTGTCTCTTTTCCACAGAAGAGAAGACTGGGAACCAGAGGGGGTAATGTGAGTACAGTCACAGGGATTGTAAACGCTGGGGTGGGGATCACACGCTGATGCTCACCTCTAGCTGCTGTGATGAACTGCCACATTTCTGAACACATTTCACACTGCCTCTTCTCTGAAACGAGCCACTTATTCGTGAGAGGAGGTGAAACGTTAGGAGGAATCAATACCTTCTCCTTCATTGCTGTGTTTAATGGACAGTTCTGTGCCAAACCGCCCAAAGTACTTTAGGTACTCTTCAAATACCTACATTTGAAACTCTTGATCAATGCATCCTACAACTCCAGGAGGAAAGATACCCACCCAGAGTAACATCCTCTTGACTGGACACCTACGACATTCATAATCTCCCCAGATTCTTTTTTTTTCCAGGCAGAAGAGATAGCAGTGGTTCATAGTCAAGCCAATTGCTTGTAAAACCCAGGACGTGTGATGTGGGTTGACACATTCTTGGCATATTTTGAATGAAGGCTTCATTGGTAATCTTTGAGTCTTCCAAGCCTTGTTAGATTGGGAAAGGGGCCAGGTCAATTTGTAATCCCGATGACAGAGTCCTGAGACCAGACAAACTTCTGTTACTGTTTTGGGTCAAAATATTAATTCTTAATCCTCTGAGGTCTGGATCCAGATGGCAGAAGAGACCTCAGAGGCATGTCCTGGAGGCAACACATCTGCTTAGCCAATCCACAAAGTGTGGCCTGTTGAAGAACTCACACACTGGCTCCAAGTTTGAGAAACTCCAAAGGAAATCTTAAAAGAAATGGACCATTGGGGATGTGATTAGTGGGAAAATGCAGCGACAGTGATATTTGGGAGAATTTATTTCCTTGGGAACTTACTGAGTAGCATGGAAGCAGAAGAAGGGTGGGAGGAGAGAGGAGGACAGGAAAATTTGTATACAGTGCAGTTTAATTTATTTTGAGTTCTGCATGGTGTCATCATGTATATTTAAGAAATAATTTGTGAAATCTTTTTTTGGTCTTTTATGAATTTTTTTTCTTCTTTCCCAAATGTGCTTTGTCTTAAGCCAGCAGAAACGAAAGTTTTGTCTTTTAAAAACTTGTCATCCTAATGGTTAAAACTGGATGTTCAAGTCTGTTCAAGGCTGATATCTCTAACATACAGAGCAGTTCCAGAAACTTAGTACTGTAGAGTTAGAATTGGCTGTATTTTTTTCTGTTTCCCACTGTATGTGGCTGTGAGGGTACATGCTAAATTGCTTGGTAAAAAATTGCAAATTACCAAAACTTAAATGCACTGAAAGACCTCAGGGTTTTGTTTTATTTTTTCCTCCTACTCTTGTTCCTGCCTCTACCTAATATTTATTCCCATGGGGCAGCTCTGGGAAGTGGGAGAATACACTCCCCACAGTGCCATTGCACATTCTTCCTGACAAGGCTGCAGCAGTGGCATCTTGGTCTTTTAAAATAATAGTGTAGGGTGTATTGTGATTGATTTCCTAACGTCCAATGGAGGTTCATCTTTCCCACCCCAAGTCAGTCACGGTAATTCTACCTCCCTTGCCATTGATTGGTTTAGATGTGGGCAGGCCAGGTCTTCTGAGATTTGCCTAAGGCTCTTGAATGCCAGTTCTTTCTGAGACTCAGTCTCCCCATCTGTAAAGTGGAGACAATAGTAGTTTCCAAGTCAAGGATTGTCATAAAGATTACATGAGTTCCTACTTAGTCAGTACTACCTGGCACATAGTACACACTCAGAAAAACAGTTTGGGATTCACCGATACACACTACTGTATGTAAAACAGATAAACAACAAGGACCTACTGTATAGCACAGGGAACTATATTCAATATCTTGTAATAACATAATGGAATAGAATCTGAAAAAGTGTATATAAAAGTATATATATGTATACATATATATATGACTGAGTCACTTTGCTGTATACATGAAACTAACGTAACATTGTAAATCAACTACACTCCAATAAAAAAGTTGTTTCAAAAAAAAATTATTATTGTTCTTTAAAATTTTCCTACCTTTTGATCTAGACATTCTACTTCTAAGAAGTATGCTGAAAACATAATTAGAGATGCATGCAAAGATGTTTAAGAATAGATATAGGTATAGATATATATAGATGTTCATCATAGTATTATTTATAATTGGGACCCAATTATCCAAGAATTGTCCAATAATATTTAACAATGAAATCTCCACTCCAAGGAATATTCTGAAGCCATTAAAACTATGTAGTAGAATTTTATTTAGTGAATGGAAAACAGTTTATGGTATATTATTTCATAAAGAGCAGCTTATTTTCCAAAGATTGATAGTGATAGATACAACTATAAATACAAATATAAATACAGGTATATGGAGACAGGCAGGATATATACCAAAAGTAGCAGAAAGATGTTTTTAAAATTATAAGCTTCAAAAAAACCATACATGTAATACATATTTAACTGTATTTTTTAAGACAGAAAAATACAGATATTAAGAAGAAAATAAAATCACCTCTAATCATACTCAAAAATGTTTAAAAAATCTGGGAGAAAGGACTTTCAAATCTTAAAAGGTGTTTTCTATTTTCTTTTTTCAATTAAGAAGCATTTTCAGTTCTTTCTTCCATGAAAATGTGTTGCTTATATACCTTTTAAAGCTACTAAACATACATATTGTTAAAGCCACTTGCCACAGATTTCTGCCAAGACTCTCTGATTCAACTCCATTCAACAAATATTTATAAAGAGTCTATTAGATGCCAGGCACTTTACTAGATGGTTCACAAAAACATATTCAGTCTGCTCCCTTATAGTTAAGACTGTACCAAATCATCCCAAAGCACAGGAGAGGGAAATGCATTGCACTTGGTTGTCTCTGTTAACAGGGGTGGGAACTGGGGCTTCTGCTTCCCTATGTCTTTCTGCTGTGTGCACAGGGGCTGAGCCAAGGGCTGCTGGACTATGTCAGCCCCACTGGTAATGTCCACCATCCTTAGCGCTCATCACCCTGATTAAGCATATTCACCTGAAGTAGAAATGAAAGTGACCTCCAATGTAGCTTCAACATAAGTCTCCTAACCCTTTCAATCAGATTGCTGTCCTAAGCCCCTTTCACATAAAAAGTCCGAAGCCACTTCTACCTGCAGAAGGAAGCCAAGGCTATTTTAGGTGCTTAGTTCAGTTTGTTCACTGTGCTGATATGTCCTCAAAATGGAATACCATTTACAGTCTGATTTTTTCAGAATGAGCACATAGAAGAAGAGAAGAAGAAAAAATTCTCTGTATTGATTTTGTTCTCCATCAAATGAGGTGTCTTCCACAAAAGGAGAGTGTAAGACAGTGCTTGTGGGCAAAGTGCTGGAGGAACCTACATTGGAAAGGGGAGTGAAGGCTTCCTGTTTATCTCTTTCCCTAGGACTTCTCATGGAGTTCGAAATGCTGTTAAAGCTCACTGTAAAACACGAAGGTGAAACTCTATAATGGGAAGTGACAAGGCAGAAGAAACTCCTTTGGATTCTTAATAAAAGCTGTCCCATTTATCTCCCTTAAACAGCCTTTAAAGGAAGTTTTTAATAACTATACTTCCACCCATGGCCTCAAGTCAAAAACTGTAGGTAGTTACGAGGCCACCATCACCCTGATACCAAAACCAGACAAAGATGTCACAAAGAAAGAAAACTACAGGCTAATATCACTGATGAACATAGATGCAAAATCTTCAACAAAATACTAGCAAACAGAATCCAACAGCACATTAAAAAGATCATACACCATGAAACTGAAACCATTTCCTCTAAGATCAGGAACAAGACAAGGTTGTCCACACTCACTGCTATTATTCAACATGGTTGTGGAAGTTTTAGCCACAGCAATCAGAGAAGAAAAAGAAATAAAAGGAATCCAAATCGGAAAAGAAGAAGTAAAGCTGTCACTGTTTGCAGATGACATGTTACTATACATAGAGAATCCTAAAGATGCTACCAGAAAACTCCTAGAGCTAATCAATGAATTTGGTAAAGTAGCAGGATACAAAATTATTGCACAGAAATATTTTGCATTCCTATACACCAATGGTGAAAGATCTGAAAGAAAAATTAAGGAAACACTCCCATTTACCATTGCAACAAAAACAATAAATACCTAGGCAAAAATCTACCTAAGGAGACAGAATACCTGTATGCAGAAAACTATAAGACACTGATGGAAGAACTTAAAGATGATACAAACAGATGGAGAGATATACCATGTTCTTGTATTGGAAGAATCAACATTGTGAAAAGGACTATATTACCCAAAGCAATCTACAGACTCAGTGCAATCCCTATCAAATTACCAAAGGCATTTTTCACAGAACTAGAACAAAAAAATTTCAATTTGTATGGAAACACAAAAAACCCCGAATAGCCAAAGCAATCTTGAGAAAGAAAAACGGAGCTGGAGGAATCAGGCTCCCTGATGTCAAACTATACTACAAAGCTACAGTAATCAAGACAGTATGGTACTGGCACAAAAACAGAAATATAGATCAATGGAACAGGATAGAAAGCCCAGAGATAAACCCACGCACATATGGTCACCTTATTTTTGATAAAGGAGGCAAGAATATACAGTGGAGAAAAGACAGGCTCTTCAATATGTGGTGCTGGGAAAACTGGACAGCTACATGTAAAAGAATGAAATTAGAACACTCCCTCACACCATACACAAAAATAAACTCAAATTGGATTAAAGACCTAAATGTAAGGCCAGACACTATCAAACTCTTAGAGGAAAACATAGGCAGAACACTCTATGACATAAATCACAGCAAGATCCTTTTTGACCCACCTCCTGCAGAAATGGAAATAAAAACAAAAATAAACAAATGGGACCCAATGAAACTTAAAATCTTTTGCACAGCAAAGGAAAATATAAACAAGACGAAACAACAACCCTCAGAATGGGAGAAAATATTTGTAAGTGAAGCAACTGACAAAGGATTAATCTCTAAAATATACAAGCAGGTCATGCATCTCAATATCAAAAAAAACAAATAGCCCAATCCAAAAATGGACAGAAGACCTAAACAGACATTTCTCCAAAGAAGATATACAGATTGCCAACAAACACATGAAAGGATGCTCAACATCACTACTCATTAGAGAAATGCACATCAAAACTACAATGAGGTATCACCTCACACCAGTCAGAATGGCCATCATCAAAAATCTACAAACAATAAATGCTGGAGAGGGTGTGGAGAAAAGGGAACCCTCTTGCACTGTTGGTGGGAATGTAAACTGATACAGCCACTATGGAGAACAGTATGGAGGTTCCTTAAAAAACTAAAAATAGAACTACCATATGACCCAGCAATCCCACTACTGGGCATATACCCTGAGAAAACCATAATTCAAAAAGAGTCATGTACCACAGTGTTCATTGCAGCTCTGTTTACAATAGGCAGGACATGGAAGCAACCTAAGTGTCCAGCGACAGATGAATGGATAAAGAAGATGTGGCACATATATATAATGGAACATTACTCAGACATAAAAAGAAACAAAATTGGGTTATTTGTAGTGAGGTGGATGGACCTAGAGTATGTCATACAGAGTGAAGTAAGTCAGAAAGAGAAAAACAAATACCGTATGCCAGTGCATATATGTGGAATCTAAAAAAAAAAAAAAAGGTTCTGAAGAACCTAGGGGCAGGACAGGAATAAAGACGCAGATGGAGAATGGACTTGAGGACATGGGGAGGGGGGAGGGTAAGCTGGGACGAAGTGAGAGAGTGGCATGGACATATATACACTACCAAATGTAAAATAGATAGCTAATGAGAAGCAGCCACATGGCACAGGGAGATCAGTTTGGTGCTTTGTGTCCACCTAGAAGGGTGGGATAGGGAGGGTGGGAGGGAGACACAACAGGGAGGAGATATGGGGATATATGTATATGTATAGCTGATTCACTTTGTTATAAAGCAGAAACTAACACACCACTGTAAAGCAATTATACTCCAATAAAGATGTTAAAAATAAATAAATAAATAAATAAAATAAAACAACTACATACAGGTTTAAGCTTTAGCCCAAGATATTGCTATTCACTAAAGTTAAGATAAAATTTCATAATGGAAATGAAAAGAAAGATCTAGCACTTTGTGTACAGTTTAGTAAATAAGACTATCTCTAATTAATAGTGACAAATAATGCCATATTAATGTAAATGTTAATAATAGAGGAAACTGGGTAGAGGACATATGGGAACTCTCTGTACTACCTAAATTTTTCTGTAAATCTGAAACTATTCTAAAGTGTATTAAATAATTTTAATAAAAAGAAAGCATTTCCAATTCAAAAAAAAAGACTATCTCATGTTTTTTGAGGTAGAAAAAGAAAATTGGGCATTGCTAATCTGATATTTTAATTTTTTACCCAAAAATATCCTAAATATTGTTTTACAGAAGTATGCCAACTAAGAAAAATACATCAAAGTCTAGATAATCCCAGACTATTTAATCTCATATTATGTGGTATAGATGAAATAATGCAAATGCCCTCAATCTATTTGCTAATTTTTCGTGAAGTATTTTATAAATGTACTGTTTCAGTGGGGATATTCCAGTGATCAAAATACTTCATGTAGTAACAATAGGTAATTGCCAGTAGAAATAAATTTGGTTTAAATTTCAGAAATCTCAGTAGTTGGTGATAGTCACGTAATCTGAGCAGGACCCTATGGGGCCTTCCTGGGACAGATCCCTTCCCCATATCCTCAGCTGTAGCTCTTCTCTGAAGTACCAAGATAATAGTATCTCATGCATATTTCCTGAGTTTTTCTGTTGCTAAAAACACCACCAAATGGAAGAAATTAACTACTTGATGTCATGAGCAGGAGCCCCCCAGACCTTCTGGCGCTGGTGGATTGATAATATTAACTGCCCTGTTACCTCACCATCAACCAGAGAATTGTGCACGAGGTAATCACATACCCTGTGAACCCCTTCCCTCTCCTGGCCTTTAAAAATGCTTTTCTGAAACCTTTTGGGGAGTTTGGGGTTTTCTGGGGGCATGAGCCACCTGTTCTCCTTGTATGACCCTGTAATAAAACTTTCTCTACTAAAAAAAACAAACAAAAAAAAACCCCAAAAAACAAACAAAAAAAAACCATAGGTAGCAAAGGTAAGAGTGGTAATGATAGTGGAAGGTTGGAGAAATGAAAGAGGAGTGCAGAAAAAAAGGTATGAAAATTATGGCAGTATAGTTATAGCCTGTATGCAGGGCATTTTTAGGGCACTGGGAAAAGCTGACCATTAAACCATTTTAATTGGTGGTGAAAGTGAGTGGGAATGTTTAGGGTTTTGTTTTATATGGCTGTGATGAGATGAGAGATCAGTAGAAAACAAAAAGCAGAAATATCAAATATACTGAAATTAAACAGCACATGAGGATTAATGGGTCCGTTTCATATAGGATCCATCTGCTGCTAGAGGTAACCGTTCATAAAATCTCAACTTTTGCCAGCAGAGATTTTCTGCCAAACACAGCCTGTTTGCAGTGTCTTAAGCTGTAGATGAGCTAAAGTTTTACTGTGATGGTCTTGGGGCCCTCGTTGCATGAATGAGCCTTAGAGTGTCACCAGTGATGGGAGATGAAAAACACTAAACCCACGATAAGGTTTTGTTATCTGAGGGTAGATCAGAATTTAGAAACTGCAGTACTGTTTTTTTTTTTAAATTATGTAAACAGGAGTAACTGCTTCACATTTATGAATGCTTTTACTTTAATTTAATGGCACGCAAGATATAGTTAAATTTTATAAACAGTACTAACCTCCCCTGTTTGGGAACCAGGGAGTGATGGCTGCTTTCTTTATGATTATGACATCCTCATAGTGGCAAGATGAAAATTTATGTGATAAAACTGATCCATGCAGGTAGTCAGTCTGGAATATTCCGAGCCTCCAGAAGTATTTTTGTCTCTCAGTAGTGATTATACTAGTAGTAATAGTAGTAATAAACGTTGATTAAGCCCACACTATGCCTGGCATTGTCAATTACGGTCATATTGAAAGAGCTCTGGAATTAGTGTTTGGTATGTAGTATCTTATTTTGTCATCACAGTAACCCATTGAGATAGATGCTATTACAATTTCTGCATTTTACAGACCAGAAAATGAGGTTTAAAGAGATCAGTTAATTTGCTTAAGATTATACAGAGGTAAATAGTGGATTTTGACTTAAGTCTAATATCAGGCACTATGTAGTTAAACACCCATTTACAAGAATCTCACGAGAGACTGGAATTGTTTCAATAATTTCCCTTTCAATTTCATTTCACTGGGAACAAAAGAGATGTGGCATTTAGCAGGTTTGTTAATCAATGCAGGTGGTTCATACAGATATTATAGTTGGACCCCAAAGTATTTGGGTGGTAATGGAAGTACTTTGTTGTTGTTCTTCTTCTTTTTTTGTGACTGGGAGACATGAATTGTTTGGAACATCAGGGAGTGCTCAACCACAGCGAATTGAGACAAAGCATAACTGTCCTGGGAGTAATGAAAGCCCAGGCACAGGAAATTTCTAGCACATGTTTTTGACTGTCATCTGCTGTTATTGGAGTCTATGTGTTTGGTAACGAGCTACAAAAGTGTACCTTCTACTCTGGTTTAGAAGAGGTAGGTCAGGCAGCCCAATAACAAAATTGGGTTACGAAAGACGGGACCACAGACTCAGAGGTGCCCTGTGCCCAGATCTCGGTTTGCAATCCAGCTAGTGGGTTAGACACTTAGGCCTTGTTCTCTGGGGACAAGAGGGTAGAAACAGGAAGGACTAGAGGATGGAATTATGATGAAAGGCATCTGGCTTTGTTCTTCCCTTAGTTGCCCTTCTCTTAAAAATAGAGAAGCTATTTTTTAAATACACATAGCTTTTTTGTTATATTTATTTGCCAAACTGTTCTTAACACATATGCATGAGCGCCCACGTACACACACACACACACACACACACACACACACACACACACACTGAAAAATAGAACATTTAAACCTTGGAAGCTTCGTGCTGAAATGCTGGTGGGCTAATTAAAAGGACCAAACTATACTTCTTTGTCTGTATCCATTCATCCTTCAGCCTCACCTTCCTGCCTAGATTTCTGTGCTACTAAAGCTTCAATAGGTTTGTGGTAAATTGCAGAGGTGTGCCAGCAGGGATGTGTTCGAAAGACCGTGATGGGCTTTGTGACTAATGCAAAGGTCTAATTATTATTGTTTATTAGACTAGTTGTTCTGCATTTTGCATTGTCCTTCTGGGTTTCCAGTATCCACAGGTATTTTCAAGACACAAGCACTTCCACACTGTGATATTCCATGGTGGCCTGACAAATGTTTCGTGAAGGCCCGTGTGCTGCCCCTACCATCCTGTGGTTGATCTGGGGACATTAGGGTCTCATCTACACATCCTCCCCTGAACCTGTGGACCATCATCCCTGATCTTCCAGTCAGTCCCGCTGTGGACCATCATCCCTGAACTAATCCAACTGTGTGAAAACAGCAAATCTGTTATATCCCCCTACTGTTCCTCCTTTTGAAACAATTTTCCTAATGGACTCTGAAGGTTTTTATTCATCTATGTTAAAAAGACCTTTTTTCCTGACTTATTTCCGAAATATAAACATCTTTATTTTTACTAAGCATAAAGTATATACTGCTGTTGTAAAAATTTAAACAGTGGAGAAGTACATGAAGTCGAAATGGAAGTTCCCTGCAACCTCATCCCAAATATAATGATGATAATTAAAGCCAAAATAATACATTTATTAAGTGCTATGTGCCAAACTAAGCTTTTAGACTCATTAGCAGATGTATCTCTCAGAACAGTTTTGTGAGGTAGGTACTATTATGTCCCAGTTTAGTACATAAGGAAACTGAGGAATAAAAGGTTAAAGGTCTGTGCACCACCACACAGGTAGTCAATAGCAAAGCTAGAACCTAATTATGATATTAAAAGTGTGAATTTGTGCTCCAGTTACTGTATTAAACCTGATGGATCAAGGTTGATCATTTATTTAACCTTTTAAAATCATAAAAGAGGAACTATGCACACCTTAATATTTTATTTTAACTTAAAGTGTACATCATTTATACATTAATTCCCTAACCATTGATTTAACACTAAGGCCATTTCTTAAGGATGGCTACACCATTTGCTTTTCTTAATTAAACCACACCCATAATTGTTGTGACTTTGTAGTGGGTGGTAAATTCTTCACAGGCTTTTTTTTTTTTTTTCTTTTTATTTAAAGAGATTCTCCCTTATGGAGTCTTCCCAAAACAATTAATTAAGTTTTCATACAGGCAGTTCTTTTTTTTCTTATATTTTACTAACTTGTGTAATTTTAAACGAAACTAGGTCATTACAACAAGTATAAAACTGGCTTTAACCAGTCTGGGGACAAAAGCCACTGATTCTTGGTAAGCAAACAGTACAATCAATGTGTGAGGCCAGAAGTGCCTGGGGCTTATTATAGCTTTAAGCACTCAGCACTTCCCTGGGCATCGCCTGAACATTTTGCAGAGGGAAACAGAGCCTGTAGGTACATTGGGAAAGCCAAGTTCAGTTAGGAGAACTTCTTTATAATGGAGTTATCAAGCATGCTGAGAGGCACCTGCAGAAGTTGCTCATTGAGGGCAATCTTGTTTTTTTCCATGCCCCGCACCTCTAAGGGTGTGTGCTTACCAAAACCTGTTGGCCCACTTCTTTTTCATTTTTTGCATCTTTTGTATGTAAGTTCATATATCTCTCCCATTTCAATTAGTCTTGGCAACCAAGACTTCAAAAACACGAACATTAAAGAGTGAGTACAGTGAATTCCCCAGGAAGGAAAAATTCTAGAGCCACTCCCATGAGACTGGGCCAACACTAGAAAAATGAAACAGAACTGAAGAAACCAATAGCATAAATCTAGTATTAAGAACTGCCTTTTTATTTTCTTTCCAGAGAATGCCCAAACTTATTAGCGTGGCTATAAGGTGGTATATGATCCAGCCCCCGAATCTCCATTTAGCCAAACAACCTATCATGCTTGATCCTGCCATGCTGTTTCTGGAGTCAGTTCCTCTGCTCTTTTTCCTTCTTGGAGTGTACACCCTCACCTTTTCCTTCCCTTTCCCACTAAGAAAATCCCTTCAAATCCCCACGAGTGCCTTCTTCTCTCTGATCCCTTCCTGGACTTCTTATCTCCTAGGGCAGAACCGAGGGGCTCCTTCACCTGACTCCATTATCCTGTCCCCACTGTACATGGTATTTCTATTTTGGCACGCGTCACCCAGATTTACAACTACGTTTTGGCTTGTGTGTTGCTCCTACTACAGCATGAAATCCAGGAGGGCAGAGATGGGGTTTCATTCATCTGTATGTCTCCAGAGTCTACCTCCATGCTTGGCAAATAATAATGCTCCACAGCTATTTGCTGAATGAGTGAACACATAGTCTGGGGGAAGTCTTGGTCTCCCAACATGCTGAGATGGGAAGGCATGGGATGCCCTTTGGCTGTGACCCATTCTCCTGACTGCAGTGCTTTCCTTCAACCCTGGGTTGGGGAGATTGAAGAAGGAGGCTCCTTGCGTGGCCATTCCTGCAAATCTCTTTCCAGCCTTGGAAGAGAGATCAAAGGCACAGCCCTGAGTTGCCTGCTCGAGCTTTTGTTAGTACTTTCCCTTTGCAGCGAGGGACTAAGAGGAAGATTTTCTGTATATATTACTTCAGACTTTGATCTCACTTGGTTGATGTGGATGGCACCTTGTTCACAGTACGTTGCCAGTGGGACTATCGTAGAATGCAATAAGGGGAAGTCTGTGTGACAGCCAGGTGATGCTGAAAGAACGTATGGGTTTATTTCATTAGGGGTAATGTATTCTCAGCAGAGACCCGTCTGCGTGCATAATGTGATTCTCGGGGTGCCACAGCAGATACTGTCTGTTAGAGGAAGGTAATTGTATTACCCTGCCACTTTCAGATTCATTAAGGGGAATCTTGGGCTTGCCCATCAGTTTTGTGAGTCCCACTCACATTCAGAACTATTTCCCTGCAGTCACCTTTCCATCAGGCCATGCATCTCATTGGCCCTGCCTGACAGCCAGCTCCTAAATGCTTCTTAGCAAGTGCGTACACCTGTCCTATACGTAGTTGCAGAATTGCTTGGCGAAGGAAAAAAAGCTCTTAGAGGACAGAGACACTGTCTTGATCATCTCCAAAGTGAGCTGTGCCCACTACTGATGATTTTAGATGGTTCATGGATAAACATTTACAAATGTTTAATTGTGATATGTTTATGTTAGTGTTGACTAGAAAAAATAAAACTAGCACATAAAACCTGTGACTTCACAGAGTTGATGTTTAGAGGGAGGGCAAAGTGGGTGCTGAAGTAAGTCAATTTAAGAGAAAATCTAAGCTAATAGCAATGACGAAAATAAAATGATATTCTAGTAATTAAAGTGTGGAAATATTGTGATATAGGACAGTTCCTGATATGTAGTGGAGTGCTTAATCAATATTTATTGGAATGAATGAATGAATATTTAAAATAATAATAGTAGCTACTTTTAATTACGCACTTGTTTTGTGCCCACTCACTGGGCTGTAAGTGTTGCGTACAATACGCCCTTTGATTCTGACTCGTAAGTTGATAAGTTATCTTCATTTTAGAGATGAAGGAACCAAGGCATAGAAGATAACTCATGCAGCTTCACACAGCTAGTGGTGGTAGGTCTCTTCTCTGTCACCAAACCCCAAGTGTGCTTCTGCACGTCCCTGAGTCATAGATACTACAAGTTAAGATTGAATTTTTATTTCCAGTTCCACCTGGGCTCCCTAAGGTGGTAAGACTGTTCCAATACGTTAAAGGTTAGCTCAGATAGCTCTGTTGTGACGAGTGTCCCACCAAGACTGTGCATTTGATACGTCTGGCCAGAGCTGGCCTGCTTAAACAGCGAGCACTTCACAAAGTCTTCTAAGTCCCTGAACAAGCCTGACTTCTAGACTCTTCTTGTACCCTTGTACCCTCTCCTCTGGAACTCCTTTTCAGCTTCACTGCCAGTGTTATGAGAATGTCATGTCACGGCTTAAGCGAAGACTTCCAGGGACTTCATCATATGCTGACCCAAACAGAACTCCGTCTCAAACAGCTCTTATGGCAGTGACAACACTGCTTTGGACAACTGTGTTGCTTGACTCAAGAAGCGGCTCTGATGGTCACTGAGACATCAGTGTCAAAGGTGCAGGTGTGACTTGATAAGAGTGAAATAGAGTTTTTCAAAATTACCATTTTTTGTTGGTGATTTTACATATGAATGTATAAGTAAATTTATAAATGTTTTATGCTGATATTTGTCTATTTCACTAGTAGAACTAAACGATTATACCTTTAAATTGACCAAGAGCTTCTCTCCCCACCCTTTGCTTTGTATTTATACTGTGTCTGTGCTGCACTGAGCACAATGACCTAGTAGCCTGGGCAGTACAGATGAGCTAAATATTGATTAAATCTCACAATCTGATAAATAAAACCTGGCTACATTCTTGAAAGCCATTTTCAGATCTTCAGTAAATCTTGGGATACCAGTAGCTTCTAATTTAAAGCAAATGTAAACTTTTAAAGTTTAAGACCGTGTGCATTCTCTCTGAGTAGTCCCCACTCTGTGCAATCAGAGGGCTAAAGGGAAAAGGCATTTGGAGGAAGAATACATTGTAGAGTTTTCTTAGTTTCATTAAAATTATAAATTGTTCCTCACGTTTGTGATTTCTTCTGTGTGGCTCATTTACTATCTAGGATAGGACGTAAGTATTATGGTTTGGAATAATTTCAGAGCTGAGTGACAGTTCTTAAAAGTTGAAAATGGCTCTTTTTCTCTTCATCTGCTTTTTACTTTTTTCACTCTAGTTTCAGGGAAGAGAAGGGTCAGATCATAAGCAGATAATGGGGATCATGGGCATTCCATATGTAAACAAATGCCAATTCCTGGCAAAACCTCTCTACCATGTCTGGGAAAGTCAATGATCTCATGACTGATCATTAAGATTGGAAGGGGCTTCTGAAAATCTTTTTTTCTAGAATTCCTCAAAATGTGAGTTGTGGATCACTGACTTTAAAATCACCTGGGGGTAAGACTGTATATATTCCAGGTCTCCACTCTAGACCGTGTGAATTAATGTCTTCAAGGGAGACCAGGGAAGAATAGATTTTTCAGAAGCTCCCTAAGTAATTCATATGGACACTGGAGGTTGGTAATGACTTTGTTCTAATCTCCTCATGATACATAGAAATTGAGGCACGACACAGTGAAGTGACTTAGCAATGGTAAACTAGACAGTAAATAAGAAGTCACCATGCTTAGCTGTTCAGAACTGCCTAGGTGAGCTACCTGCATCTTTCTGCCTCAGCTGTGTAGTGATGTAACTTAATTACTTCTTAGTTTGATTTGATGGCCTTTTTCTATTAGATAAGATGTGTTAATTACTCTGTTGGCAATATGTGGTAATAATGGCTCAGTGTTGACATTAATAATTTCAAGATCATGAATAACATGCAACACCTCTGTGTCTGAGCCATCATTAATTTGTTTCACCATTGCTGAAGTGTTTAAAATTCAGTTTCAAGCATGTCTTCTCAGAGGAAAAAAGAATAATACATGTATTGAAAAACCTCCCCTCTATTCTGCTCTTAACTCTGTCCTTGCTACACAATTAGCTGCGTATTGTACCTGATTAGTGGGGTAAAAATCCAATCTCATTTTATTTTTTAAAAATACAGGTAAATCAATACAAAGTCTTTGCTGATAAAGAAGGAGGAAGAGCAAGAGCAATATAAATCTTGTGCAATTGTATCACTTATAATGAATCTCAAGGGATAAGAATAATTCTGTAAGTAGAATTTTTTATTAGCCTGAGTTTTTGAGTAAACTTAAAGTCATACTTCCTTAGCTAAGAAAAAAAGTCTGCTACTCACTTTCATGATGATTAAGCAGTTGATACTTAGGCAGAAGAGAAGGTACTTGGTGGACACCTGTTCTGTCTCCTGCCCAGCATCCATTTCTCTCTTCTGGTAAGTGCATCCTGATGTGGAATAATCATTTCCCTTAGTCTGTGTGGGAACAACCGTCAACATCCATAGTTGGACAGTCAACCCAGGACTGACTAATCAGCATATTCTATTCTCCTAGGAATTGTGATTGGCTTAAAGATGGTGTGTGATATAAGTTGGTCCAATCAGAGCTCATCCTAGGATTTCTAGAGCAATTGAGAAAGATGTGTACTGAGGACATGGGGCATCAACTTGGAGAAACTGACACTCATCTTGCCACCATGAAAGGCAAGTCTACCATCATAGGAAAAAAGAGGGGAGGGGGGGCATGAGACCAATTCCTGGTGACAGAATTTAAGTCCCTGAATCCACACAAGCCTAAAGTTACCTACTATTTTTTTTTAACATTATGCAGCCAAAATGTTCTATTTTTTGCATAAGCCATTGTGAGTTGGATTTCTATCACTTGCAGCAACAACAAAAAGACATGAAAATGTTTAAAAACCTTCTGAACTCCTGAGTTTCCAAGAATGGGAGTGGGTTTGCACTGAATCTTGCATGTGTTCTTGAGTCTTCTTTGTGACCAGAGGAGCAGATTGGTAGCTGGCCTGGGTTAGAGGTAGGTAGGGTGATGATATAGTGTATTATATGAAGCAGAATAGTTCTCCCCCTTATCATTTAATTATGGAGAATTCTGAACCTACATAAAAGTAAACAGAATAATATAATAAATTCCTTTGAACCCATCAGCAAGCTCCAACACCATCAATCCATTGGCCAATCCTGCCTCATTCACATCCCATCAGCTTCTCCCACCTCTACTATTATTTTGAAGTGAATCCCAGACATCATCATTTCACTGGATAACATTTTGAGAGGGAAAGGAAGGGACTATTATGTCAGCAACAGGTGCAAACTAAGACTGTCCCAGAGAGACTGAGATTGATAGTACAGAATAGATTGAAAATAAGTGGATTAAAATCTGTAACCTTTGTGCTGTGCTCTAACCAGCTGTCATGGTGGACCAATTGGAGTGCTGAAAAGCCTTGAGACCTTTTGCTTTCTAGTAGCCTTTTTTGGTTGTATAAATGTTTTATTGAATACCATCTTAGTCAGGGTCCTCCAAGTAACAGATGCCAGAAAAGGCAAGAATGTACAGGAATTTCATTAGGGAAACATCCCCCAGAAAGGAAACGGAGAGGAGGCTGGAAAAGGCTGGGAGAACAATTAGAGGAAGAAAGAGTAGGTTAGACGTGTCCTAGGTTTTGCAAGGCTGTCAGAGAGTCCTCGAGCTAAAGCCGCATGTCCCCTAGAAATTGGCCTGCCCTAATATGCCTGCTGCTCTCAGTCCTGGGCTGGGGACAGCCTATGAAAGTGTTGACTCAGTGCACAAACACAGCACCTTAGTCTGTTCGGGCTGCTATAACAAATTACCATAGCCTAGATGGCTATTTATTTATCACAGTTCTGGAGGCTGGCAAGTCCATGATCAAGGTGCTGACAGATTTGGTGTTTGGTGAGGACCCACTTCCTGGTCCATAGATGGCCATCTTCTTGCTGTGTCCTCACCTGGTAGAAGAAGTGAGAGAGCTCTCCAGGGTCTCTCTTATAAGGGCACTAATCCTATTCATGAGAGCGCCACCCTCATGACCTAATTACCTCCCAAAGGTCCCACTCCATATACCATCCTACTGGGGATTAGGTTTCAAAATATGAATTTGGGGGGTACACAAGCCTTCAGTCTGTAGTGCACAGTGATGGATTTCAGACTGTGGCAGCTGAGACCCTTGGTCAATTTTGCTCCCTGTGTTTGAAGTTCTATGAGGTACATTTTCATGGCCACCACACATACTATAAAGCATGGACTTGGGAATCAGAGCAACTCTGTTAAAATCTTAGCTGTATTGCTTAGTAGTTATGTGGATGTGGGCAAATCACTTAACTTCAATGTACCTTACACATGAAATGAGGATAACAGCAGCCCTTACCTCATGGGTCGTTGTGAAGATTAAATGAGATAAGCTATAGATACTGCTTAGCAGAGCGTATGGCCTATAGCAAGTGCTCAAAAATTGTTAATGATGATGATGATGATGACAATGATGATGATAATGATGGTAACAAACATGAAGACTTTATGAATAGGCTTATTTATAGACCCCTAGCCATAGGTTCCTATTTTTAGAGACTATATCTGAACAGTGGATCTGAAATGACTAATGTATTTCACTTAGGAGTTTTGGCCCAGTCTTTCAGGTCTGTCTCATCTTCTTTTGGTACATCAGAGGATGCTTTTCTGTCCTATTCCTGAGCCTTTGTACTCAGCACTCTCTCTATCTGGATTACTTTCCCCACTTTTCTCCTTTAACCACTTGCTTTTTGCTCATCCTTCTGGTTTCAGTTTAAGAATAAATTAATCAGGTAGGACTTCTCTGACCCCACAGTCTAGTAAAGCTTCTTTTTTAAATATAGCCTCCAAGAATTGTGCTCCTAAAATTGTATTCCTTTTATAGCTAGGACTTATGTTAGTGTGTAATTATACATTTATTCATATGGTTGTCTTTCCAGTGTGAGAGCAAGGATGATGTCTGATTTTGCTTATAATTTAAATCCAAAGCCTAGCACAGTGCTAGCTCACAACCCACTCAATAGCATTTATTAACTAAATGAATGAAGTATCTTTACTCCTCAGAAATAATCAGGTCCTTGTCAGTTATATTCTTTGTAGCCCATTTATAGGAAGCTGAGCCATAAAACTAGCTTGGCAATAGACAGAAAGGAGGTGTCTGAACTAGTTCTCTGGGCAAAGCACTCCTTGTCCTACTTTTATTTTGTTTTCATTTTTGTTATTAAAAGATGTTTATTTTTATTTATTCTGGTAAGAACACTACGGGAGATCAATCCTCTTAACAAATTTTAAATGCAAAATGCAATATTGTTAACTACAGGCACGATGTTTTACAGCTGATCTCTAGAACTTATTCATCTTGTGTAACTGAAACTATATACCCGTGAACAACAACTCTGCATTTCCCTCGGCCCCCAGTCCCTGGCAACCACCATTCTACTCTCTCTATATATAGTTTGACTATTTTAGATACCTCATATAAGTAGAATCCTGCAGTGTTTGTCCTTTTGTGACTGGTTTATTTCACTTAGCATAATGTCCTCCAGGTTTATCCATGATGTCACAGGGTTTCCGTCTTAAGGCCAAATAATATTTTGTTGTATGTATATACAGTTTCTTTATCCACTCATTCATTGATAGACATTGAGATTGTTTCCATATCTTGGCTACTGTGAATGACACTGCAGTGAATATGAGAGGGCAGGTATCTCTTTGAGATCCTGATGTCAATTCTTTTGAATAAATACCCAAAAAGGGGATTTCTGGACCATATGGCAGTTATTATTTTTTTTAATTAATTAATTAATTTATTTATTTTTGGCTGTGTTGGGTCTTCGTTTCTGTGCGACGGCTTTCTCTACTTGCGGCAAGTGGGAGCCACTCTTCATCACAGTGCGCAGGCCTCTCACTATCGCGGCCTCTCTTGTTGCGGAGCACAAGCTCCAGACGTGCAGGCTCAGTAGTTGTGGCTCACGGGCCTAGTTGCTCTGCGGCATGTGGGATCTTCCCGGACCAGGGCTCGAACCCGTGTCCCCTGCATTGACAGGCAGACTCTCAACCACTGCGCCACCAGGGAAGCCCGGCAGTTATTTTTTAAAATATTTTGAGGAACCTCCTTACTGCTTTCCACAGTAGCTGCACGAATTTACATTCCCACCAACAATGCACAAAAGTTCCCTTTTCTCCACATCCTTGACAATACCTGTTAATTGTTTTGTTTTTGATAACAGCCATTCAGATAGGTGTGAGGAGATATCTCATTGTGGTTTTGATTTGCATTTTCCTGATGATTAGCAATGTGGAACATCTTTTCATTTGCCTATTGGCCATTTGTATGCCTTCTTTAGGAAATGTCTATTCAAGTCCTTTGTCCACTTTTTAAATCATATTATTTGTTTTTGTTTTATTTTGTTGCTAGAGTTATAGGAGTTTCGTATATGTTTGGATGTTGACCCTTTATCAAATACATGGTTTGGAAATATTTTTTTCCCATTCTATAGGTTACCTTTTCACTGTGTTGTTTCTTGTGCTGTGCAGAAGCTTTTTAGCTTGATGTAGTCCCATGTCTATTTTTGTTTTAGTTGCCTGTGTTTTCAGTGTCATATCCAAGGAACCATTGCCAAGACAAAATTCATGAATTTTTCCCCTATTTTCTTCTAGAAGTTTTACACTTTCAGATTCTATATTTAAGTCTTTAATATAATTAAGTTGATTTTTGTGTGTGGTGTATGGTAAGGGAACAATTATTTTTCTTTCACATGTGGATATCCAGTTTCCCCAACAGTATCATATGTAGAAAACCCTAAAGACTTCACAAAAAAACTGTTAGAACTAATAAATGAATTAAATAAATTTACAAGATACAGAAATCAGATGTGTTTTTGCATATTAACAATGAACTATTCAAAAAGGAAATTAAGGAAACAATCTCATTTAGAATAGCATCAAAAAGAATAAAATACTTAGGTTTAAACTTAACAAAGAGATGAAATACTTGTATACTGAAAATTATAAAACATTGATGAAAAAAATAAGACAAAGAAATGGAAAGACATCCCATGTTCATGGATTGGAAGACAATACTGTTAAAATGTTTCTACTACCCAAAACAAGCTACAGATTCAATGCATTTCTTATCAAAAATCCCAGTGCCAATTTTTTACAGAAATAAAAAAAAACTAAAGTTCCTAAAGATCATATGGAACCACAAAAGACCCCAAATAACCAAAGCAATCTTGAGCAAGAACATAGCTGGAGACATTACACTTCCTGATTTCAAACTATGCTATAAAGCTGAAGTAATTAAAACAGTATTGAACTGGTATAAGAACAGAAATATAGACCAATGGAACAGAATAGAGAGCCCAGAAGTAAACCATGCATATTCAATCAGTTAATGTTCAACAAGGGTGCCTAGAATACACAGTGGAGAAAGTATAATTTCTTCATTTAGTAGTGTCAAGAAAATTGGATATCCACATGCAAAAGAATGAAGTTGGGTCCTTATCTTACATCATTCACAAAAATTAACTCACACGGATTAGAGGCTTAAGACCTGAAACTATAAAACTTTTAGAATATGGATATGACACAAAAAGCACAAGCAACAAAAGCAGAAATTAGGGCTCTGTGTCTATTTTAGCATGACTAGAGAACTAAGTTTGGTATCAGAGCAGTCTTGCATCAGCATCATGAGGGGAGTTGAGAGACTGGTGAGCAAAACATTATTGTTAGAAACACTTAGGGATTGAAAATACTCATATATTTTCTCTAACCATGGTGAGTTTTCTCCCAGTGCTTCTCAAAATTTAATATTGATAAGTACCTGAGTAGTTCGTTAAATTTAGGTATTCCCAGAACCTCTGCCAAGAGATTCAGATGTAGTAGGTTTATGGCAGGGCCCCTGAATTTGAATGTTTATAAAGGGGCCCATGGATTCTGGTGGTCAGACAGTTTTAGGAATCACTGTCCTGCATTCCACTGATGGCTCAGGACTACCGAACATGACACATCTATGGCCAGAACCTGTCATGATCAACTTAGATAACACTGATGTACTCTCCCAATAGATCATATACTCTATGAAGGCAGAGACTATGCCATTCTTGCTTACTATTATATCACCAAGCTAAGCACTGTAGTTGGCACATAGTAAGCACTCAGTAAATATTTTAGCATACTGACAGTGCAGTGTTTCACTTTAAAGTTGTGGCAATTCCAGCTCTCTGTAGGTACATGTGCAGAACAGGGGCTTTGCAATTTGCAATGTAATTTGTAACCTCCAGCCCCTAAATACTAATCGTGGGTTAATTTTATTAATCCCTAATTATTTCCCACAGTAGATTATTAGTAGGTTATTCTTTAGTTATATGTAAAAACAAAAGTATTTGGAGGAATGTGCCATTTGCTGATGAAATGAAGAAAGGGTTCACATTTTGGAGTACTTTGAGCACTTTTCTGGGACCCTACTTTGAGAACCACTGGTCCAGGCTATGGGTCAGTGTGGTAAATTGTGTCTCAACCATAAAACTGATTATCATCTACCATAGTCACTGTGGTGACCAAGAACCTTTCTGTCACCTTTTTCTCAGGCTCTGTTGTGGGCAAAGCAGCCATGTTGGTCGGATTTTCACATCATGATTACTTCTTCTTTGGTTTCTGAGCTTATGTCCATTTAGTTTCTTCTTTGGACTTTGTATGACTGCCATTTTGCCTGTTTTTTAAAGTAACTAAAAGCCTCTTTATTCTTTGTCTCCCAGATGACCGGGGCAGACAGAGCCTCAGCATGTCTGCATTTTGCCTTATTCTTTACTTTCTGTTACTAATAAATTTTATTTTCTCCTGAATAGAGTTTAGAACAATGAGAATTGTCATCTATCTGTAGACCTCACACTCCACACAAAGCTTTTAGTAACCAGACATTTATTCTTTTACCTACAGCACAGTCCTTCAATCTATCCTGTACCTGCTAATAGATCCTATAGGAGTTACACCTGCAACTGCAAGTTGTAGGGGTGCTTCACTCACAGTTTATAATTATGTCCTCGTGTAAAATAGTATGTAAGGCCTCAACACTGTTGAAACGAAAGTGCTGTGTTTAGGGATTCACGATATTAGGTTAATGCTCTAATTTGCTTCTCCACATTAGTGATAAACAAGTTCTGTGTGACTTTTGTTTCTTACCTGCTTCCAAAGTCAGTCTCTTCCCATGGGTTGAAGTTTGGGAATGCTTTATACAGAAGTGGTCCCATGAGACAGGACTATCTTCTTTCTCAACTGCCCTCTGTCTCCTACATTTGCCACTGTGTAACTAAATAGGACCCCAGACTCCAGCTGGTATTCCTTGAGCAGCCTGAGAGTCAATGTGTTTAATTTCCACCTATGAAGCTATCCAGTGATTGCATTTCCCAGCAGTGACCAGTTAATTGGACTTTCAATGCACTCGCCCAAAAGACTGCTTTTGTATGCTATCCATGGGTGTATTTGCAGCATTTATAGACCAGATTGCTTCCCTTTGACTACTTGGGTGAAAAATGATGGCGATTATATTAGATTTGCACGTGCGCACACACACCCCCCCACACACAGACACTCACACACACACAGTTCTTTTCACCCCTCCCATTACAGTGGTCCAGACTTCCACCATCTCCTGTTGAGATGTTTCTGGTGGACTCCTCTAGCCTCTTTGGTCCCAGGTGAACCTCCCTGTGTGCAGTGGGAGATCTAGGCTCTGCACTGACTCCTCATTGCCCTCAGGATATGGTCTAAGCCCTTCAACAGCATTCAAAGGCCTTTCGTGCCCTCTGTTTCCATCTCCTCATGTTCCTTCCCCACGTCCTCTTCCTCCCATCTTAGACTCCATGCTACAGCCCACTGAATTGCACGTCATTTGCTCTCCCACTTCTGGACCCTGGAATAAACTCTTCACTTTGACTGGAGCACTCTTCTCTTCCTTCTTTTCTCATTCTCTCTTCCCTTTCAGCCTAGCTCTTTGTTGTTCTCCTTCAAGTCTCAATTTGAACATGCCAGCCTTCAGGAGGCATTCACGGGCAATACATCCTGAGGAAGCTCCTTGCCCAGGAACTTCCAGAGCACCAAGTACCTTCCCTATGAAAACCCTTGGCACACTGTGTGATAGCTGCCTCTTGACTTGCCTGTTTCCCCTCTCCCCTCTGCTGTAAAGACCATGAACTTAGGAACTATGACTTGTTCATTGTCACAGCTCCAATGTCTAGAACAAGGCTTGGCACACAGTAGGCATTCAATAAATGCTTGTTTGATAACAAAAGAATTTGTGTAGAGGCTCCACAATACACAAATGATTTTATGTGTATTCCATTTCATTTTTATAGACAGACCTTTCAGAATGGTATTTAATGACAATAATAAGAGACTCAACAAAATTGGTTTTTAATATGGTTATTTTAATGATATGGTTAAATGTCCAGTTCTGTCATAGACCTAAGGCCATCCATAAAGTCAATTCTGTTTTATAAAATGTTTTGCAGTTGTTAAAAGAAAGATACCAAGTGGTATAAATATATGACTATTTTATCCCATCAGTTACCATGGGATACCTTCCTTCAAACACATCCTGTCTAAGATGGATGCCCACATCTATGATGATAAAGTCTATAAAGTAATCAACTTTGAGAGAGTAACAGTAAATAAATATAGAATGTCAATGTGATCAGAGATTATGGGTGTCAGAGACTGGCAGGAGAAAAATAGAAAATAATTATCCAATAGAAGAGCAAATACGTCTAAGTTTCTTGAATGCTTATTGTCTTTTCTGTCAAGTGTACTAATTTGTGATGAGTTGAGGTATTTTACCACCTAGCTTATGAAACTCCACTCAATATATATGACTCGACATATTAAAATTGAAATGGAAACACTTGTGTCACAGATGAAATTGGACCTTATAACAAATTGTGCTTCCTAACTTCAGTACCTCCACTGTTCTCTTCTTGACCGTAGATGATGGCTAGGAGATTTCTATAGATGTTTCTAAGCCAGACTTTTACCTGGTTTGAAAATCAGTTTAGAGTCACTCAAAAGAAGAAAGAAAAAAATCCAGTTCTCTTCATCTGCCTCCAGGGCCTAACTCGTTATCTTTTGGAAAATACATTATCCCAAGAAAGAATTTCAGAAAACAGGCTTTAATAAAATATTTTTTTAAATCTTTAACTTTGAAAAGTGGTACAAATGAACTTATTTACAAAACAGAGAGTCACAGATGTAAAAAACAAACTTACGGTTACCAGGGAAGCGGGGGAAGGAGAAATTGGAGATTGGGATTGACATATACACACTACTGTATATAAAATAGATAACTAATAAGGACCTACTGTGTAGCACAGGGAACTCTACTCAATACTCTGCAATGGCCTATATGGGAAAAGAATCTTAAAAAGGGTGGATATATATAGATGTATAACTGATTCACTGTGCTGTACAGCAGAAACTTAACATTGTAAATCAACTATACTCCAATAAAAAATTTTCAAAGAATCTTTAACCTCAGTAATAGATTCTATAAAATAGATAAATTGTACTTAGAATCAAAAGCTTTCCTGTTCCCATGGTATCAATATATTGTTATGGTCAGCCCTGACATTTTTGAAGTGTTTAGGGTATGTTTAAATTCAGTATCATTTAGGAGTTCACAGGAAGTTTTGAGGAAGTTTAGGAGTTTTCAGGGAAGAGGGAATTAAACCATCCATTTTGAGCTTATTTATGGAAGCGAAACTATTTAGAGCAGGAAGCTTGGCGGCAGTTTTGGCCTTTGGGTCTGTGTGTGATAGTGTTTCCTCTGACAGAAGCATGTCATGGTTTCGAAAACTGTTTAACACTGGTGACCTGACCCTAAGAGCACATGTTCTAGTGATTTATGGAATTTGGGAATTGTTTCCAATTGAGCCTTTCTCCTTGCTCTGAGAGGTATACACCCACTTGCTTTGAAAGTTCAGTGGTTCTCCAAAGATCCTCTTCTAGAATACCTTTGTGCCTTTCTGCCTGCTCCTCCGAGCATAACGCTGGCCCTCTCTCCCACTTTTACCTTTTTCAGATAGCTTTACTGGATGTCCCTGTCTCTTCCCCATTAGAATTCAAGAACCCTTCCTTGTGTTTTCATGGTATCCACTATAGAGCTGTGTACAGTTGCCACACTGTATTTTGAAATAATTTTTTTGGTGTTTTTTATACATACCTCAATCCCTCTTTCTACAGATAATCAGTTAACAGTTTCTTGGGTTTCTTTCCCCAAAACATAAATTTTGCATATTACGGATGCACATGAAACTAAACATAAACATGGATTTTAAAGAAATCACATAAAAGACCATATTTTAGGCAATCTTTTTCACTCTGCTTTTTATTTACTCTGTTTTGGATATATTTCTATGAATGCATGCAGGCCTGCCTCATTCTTTTAAACAGCTGCCGAGTAATTCTCTTTTATGGATGTTTTATAAATTATAATTACCCAGGCTCCCAGTTATGAACACTTTGATTGTTTGCCGCTTCTTGTCTTTACAAACACTGCAGTGAAGATCCCTAGTGAACTTCTGCGAGTATGTCTTCAGGATACCTCCCAAACAGTGAGATTTCAGGGTCACAGGGCATGTGCTGTTTAATATTGGTGGATTAACTCTACAAAAAATTAGTTTCACACTTTATCAGGATAGCACTGTCTGAAAAAATTAGTTTACTTTTCTCTCTCCCCACCTAGAAGGTGAGAAAATTGAGTGTAGGATGGTGCTTTTTATCTCTTGATCCCCAAAGCACCTAGCCCAGAGCTCAGTAAATATTTGCAGAAGGAAGAAATGACGAATGCAAAGTTCTACTCATATTTTAGCCTGTGTTAACACTGTCAGAGTTATGCCAGTGGTGATATTTAAGTCACACGTTAATGTGACACTCAGACAAGTTTGATAATTCATGGAAAGGTGTGGATGCAGTTGTGAATTCACCAGGCAATTACACACCATCTCTGCATTCATCTTATTTAGAGGCCCAGGAAGAGGAAGAAAGGATAGTTCCAGGATCCATCTATGTCCCATTTCTTTCAGGGGGCACCATCCCCTGGGGCCAGCAGACTTGCTGACTGGTGATTTGAGTGTGTGGATGGGGGAAAAGAGGGAAGGGGAGAATCTTCTGTTCTTTGCCCCAGGCAGGGAGTGTGCACTCCTGCCAGACTAAGTGCTGCAACGTCCATTTCTTCCTGTCATCCCATGATGAAAGTGAAAACTGATTGTGGATCCTAAGAGCCTAACAGAGAGACTCTAAACTCTCCAGCCTGACCAGCAAGGCCCTCCATCATCCAGCCTCAAGTGTGTGTCCTGCTACTCCCGGCTACTCTGGACAGCTGAAGACCTACTGTGGGCTTTGCCAGCCTGTTTTTTAGGATCATTCTGTCTTGTTTCATTGTGAAAAGAATTTTCATCTTCCTGAGTCTTCTGTCTGGGAGAACCTTTGCTGTTGCCCCCATTTTTTCCTTTCCTTCTTTTTTTAACCAGCATCTGATTTCTTATTGTCTGATTCATGGATGCCAATCATTCTTAGTTCAGATTGGTTGCCATAGTGATTTTAATCTGCACCTAGTTTTTTAGTGAATGAACTGTAAATATGCCACCCATCTGTATTCCAGCCTGGAGACTCAGAAAAGTTTTTTAAGACCTCCAGTGCTTTCCAAGGCACATTTACTTGAAATATTGTGTGCAGTCCACAATGCTGACTCCCTGGGGGGAGGTGAGGTGAATCTGAGAGGTATTTACTTTCTCCTGGCTCTTCATCAGGCTGACATCCATTTGGCTGATCAGCCCTAACTGGCTCAGGGCGGGTGTAATGAATGTCTTAGATTACCCAGTGACTTTGAACTTTAATTTTTATTAGCTTGGTTCACTCAAAGAGCACCTCTGTGCCCCTGTAATCTTTAGGATGCCTCCTCTCTGCAGGCTGATAGGATTTATGGCTCCAGGGTTGGAAAAGCATAAAGATGAAATGGTCCTCTTGAGTGGTTTGTCTCTTCAGGTTAGTGTTAATGCAGAGGCCATATTTACCCACTAGATCCCAGGACCATAAAAAGCAAATCCACAACAGAGTGCTAAAAGATGACTCTTGTTTGGAACCACTGCAGCATCTAAACCTGACACTGCAATCAATGAAAACATTTTATTGGCCCTCTTGGGTTTTACTACGGAAAATCGCAAAGCTCTCTTACGCACGAAAAACAGGAACAGATTTTGTTGGTGGCCTTGAATCAATCTGTTAGATATATTTGGAGGAGTGTGGATATTAGTGAAGTTGGATAGGAATTTTCAGGTGGTGCCAAGAAATAAGCTTCTACAAATAAACAATCAATCAAATAAACAAACACACAGACAGAAGTATTTGCATAGGTCTCACAAGTTGGCAAAATACTTTCACATATATCATATGTTCAATCTACCAACCCTTGGAAGGGCCAGGTGTAATTCATAGTCATTCCATTTTAGAGATGAGGGCATTTGAAGTCCAAAGAAATTGAACGATGTGAGGTTGAAGTTTTCATGAGTGGCTTTAGTGTCTCTCCTATGTGTTATACTACGTGGCTTCAAAACTACCAGCAAAGCTATAGTTGCTTCCATTCTAAATCCACCAAGTCCACAGAAGTAGGCTGAACATCAAGAGTGAAAAATAAAGTCACCATTTGTAAGATATTCAGCGTATTAGGATAATATGGAAAATCCACACAGATAGTTCAATCACTTTTTAAAAAGACATCTACAACTTTATTTACTTGGATTATAAAAACATTCTGATTCTTACAGGATTGCTCATTTATCCCTTCATTTATTCATTTAAAATTTACTTAGAGTTTCTACTCACCAGGCATTGTATATGCTATAGTAGCTGCACAAATGACTAACACATTATCCCTGCTTTTAAGCACAAAATAACAATATTAGATAATGTTTCCTGATGCTAGCTTATGGTATTTTGGGGCAAAGTGCTAAACACTTAAAATACTTTGTAACACTTATTTATAACCAGCCCCTTGTATATCTTATTATCCTTATTTTGCAGATGAGGTAATTGAGGCTCACATCCCAAGTAAGCAGTAAGAGGCAGACCTGGATTCCATTCGAGGGCTGGTGTGATCCAGAAGCCTATACTTTTTAGCCTCTCTGTGGCTCTTCCTTTCCATGTTCTGCTCCCTGGCTCGTGATCTGGGATAGACAGACACAGGAACAGAAAATGTAGCAGTAAACTAGGGGAAGTTCAATAACAAAAGAATGAATGAAGTGTTGTAGGAACACAAAGTGAGGAAAATTAGAGAGGATTCGCCTTGGTAGGTGGAACTTAACTAAGGTATTAAAATAGCCAGAGAACTTTTCTGTGCAAAGAAGAGTAAAAGGCATTCTAGGAAGAAAGGAAAACATAAGCAAAAGCATGGAGTCACATCTAAGGGTTTCAGCTTTGGATACTGCATAGAGAGGACTCACTGTTTGTACAATGAATATTGCATAGAGAGTCTTCATTGGTTACCAAAAGTTTATTGAATCCTCATGGAGTTCATGGGGCTGTTTCAGTTGCTTGAGGTATTGATTATAACCCTGGCACGGTCCTGTCATTACTGTTGCTTTAAACTAAAAAAAGCTCCTCAAACTTTTACAGGAATCAGACCACAGAGAACAGCACCATGGCTGGACTAGTTGTTTTGGTAACACACAGCAGTATCCTTTCGATGCGTTGGTCTTCATCAGCCCTCTATAATGTGGCGATTGCTACTTAAATATGCAAAGACTTCAAGTCTTCATCTAATTCACACAGGAGACTGTAGCATAGGTTGGAAAGCAGGGAGTATATAATCACCCAGGAGCAGAATGAACGAGAGTTGTCACCTGGCAAACAATGTATTACCCTAGATGGGATGTATCCTTTCAGGTAGGGGGAGGAGTGGAGGGTGTGTCCATTTCTTTACAGACTTGAAGACTTTGAGGTCTCTAATTGAAGGTACGATGTTACTGTCACTCACCAATAATGATATCATATCATTAGGCGTCTGAGAATTTTATATCATTAAGAGTCTGAGAAAATCCTAACAACATCCTAGGAGTACTCTCTATCCTCAAGGAGCAGTAGGAGAGTCCCAGAGCTTACTGGAAAAAAGAAGAGGAATGCTTTGGTGTAGTTGAATTCAACTTTTATTTTCAAACTGAAATTTTCCTGCCCCTTATGTTCTATTTAGGAAGCAAGTAAGAAAGCTCCTCTATGCCTTTTGGGGTTAAAGAATAATTCCTATCCTCAGAGCATATGTAATTGTGACCTACTGACCACCACGACTAGAAGAAGATGCTTGAATTCTTAGAGGAAGCTCGTGTATATTAAACAAATAAAGGAGAAGGCCTTTTGGTAAAAGACAGCAGATTGAATACACAGGTTTTCCCCCCTTCTGATCCCTATTAAACACCCCTAACATGACAAAAGAGGAATAAAATGCGTAAAACTACAAGGACAAAGAGAATGGTCCAGAAGATGGCACCAGATGAGAAATGTCAACAACGTGTTGGAAGTTAGAAGGTGGATGGAGAAGAGATAACTGACATAGTGGAGAGGAGGCAGCTGAAGCTACATGGAGGGAAAGACAAGAAGAGGCTGAGTCTGTGACTCTGGCACGGCCCAGGGGGACTGAGGATTCCGGGTTGCTAAGGACATCCAAAGGGAAAGGGCTGGAAACAGAGGCATCCTGTAGGGTGCCTGCGTTGGGTTAGGCTACCCCAATAAATCACCCACCTTGTGCAGCCAAGTAACCTACCCTCCTCACCCTGCTAGGAACAGGGAGGGTGTTCTTCAGATAAATGAGAGGCTTTGGACTCAGAGACAACAAACCCAGCAGAGGACAATGCTGAAATACTATACTGAAAATAGGGAGTTAAGTTAAAAGCTACTCATTGACTCACAAGACCCTTAATGTCTGTCCTGTATATATCTCTGAGAATTCTAAATAGTTGGGCAAGAAATTGGAGAATTCCTTTCGAGATAAACTAATATGCCCAACAAGCAGTGGGGGACACTAAAATACTAACGCTTGACATTCCTCAAAGAAGGGGCCAGATCTCTGTTTGCTCATGTTACTGGAAAACCTGTCAGTAAATGTGTTATAATGCTATTTGCACTTTTTTCCTAACCAGTGCAGTTTTTTAAAATAATTGCCTTATGTACTTTAGGACGTCCAGGATAATGTCATTAATATTAGAAGATTTCAGTGACCATTCCATAGTGTTGAAATCACTGGGCAGTTGTGCCGAAGGAGCGTCTACTTAGGAATTCCCCATTCAAAAAATCTTGAAAAATAACAGATATTTGCTACTGTAATGCAGCTTTTCTTCTTCTCTTCTGTTCTACACTTGGTCCCTGGTGTATTGGTTAGGTATTGCCATAATAATGCTGCAAAAGAAGCTACTCTAAATCTCAGTGGCTTAAAAATGTAAGGCTTTATTTCATGTAAGAGTGTGCAGGTCGGCTAGGTGGTTGTCCTGGTGTTGGCTGGGCTCACTCATCTCGTTTGCGTGTGGGCAGCTGCAGGTGACCTGATGGCTCTGCATTTCTCGGCTGCATTCTTTCTGTGAGCCTCTGGGTGTCTATGGGGTCAGCAGGATGTTGGCTGGTCTCCGATTGTTCAGGCTGGGATGATGACTGGGGGCGACTCAGTTCTGCTTTAGTGTCTCATCCTCCCACAGTCTCCTCTGGATGCGCTCTTGGCAAAAGCAGAGGAGCAAAAGCAAAACACACCCCGATGTGCACGTGATTTTCATGCCTCTGCTCACATCATGTTTGCTCATGTCCCAGTGGCCCAAGCATGTCACATGGCTGAGTCCAGACTCGAGGGAGGTGAAGAATTGGGTCCATTAATGCCATCAGTTTGCCACATCTGGCTCCACCTTATTCCTCCATCTCCCCTTTGTATTATATATGGACTTCACTCTGCAATTTAGGGAGTGTACATTTGGGGGGTTATCTTCACCCAACAGTCTGATCTTGGCTTAAGGGACCTCAAGCTATACACTTTTTATCAGTTTACTGAAATATACAATTCAGCACGAAACAAGAATCTATTTGCCCTAGAAAGCCACTGGCATAAAAAGGAATCCCTTAGAGGTTGAAGGAAACTAGTTTAGACAGCAGACTTCCTGTTCTTTGAAGTGTGGTTATGAAGGGTTTATCCAAAATGGGACTGGATTTACAAATCCCCTTTCAGAGTTGAAGTGATAGAGTCACTTTAAAGCTTCCTCTGATCCATCTTCAAAGTCCAAACTCTTGGACCACATTTAGGGTGGTGTCCCGGTGGAGGAGACATGTGAGCACTTGGTTTCAGGGCTCAAGCTGGGTGACCTTGACAAATCACTTGACTCTGTTTCCTTTTCTGAGAAAGTGCGGTGATAATGCTTTTTAAAGAAAACCTACCTTAGAGTAGACTTAATGATTAAATGACAAATGGGTGATGATACCTAATCTAAATATATACAATTATAGATCATTAACATTTTAAATATTATTATTATGGCAAAAACTATTTTATTATTAACTTACCCTGTGACAGCATTAACAACAACAATAATAGCTTTCATTTGCCAAGTGTGTATCATGTTGATAAACATTTTACCTCCTTAATTTTATTTAATCTTAATGGGAATGCTATGGAAGTTAATATTATCCCTGTTTTATAGAAAACCAAGTTTTGGAAAGGTCAAATAACTTACCCAATTTCACATGGTACTGAAGGGAATGTAACAAAAGGAATCTGGCAGTACAATTCCGGAAACTGTCTTCTTAATTACTCTTCTCATGCCGTACATTTTGCCAGTCTTGTGCAATTGTGAATCTTCTGCACTCTCCAGAGTGTTCACCCCAGAACTAATTCCCATGATGAAGCAGGTCGCATTCAACAGAAGTTATTATACTACTACTAATCTTTATTAAGCCCTTAGTGTGTCCATCATACTGCTAAAGACTTTGAAAAAATGTGGTCCAGACCTATAGAAAGTAAATAGCTTATAACCAGCATGGGTGGAAGGCAGGGGAATGATGCCATTGAGAGGACCCTGGGGGGCTCTACATATGAAAATTACTTTTATTTGTTTGTCCAATAATCATTTATTGGAAAACTACTATAAGAAAGGTCTAGAGGTTAGAGAAATGAGTAAGGCAGGCCTGGCCCTGAAGGAGCTCAGGTTCTAGTGAAGAAGACACACACACACACACACACACACACACACACACACACACACACGATGATGATACGGCCTGGGAAAGGGCTGAAACAAAGACCTCTATGATGAGACTGACTTTGGTTTGGATGTGAGGGTGAGGAACAAGGGCCGAGTCCAGGGAAGCCTCCATGGAAGAAGTGGCAATCTGACTGAGTCACGAAGAATGAGAAGAATCTCCTCAGAAAGAAAACCAATAAATAAACACAAAAGTCGGAACGGCTCTTTGATATGATCAACCACAGTAGGTGCATGACAGAGTGGGAGGGTGAAGGCACGGTGGGAAATGAATGTTGAGAGGCAGACAGGGTCCAGATCATGAAGGGTCATGCTGAGAAAATGGAGATGTTTCTTAGAAAATGGGAGCCATCGATTTTTAAGAACCTGAAAATCCATCATTAAGTAAAAGCTGCAGTGGTAAAATGCTTCAGTACCTGTGTCGGGCAGGGTTTGCCCTTGTTTTCCAATAGGACCAGCAGAGGCACAGAGCGGAGGTGCCACTTGTCCAATGCCATCCGTCTAGCTGAAAGGACCTTCCTGTGAGACCACGTGGCATCCCCACACTGACAGAATCTGGGAAGACAGGCTTTCTTGTGCACTGGCCCTTGCAAAAGCAGAGCTGCTACAAAGTCTGTTTCTGAGAAGTTCTAATTCTTCTTCCCTTTTGCTGGTGCTGGAGAAGCTGGGATGCTGACAGCGCAGGCTCCTAGCACAGCCACTGACCTCATTCTCTGACACCTGTAACAGCAGTATGGACGTGAGCGAATCATGAAGGTGCACCTCAGTCCACAAAGTCTGCTATTCCATGACTGAGACATGATGTGAAAGAACGAGGCAACTTGGAAGCCAAGAAGAGCATCTGCATTTTCATGCTGTGAATTAGTAAGCAAGCTGTCACTGTGGATTCCCCTAATGCCATCTTTTGCTTCTATCAGCCTGAATATACTTCAGAAGTCTCTTTGCCTCTGCCCCCATACTTGACTGGTCATCACTGCTAGGCTCTGGTTACATCCAGGGCATTCATTTAAAGCTCTGGGAATTCCCCACCTGTTTAAATTAAAGAAGTTGCCAGGTTTTTGGTAAGCCTGTTTCTATGATTTCTTCTAGATGAAAAAGACAAACTGTTCTGCAAGAGTTACAAGAAAGAAAGTGCTTGTTCACATGTTATGAACCCACTTTCATTCATATCCTCCCTTCTTCCCTTTGAAACCTGCCTCGCTTACCCCGATACACACATTGACCCACACACAAACCCACACACAATCATGCATGTCCCTTATATTTGGAAAACTGTGGAAAGTTACTGAGATTTGGGGAATTCAAAGTTATGTGAAACTCAAGAAAGAAGTCTGTGTGGGTGGGTGTCGGTATTCATATTAATACGTGATGGTAATCATTATTGTGTGTATACCTTTACATTTTGCTTTATTCAGATAATGTTTACAACCATGTTCCCAAGTTACTTCATTGTCTTCATAATTACTGTCTTAGTGACTACTACATAATATTGCATAGATTGATGTATCGTAATTCAATTACTTGTAGTCTAATTTTGGACATTTCAATTTCAAGTATTTGTGATTATAACCAAAGCTATAATGGACATCTTTGCATTGTTTGCTGCAGGCAAACTTCTCCAGGATAAGAGTCATAGAGTGGAATTATTGGGGCAAAGGCTATAAAAAAATTTAGAGCTTCTCATTATTTTCATGTTGTTTTCTAAAACAGGTAGTACACACTTTTTATGTCACAAGGGGTGTGAACATACCCATTTCACCAGAATTTTCCCAGTAGTATGCTATGATTTTACGAATTTTTTTGTTGTTTTATTAATCCGTTAGCTGTAAAATAGTACAGCAAAGTTGCCTTAATTTGAAATTCCATGATTAGTAGGAAGCATGAACTATCTCTTCCAGCACTCACTTAATATTTACAGTTTCTTTTTTCTTTTTTTTTTTTTTAAATGTCTAAATGCCCCTCTTCTTCTTTAAAGGAGTTTTTTTTTTTTTTTTTTTTTTCTTTTTGGCTGTGTTGGGTCTTCGTTTCTGTGCTAGGGCTTTCTCCAGTTGAGGCAAGCGGGGGCCACTCTTCATCGCGGTGCGCGGGCCTCTCACTATCGTGGCCTCTCTCGTTGCGGAGCACAGGCTCCAGACGCGCAGGCTCAGTAGTTGTGGCTCACGGGCGTAGCCGCTCCGCGGCATGTGGGAATCTTCCCAGACCAGGGCTCGAACCCGTGTCCCCTGCATTGGCAGGCAGACTCTCAACCACTACGCCACCAGGGAAGCCCTACAGTTTCTTTTATGTACATTGTTTATATATTTTATATATTTGGTGTCTGGATTTTTCTCATGAAGTTTTTAACTACTTGTATGCCATATTAGACATTTGTAGACATTAACAATTTGCTTCCTAGAAATGTCCTTCCCCCAAATCTTGGCAAGACTTGCTCCTTCTCGTCATCATTCAGCTCTCTGCTCATATGCCATCTTCTTAGAGAGAGCAATCCTGACCTCCCCATGTAAAGTTAAGGCAGTTGGGGTAGCATGACATTAACCCCAACTTCTTCATTGGAATATGCAGGCATACGGGGAAACACAGGATGAAAACCATCTGCTTCCAGTGAAGTTGGTGGCTCAGGTATAGGAGTGATAGAAAACGAGCTGAAAAGGCAGGCTTGGGTTCTGATGATGGAAGGCCCAAAGGTTGCTCTCTGAGATGCATTGAGATGAGTCTCCTGCCCCTCACTTTTTTTAGGGCCCCTGGAATCAGGGCAAAGAGGCGCTTAAAAAGTGTAGACCAGTTTCCTGGTGGTTAGCAAGAGTGATGCTAGCACAGTGCTCTGCATTGAAGAGAGATCATTTCCATTTATCCATCCGCTGGGTCTTCAGGTGAGAATTGTTCCAGAGGAGTACTTTGACACATCCACAGAAGAAGCGTGAGCCGCCTGGATTAGCATCACTTAGGTTCCACTTCATCATCTACCACTTCTGGAGCACTTCCTCAGGACTAGGTTCTCTGTATAGTACATTATGTGCCTTACCTCATTTACTCCTCTCAAGAACCCTAAAAGCATGTGCTACTTTTATTCTCATTTTATAATTGAGGAAACTGAAGCTTGGAGAGCTCACACAGCTAATAAGTGCTGAGGTCAAAGTGAAATCCAGGACGGCCCGTCTCCGAAACCACTGCTCTTTGCAGTGTCTGACATTAGCTTTACCTGATCTCTCTGCACAGTTGTTGTTCAGTTGCTACCTTCTCTCCTTTCCCCCTACTTCCCCAGCGTATTGCACTTCCTTCCTCACCACCTCTCCCCTCCTACTCTCGTCCTCGCCCAAGCTCTTGGTGGTGCACTCATTCTCTCAACATTTACTGAATACATGTAGTGTGCCGAGCTTTCTGCAGAGTGATTCTATTTCTCTGTGGTTTTATTTCTCTATAATGCCTGATGTGGTACTGGCAGAAAGTACTGAATAACTATATGGTGTTGTTAGGTGTGGTCCAGCGCCCTCGAGAACTTCGATAAATGCCATATTTTAGCTGACACTCCCAAAGATGGGAAGCACTTTTACCTGCTTTCCTTTCTCTCCCTCCCCTTCTCTCTCCTTCCCTTCCTTCCTTCCTTCGACAAATATTTGTCCTATGAGTGTTCTATACCAAATACTGTCCTAGGTGTTTGAGGTACAGGTAAAATGCAGAGTGAGATGAATGTAATTAAAACATGTTTCGGATCCACCGTGAGGATGCAATGCATGTCTCCTGGGCGTCTGGTCAATGCTTATCCCCCGACTCAACAGTTAGTAAGATAACGCTTTCACTGATGCCTTTTATAAAAATCCCAAAAAGAACTAAACTATTGGGCAAGAAGGGCAGCACCAAAGATTAAATGAAGGAGGAGGGAGCTTTGGGTAATTCTCATGCATTCTGTTCATCTACTAGAAGCAAGGTGGGTGGGATACTATGGTCATGCTTGCAAATCAGGATCTGCAAGGCAGAACTAGAGAGAGGAGTTTGGCGAGAACCCTGGGAGATGGATGAAGCTGCCCTGGGGCATGAATCGCCCAGCCTGGATGTGTCCAAATTTCTCTAGCTATGCGACTAGCTGGCTTCATGAATGGCTAACAGGAACAGGGAACTCTCTTTTTTGCCTCTGGTTGAGAGGTAGAGATGGAGATAGAGTGATAACAGGACACTATCCCACCTTGCTCACTTGGGGAGAAATCGTATTTTCCAAATCAGACACACACATCAAGGGACATTCTGTTAGGGATTGAAGCCGAATCTGGCCTCTGTACCCTGACGCCAAATTACTTCTTGGAGACAGAGTTTTGGTGAAATAGGAGAGAATAGCTTTATTGCTTGGCCAGGCAAAGGGGGCCACAGCGGGCTAATGCCCTCAAAACTGCGTGTCCCGGCCTGGAGGGGGTAGTGAGGAGTTTTATAGTAATGGTTCACCGAGGGTGTGATCAGCTCATGGACATTCTTCTGACTGGTTGGTGGTGAGGTGAGTAGAAGTCAGCATCATCAACCTACTGGGTCCAGCTGGTCTGGGATCTACATGCTTATGGGCAGCATACCATTAACTTCTCCTACCTGGTGGCGGTTTCAGTATCTGCAATACAGCTCAAAGATATTGTTCTATATATCCCTTGAGGGGTGAACCAGGACCCTGCCCCAAGGCTGCACTGTTGTTTCTTTTGACTGTTCCTCCTTTGTCTCTGCATCCCCTCCCTTCCCTAATTAGCAACTGTTTGAACCTGCCCCTTGGAACTCAGGGAAGTTCATGGAGGCTGAATGAAGCCTATTTCCTATAATCAAGAAATGGGGGACACAGAAAGACTTTTGTGCCCAGGAGCTCCACAGGGTCCTGCTTGGTATCAGGATTAGGCGATGGACTCTAAAATAGCATTCCTTCTCATGCCTGCCCTTAGCCCATCTCATGGACCCCTCTCTGTCCTGAATGGAGGGCATAGCAAAAGATCTATTTCCTCAACAGAGATTTGAATATCTGCAATGAACAAGACTCCATGTTAGACAGAGTGGATTAGTTTCATTACAAGCAAAAAACACCTTCAGAAGAGTGAGACTGTCATACAGAGTGAAGTAAGTCAGAAAGAGAAAAACAAATATTGTATATTAATGCATATATGTGGAATCTGAAAAAATTGGTATAGACGATCTTATTTACAAAGCAGAAATAGAGACAGACGTAGAGAACAAACGTATGGATGCCAAGGGGGAAAGGGGTGGGGTGGGATGAATTGGGAGATTGGGATTGACATATATACACTACTGATACTATGTCTAAAATAGATAACTAATGAGAACCTACTGTATAGCACAGGGAACTCTACTCAGTGCTCTGTGGTGACCTAAATGGGAAGGAAATCCAGAAAAGAGGGGATATATGTATACGTATAGCTGATTCACTTTGCTGTACAGTAGAAACTAACACAACATTGTAAAGCAACTATACTCCAATAAAAATTTAAAAAATAAAATAAATAAAATTGGTAAAAAAACTGTTAAAAAAAAAAGAGTATACATATTGTTGATCTTTAATTTCATGAAGCAGAACAGCTTGCATCAGTTCACCCACTAGTAACTGGTTGATTCAGTGCATTGTGAGAAGGCACCCCAGCAGCTCTGAGCTCGTATATCTCAGCCACAGAAGGACATAGAGTTTGGATTTTAGGGAACAAGGTATTCTCACTTTCCTGTAGCATATGCTCATATATTTGTTAAAGAAACAAGCTGAGCTTGCCTAGCCCCGTAGGAAATGTAAGTACCTTTCTCTCATTCTTTGTCACCCATTAACAGCACACATTTCTGTAACCATGGGATTCGTGAATTGGTTTTATGCCATTTCTTATGTTAAGTCATTTCCTAGAAAATTTTCAGTAGTATGTCATTACCTCACCTTCCTTTCAGAGAGTTCCTGGGAATATCTGCAGTATGGGACTGGCCTCAAAGATATATTATGTTAAGAAGTTTAATTAGCAGAAAATGCAATATAACACACATGTCACACATTATTTTTTATAGGCTGCATGCAAATTAGATATTGAAAATTCCTGGGTGATTTCAGTCTGCAAGCCCATTTTCCTCAACTATATTATTTATGTTTTATTCTTACCTAGGATTGATGTAAGACTTTGGGGCTCTCATTCTTTTTTTTTATTGGCCGCACTGCGTGGCTCGCGGGATCTTAGTTCCCCAACCAGGGATCGAACCCATGCCCCCTGTAATGGAAGCATGGAGTCCTAACCACTGAACTGCCAGGGAATTACCTCATTCTTTCACTCATTTGTTTGGAAGATATTTTCTGAGCCTCTGTATATGCTGGGCACTGTCCTGAACAAGGAGAACACAGCAGTGAACAAAATAGGTAAGGGCGCTGCTCCTATGAAGCTTACATTCTGGATCAGTGCTCTCCAACAGAAGTTTCTGTGATGATGGACATGTAATGTGATCAGATTCGATTAGGGGCTGATTTGCTGTCCACTAGAGTAGCCACTAACCTCATGTGGCTCTTGAGCACTTAAAACATGGATAGTGCAACTGAGGAGCTGAATTTCTAGAATTATTTAACTTGTTATATTTAAATATAAATAGCCACACAGGGCTAGTGGCTGTCGTATTAGACAGCACAGTTCTAGTGCAAGAGACTGACTGTAAACAAGTAAATGCAGAACCGATGTCTATTCAGATTGTGAAAAGTGCTGGGAGGGAATACACAGGTGATGTGATGGGCCGAACTTCAGAGAGAGGGACTAGAGAGGGATGGGTGAGAAGGAGCCAGACTTGCGAGGAGCTGAAGGCAAAGGATGGCAGGCAGAGGGAACGGCAAGCTTACAGATCTGGCATGAGTTTTCTCAGGAGTGCCCTGAATGTGCTGAATGAATGTGTCTCTTCCCGCTGAATGTCTGCCCCTTCCCAGACCCACACCTGGGCTGGAGGCGTCTACTTTGGATGAGCCTCTCCTCCGGGAGGACCGGTTCTGCCTGGGAGCATGGCTAGGCTTTAGACTGGCCAGGAAGATCCCATTCCGCTCTTTCCCAGTGGAGCCATCTCTTTCCTGCCGTACAGCTGATGGCGGAGCTGACCCATGGCCCAGTGGTTCTGGCCATGCCCTTTCAGCTTCTCACACTCCAGGTGTCCCCAGGCGGCACAGGAGATATTTGCTGTCTAACCTACTTTCCGCATCTAAATCTTTTCTGATTTCTTTGGAAAGAGAAGAAAATTCCTTTCTCTGAAGTCATTTCTTTATCCGTGTTCCAACGCCTGTAACTCTTTGTCTCTCCACCATCTCCATTTGTCCCCTTCCCACCCCTCCCTTGCTAATCTGTTCACTGACTTCTCCCTGTAAAATCTCCCACTGGCCTATCTGTGTTTCTGTTTCTAGTGTTCTCTTTTCATAGCACTTCAAAGCACTTGCACGTGCAGGAACACATTTGATACTTGAGGTGTGGCTGGTGCTATCAGTATTACTATGACTATCGTAGTCTTTATCATCACCATTCCCATCCCCATTTTTATAGAGGAGAACAAAAAATAGCTCCCTAACCCAAATCACCAAGATGCTCAATGGCCCAGCCCAAAGATTTGACTTCCAATTCAGTGTTTTTTTTCCATATACTCTACTCATCCTCATCTTGTTACTTCCGCCTATTATCCTTCATTGAAGTGCCTCTCAAATTTGAGACCTTGAAGAAGCCAAATAAATTGCCTTTTTTCCCAGTGGTGAGAAGCTCTATAGCATCTGCTTTTTCCATGATCACTCACATGGCCCAGGATAGTTGCAAAGGGGTGGTATTCTAAATAATTTAGAACATGCTTTATTGTTTCAAAAAACGTAACTGATGTTAAAAAACGGAGTTAAAAAGATTTCCTAGAGAATTCTTGGATCTCAAAGTATATTTTTTGTAGATTCCTAGAGCTTGAAAAATATTGATTTGTGGGTATTTTTGATGTTTATTTTGGCTGACAACCCTATTCAGAGAAGGCAGACCCTTTCTCTAGCAGCCCTGACCAATATCTACCAGCCCCACTCTCTCCTTTTACAAGTGCACTGTCCGGAGGATAGAAGGGAGAGTAGCCCGGACGCAGGCGGCTGATAAAAATCCCGTGGGAGAGGTGAAGACGGGTCTGCAGGCTTCTCAGTTTTATAACACGCTGACATACTAATTTTTTGCAGAACTCTGAGTTATACGAAGTTAGTGACTTTCCCCAAATTCCTTGGTAAGTAGTACAGTTTTTAGTCCCATGCTGTCCCTCATTGCTGCAGTAAACTCCCAGTAAATGAGGACTTCTGAATTGCAGCCACTTGATGGGGGGCTGTTGAATCTTGGTACTCAGAGCTGTGGGTATGCATGTCCAGAAAAGGAAACATTACTTGCAGCATTAAGCAGTTAATATCTTAATGAGATTATGCGATTTCTCTTTTAAGGTAAACCAGCATGGATGGTTCAGTTTTCTCTCTTTTTCTTTTCTTTAATACCCTCTTGATATTTCCACAGACTGCAGTTATTATTGGTCCCCTCTGTTACACGTGGCTGCTTTGTGCTAAGACCCTCAGATATTTTGTTTGCTTATTAGAGTGGCATGAAGCTTGTGTAAGTGTTCCATGCTAAATAAGACTACCCCTAGATCCAGGTACGTAAGAAAAACGTATTGATAAGAAGCAAGGCAATTGTATTTCAATAAAAAAAATAGAGTCTGGACACCACTGAAGTAAAATATACTTTAAAAATAGGTTACAAAGTGGAATAGAGTGTGCGTGTCTGGTGGATCATGGGCGAGAATGCTTAAGATCAGCAGCTCATGTTACTGCCACTCAAAATGTTTTATGGAGATTTGTGATCCTTGTCTTTGTTCTCTGTCTCTGTCCTCATCTCTCCCTCTTTGACTCTTTTATAAACATGTCTTGATGATCCTGTGCAAGGTGCAGTGCTGTATATTGTTGGGTCAGACATGGGTCCCCGCCTTCAAGGCGTCTACTCTTTAGTGAACAGAGGCACTGCTCAGCTTGGCTGACAAACAGTACAGTATGATGTAACAAACACAGTAGCTGTGATATGACTAATGTACTATTTGGATAAAGAAAGGGACCATGTAATTCTTCCCCAGGAAGCTTTTCCAATGAGTTGACATTGGACTTGGGCCTTGGACAGTGAGCCTTCACCAGACACAGAAGGAGAGGTTGGGAAAAGAACATTCTAGGCTGCAAGAATACCACGAACAATGATCTGAAGACATGAAAGTGCAAATCCTGTTTGGAGAATGGGGAGGTATTCCTTGTAGCGAGAGAGAAGGAAGTGTCTTGATAAAGGGTGGTGAGCAATGACTCTGGAAAGGGAGGGTAAGGCCAAATGCAAAGGTATGTCTATGCCAGGCTAATGGATTTGAACTTGATTTTGCAGGTAATAAGGAGCCAAATGTTTGAAAGCAGGAGCATAATATAATCATGTCTACTCTTAAAAATACAATAATGTCAATAACCTTGATTCCATCTAGTTTAGGGACTGATATCAAGGAGAGGAGGAAGGTCATCAGTATAAAAATGTGAAGGGAGTACAGATGATAGCGAACTTGAACGTTCACACTGGGTACCAAGAGGAGAAATACAGGCAGAGGATGACAGCTAAACAAATATAAGGGAGTCAGTGGTGTCAGCTGATAACCTCACACCCGAAACACCTGTGACACACATACACTCTCTTATTCTCGCCCCTGAAATTGAGCTACTTGAAAAATTCTTTTGATTGTCCTTTCTGTCCGTAAGGCTTTCATTCCAGGTTTTCTGTCCTATAGCTAATTGCTCTTCGGTTTCCATGGTAGCAAAACCTAACAAATTGAGCACAGTCCCCACAAAGCACTGAGTTGTGGATGTTAAAATTTACGATAGAGCAATGTGGTTGTGCCCTGTTCCGAAGAAATGGAGACCCTTCATTTTTCATCTGCTTCAATGGCAGCACTCGCTATGATTTCAGATCAAAAGGTGGTGCAAAATTATTTTTGAATTATTTTAACACGTGAAATCTGAACATTGGAATGATTTATGGAAATAAATCATCTTACTTGGCACTAATGGGTTTTTGTTTCATCTTCCAGCCATTTATTTTTAACCTCTCTGAATATCCTCTGCTCTGCTGATACCAACAACTCACTTCTGAAGCCAGTGCACTGTCTGCTTATAAATACTGAATCAACCAGCAAATCACATTTAATTAGACTTTGTTCATTCCACTTAGCTTTTAAGATGGTAACATGCCTTTTAAACTGTACAAACCTTGGTAATCTAAATAAGAACAGGCCTGATAAAATCTTAATTAAATGTAGACCAGGGCTAATGTTTGCCACCTGCTTCTGCCAAATGTGAAGGAACCCTTGAAAATAGCGTCTGCCCCAGTGGGCCGTATTCAGACCCTGATACATTCTGGGGGAAGTATAGAGCCCAGTAAGCACTTTGCTTTTGAGAAATCTTTGAATGAACTCCTGATGCTGGTCTGCCCTGTGTTATTGCTCATGCCCCCTGTTTGGGGAACACTCTGGCTTAATCACAGTTGAACACAAACAAATTTCCAGGTACATTTATACTATTTCTTTGGTCAAGAGGGTGAAGCTAGAAGGGGTGTAAATGAAGCAGTGCAATAGTTAAAAATGAAGCTTTAGAGGCAGGCAGAGATCTGTAGGATTTTTGCTCCTGTTTCACACTAGCTATGCAACTCAGCATAATTTGCAATCTCTAAGCCTTGGTTTCTTCACTTTAAATTGGGTTTAGTATATTGAGCTTATTTTGTGTCATTATTGTAAAAATTAAATAAGATCATGCATGTAAAGGGCACAGACCAGTGCCTCACAGATGGTTAGAACTCTATAAATATGTACATATTATTATGTATTATATGAGAGGGCAGAGCAAGAGTCCTCTAGCTACAGCATTTCTTGGTAGTGCTATTTTACCACTGGAGCACTTTCCTAGGTTTAAGGAACTAACATTTAATGATACTGAGCAGTATGTAAATATATGCAAATACTGAATTTCTATAGGCAGATAAACATTCCTGTGACCTAGTTTATTTGAATAGTAACATGGAATAAAAGTAAGGGGCTTAAAACTTATGTACTCTGGTAGTTTATTTTGTTTTATTTTATTTCATTTCATTTTTTGAGCAGAGAAAGGTTTATTTCAGAGCCAAGCAAGGAAAACAGGTGGCTTGTGCTCAAAAAACCTAAACTCCCAGTAGTTGTTTTAGAGAAAAAAGTCATAAAACAGATATTTGCCTCTTGAAAAGAATTTAATTAATTCAGAGATATATACATGCTGTATCTTCTTGACTTGAACTCTCCCCCAATTACAAGACTTATCATATATTAATAAGAGGTTTCCTTTTTTTGGCAAGAGGGAGCAAAGAAATACTTAATTAGATACATATTTTGATTATATAGTGAATTCTGATTTCATAAATATTAAAATATGGAGAAAACTTATAATTGAGAAAATATAGTAAAGATAAATACCTCATATATTATTTTTACTACCTAAAGATAACCATTATTAACCACTGGAATATATTTTCTAAGCTCTTTAAATTATATACATAGTACACACACACATGCACACATGTATATACACAATTTAATTTTATTTTATAAAAACATGTACTACAGGATGTCTGCTTAGAAATACTAAATTTATGTAGTATATATAAAAATATGTACCATGAACACCATCCTGCAATTAAAAGAAATAATTCTGTAACTTGCTTTTATCACAATATATCATAGACTTCTTATCAATGTCTTTTACATTGAAAAACAGAAGCTAACCAGTGTTTGAGAGGCCTCTGCAACATTCTTTTGGGTTGGCCAAAAAGTTCGTTTGGGTTTTTAAACCCAAACAAACTTTTTGGCCAACTCAGTAGAAAGCTATGACATGGCTCCTTGGAATCCGAACTAAAAAGAGGAGGATTTAAGTCAGCATCACTCACTAACTACTGCACCCTGTACCACACCCAATTGTAAGAACTGCTATTGATTAGTCTATTATATATGTGTGAAATTTTTGATTTTATCATTCTCTCATTGATATTGTTCAGTAGATCGTAAGCTTTTATTATCGTGAACTCTTTTGAGAATCTGATAATAGCTCTGGACCCTTTCACGCATCCAAGATGTGCATACACTTTCAGGGACTTTATGATCCCCCTAGAGTTCACCCTTAGCCCCTCTCTACCCCACCACCTATGACCAGTTAAAACCCTTAGAGCCCCTAAACTATGTAAAAATTACCTGCCATATTTAATCACACATAAAACAATAATAAACTGTAAAACACAAAGCTTTAATATATGTTGAAATTAAAATATCTTAGTTCTAGATATTATGATTGCAAAGTTTGGAATACACTCATTGAAATAGAATGAAGTCATTTATGAGGATTCCTTCTCTGCTGGGTGTGAAATATGTGCTCAGTCTATCTCTTGGTTAATATAAAAATTAACTTCACCTGTGAACCAGAAAGCACAGTGAATTATATTAAGTGAATTTAATATAAGGCTTACAAATCAGTGCATACTCTGCTACTCTAGGGTATAACTTCCAAATTTTCTTTTAAAGCACCATGTATTTGAAAGTATTATAGCCAATAATACCTAATATTTATTGAGGACTCAACATGCTCTTGGATCTTTATTAAGCACTTTGCCTGCCTTATCCTGTTTGGTCCCCACAACATTCCTAGGACTTTATCAACCTAATTTTATAGATGAGGGAACCTAATTTTATAGAGATAAAGTGAGTTGCCCAATGTTACACATGTAGAAAGTTCTGGAGTCAGAAAACAAACCTATGACTGCCACGTTTATGGCCTGCCCTCTGCCCATTCTATAGATTGGCACTTTCAGATGACAACAATATTGAACATATTATTTGAGATATAGTTGTCTGGTTAGCTCCTGTCCACATGGCCTTAACTTTGCAGATCAAAACAAATATATAAACAACATTGAAATAGAAAAATAAATCCCCCAATTTATGTTCTTTCTGTTCAGTTCAGAGGCTTATAGAAGCAATTTTCAGAAGATGGCCATTTACATTTAAGGAATATCAAATCTCCAAACTAATTCTCAAACTCAGTTTTTTTTTTTGTTTTTTTGTTTTTAATTTATTTATTTTTGGCTGTGTTGGGTCTTCGTTTCTGTACGAGGGCTTTCTCTAGTTGTGGCAAGTGGGGGCCACCCTTCATCGCGGTGCGCGGGCCCCTCACTATCGTGGCCTCTCTTGTTGCGGAGCACAGGCTCCAGACGCGCAGGCTCAATAGTTGTGGCTCACGGGCCCAGTTGCTCCGTGGCATGTGGGATCCCCCCAGATCAGGGCTCGAACCCGTGTCCCCTGCATTGGCAGACAGATTCTCAACCACTGCGCCACCAGGGAAGCCCCAAACTCAGTTTTTATGTTAGGAAATGTGAAGCTTCTGGAGGAGTGTTACCCATTGGGAAGAGACAGGTAGTAAAAGCATGGTGGGCTAGCCAGAGGACCCACTGACATGGTGTTTCTCTCACCTTCTGTGGTCCTTGGTTTCTTTCCATAAAATGGTGAGTGGTGATACAATCCACTATCGCTTACATTTCTCATATTAATGTGTCCTCCTACATGTCATTTCTTTTTCTTTCTTTTTTAACCTACTATTTTTCTGTAGTTTCTGACAGTTGGTCCTTTATAATCATTCTCTACTCTGCTCCTTCCTTTCTTTTACCCCAGATTTGTTCAGACCAGTCTCAGGCATGTATTAGTAACACACCATGCTGATTTTTGCCTTTTTTTCCCCCCCTCTAGCTATTTCCCCTTGCCCAGAGTGCCCTTCCTGTTCTGTTCTCTCTATTAAAATCCCTTCTATTTTTCTAAATCAGCTTAAGTCTAGTAAGGTCAGTCCATTTGGGAGAAATATCTCTGTAGCTTCTGAGACATTGAAAGGAGAAATTTTAGCCTTTGTTGACCTCCCTCTCAGGAGCTTGTAGAACACAATTAAATTCTCAGTTTTTCTGAGTTTATTGCTCTCTTGTTTCATACGTGAGTGTACTTTTCCTAAGAAGATTGCAAAAATTTTAAGGCAGGGACTATGTCTTATACTTCTCTAATTCCCGCATAACTTAACATGGTTAGAATCTCCCACAGTTTTACTCAATGAAACATGCACTGATATGGTCTGAATGTTGATGTCCCCAAAAGTTCACATGCTGAAACCCTAACCTCTGAAGGTGATAGGTGGGGCCTTTGGGAAGTGATTAGGTTATGAAGGTATAACCCTCAGGAATGCGATTAGTGCTTTTATGAGACTTCAGAGAAACTTAGGTCTTCTGCCATGTGAGGATACAAAAGAAGTCTACAACTTGGAAGAGGGCCCTCACCTGACCATGCTGGCAATTCCCTCTCATTTCAGGTTTTGCTCCAGAATGTAATTATGTCCATTGTAGGATCAGAAGCTATGGCCTTTTCTTGAAATTTGAAATCTTCTGGGACAAATTATAATAGGGAGAAAATGATGAAATAAAATACTACAGCCATCAAATGTATTAAATATGTCTGGTGCCAGGCACTGTATAAATAAGATATAACCAAGGTGTTCTCTCTCTCTCTGGAAGCTTACAACTCAATGGAGGTTGCAATAACTAATGGAACAGGGGATTGTCTTCAAGATTTCACAGAGGAGGTGGTATTTGAGCTGGACCTTGAAGAATAAGCAGCGGGTGGTCGATAACAAGAATAAGAAGGGAGCAAAGGAAAATATTTTAGCTTTAACTTCTCAGGTCACCCATAATTCTGTGCATTCCTCTTTGTCTAATATCCTGGGAAAGATACCTGTTTCCTTTTCCTCTCTTTAGCTAAATCCCTGCTTGTTAAAGTCTGCTGCCACCCAGGAGCTCAGAATCACCCAGGGTACTTGTTAAGATGCAGATTCCCAGGATCCACCACAGAGCTACGGAGATAGAACCTATAGGGGATGGACACAGGCATTTATTTTCATAATATGCAGAGACTCATAGGTAGCGAGGGATTTAAGCTGCTTCTACTTTTTGAAGCTCCTGGTATATTCAAATTGAAGAAATTCCACAAGAAGGGACCAAGTTTGTGACTTTTAATGTTTCTATTAAGCGAATTAATTTTAACACATGTTCAAAATAGAATGACTGTATATATAAGCTTGATTGGTGATAGCACAAAAAGTTAACACTTGAGGCTTTTTGTAAATATGGGGCCTTGAGGCAAATGACACTTCAAGCCCCTGCCCCCTCCCCGTTAGCCCTATTAACAAATTTCTCAGGGGTGTCTTATGCGGGTACCAAGTGCTAATCTGTAGACCCACATTTGGGACTTGCTGTGTGGTTATCCACCCTCAGTATACAGAGGAAACTGAGGCTCAGAAGGTTCAGAAAGTGACATATATATCATATATATGATATATATGTATATCTAGATATAATATATATTTTATATATGTGTGTGTGTGTGTATATATATACCGCCTCTCTCTCTCTCTCTCACACACACACACACACACACACACTAATAGAATCACAAAACTTTATGGCTAAATGGATCTTTGAGATCACGTGTCTCCAAATGAGAGAAGATGCCGAGGATGCAGTGCATACCTAATAAATAGGCATAAATAAACTTACTGAATTGGAAACTACTCTTCTCCAGGTGCTTAATATGCCCTGTCTCTGTAGGACTGATTATAATTGGAACAGCCTCCCAGAATGTTTCTCACAGTTTGGGTTACAAGTTCTCCTCATTACAAACACTTCAGAATGTTTCCTGCAGAATCATTTCCGCTCGACACCTGTCAGGCAGTGGCGTGAGGGGGTAGGGCCCAGGAGCTCTTCAGTGGCGCCAGATTCTCCTAAGTAGGTGTCATTAGCTCTCCTTTGTAAAGAGAATGGTTATCTCTGTTGTAAATTAAGAGCACAGGCAGATTCAAAGGGGAGTTTGGCAATTTTTATATTGCACTGCTTCACATTTTATTAAACTCTCATTTGTTATGTGTCGTATACTAGTAGTTATGTCTAATTTTTATCCTTTACGTGAGGCTTTCATGCTCATACCTCTAGAAGAGTGAGCTCAACTGGGGGCAGTATTGCACCCCATGGGACATTTGGCAATGCCTGGAGACATTTTTGGTTGTCATAATTGGGGGTGGGGTGCTAACAGCATCTAGAGGGTAGTGGCTGGGGATCCTGCTATGTGTCCTTCATTGCACCGGCCAGCCCCCAATGACAAAGCATTATTCAGCACAAAATGTCAATAGTGCCAAGTTTTAGAAATCCTGTTCTGGAACCAGGGTTCTTAATCTGAAGGTCTTATTTGACAGTCCAGGAAACTATGGATGGACTTCAAGGAATTTATGAACCTTCCAAAATTTGGGCAAAAGTTTGTGTGTACATACATTGTCTACAGGAAGTCTATGATGTCTATCAGATTCTCATATGCCTCAAAGGTGACAGATTACAAACCTTCTGTCTCTGTCATTTCCCATACCAAGAATGTTTTCCCCATGACTTGTTTTCCAACCATGCCTCTCACCTTCATTGAAAACTTATTTAACATTGCTCTGTAAATGTGTTCGGATGATGACAGATAGGGTGACTATCTGTCCTAAGATGCTTGGGCCATGACAGACCTAATCATTATTATTTTATTGAAGTATGGTTGATTTACAATATTGTGTTAGTTTCAGGTATACAGCAAAGTGATTCATATATATATATATTCAGATTATTTTCCATTATAGTTTATTACAATATACTGATATAGTTCCCTGTGCTGTACAGTAAATCCTTGTTGCTTATTTATTTTACGTATAGTAGTTTGTATCTGTTAATCCCATACTCCTAATTTATCCCTACCCGCCTCCCTCTACAGTTTGGTAACCATAAGTTTGTTTTCTATGTCTGTGAGCCTGTTTCTGTTTTGTATATGGATTCATTTGTATTATTTTTTAGACTCTACATGTAAGTGATATATTTGTCTTTCTCTGTCTGATTTACCTAACTAAGTATAATATTCTCTAGGTCCATCCATGTTGCTACATGTGGTAATATTTCATTCTTCTTTATGGCTGAGTAGTATTCCATTGTGTGTGTGTATATCTTCTTTACCTGTTCATCTGTCAATAGACATTTAGGTTGCTTCCATGTCCTGGCTATTGTAAATAGTGCTGCTATGAACATTGGGGTGTATGTATTTTTTGAATTAGAGTTTTCTCTGGGTATATGCCCAAGAGTGGGATTGCTGGATCATATGGTAGTTCTATTTTTAGTTTTTTAAGGAACCTCCATACTGTTCTCCATAGTGGCTGTATCAATTTACATTCCCAGCAACAGTGCAAGAGGGTTCCCTTTTCTCTACATCCTCTCCAGTATTCATTATTTATAGACTTTTTGATGACAGCCGTTCTGGCTGGTGTGAGGTGATGATACCTCATTGTGGTTTTGACTTGCATTTCTCTAGTAATTAGCAATGTTGATCATCTTCTCATGTGCCTGTTGGCCATCTGTATCAGACCTAATTATTAATGACATCCCCTTTCATTTTCAAATGTATCCGGTCCTGGGTTGACCTGGTGAGTTACCAGGTTGCCGCTAATCAGATGTACTGTGTCCATTTCAAGTCTCTCTTTCAATTTCAGGAATTCCTCACTGCTGAGGCATAAATTGTATACTTAAAAAGTGCTTTCAGGAAAAATACACAAATATACAGAACCTCTTCCTTGCTGACTTCCACCTCAGGCTATGTAATCCTTTGGGGTATAGAAGGAGGAAAGTCTATGTGACAAGTGCCACAATTACATTAAATATTTTACTTAGGATATCTTTATATACTAAAAACAGATAACATTTAGAAATCTCATTATGGATACAAAACACTTGCCAAATTAGGGTGTGTTCTTATCACAATCTGTGGCCTATATAGCTAAAAAATCTGTAAGAAATTCAAAATATGCATAAAGATTGGTCCCAAGAGAGCTACATTTTATACACTTTACTCTTGGTTGCGGTGTGTGTGTGTATGTGTATGTATGTTAACATATTTATATAGAAATTACTCTTGGTCAAGTCACTTAACACTTTTCTGAATCCAGAAGAATTCTGTAAAATAAGGTAGTTGGAATAAATTTTCCCAAAGGCCCTTCCAGTCTAGAATTCTATGTCTGTTCATTCATTCATTCATTTACTCATTCATCACTCCAAAGCAGTTGAGCACCTGCTCCCAGCCAGGCCTTGTAGGTACAGAAAGAAGAATTGCACTTTGAGACCTAAAAATCTATCAGGGCCCAGTAGGGAAAGAAGACAAGCCCATATTCAGGGTGCTATGGGAGTGTGGAGGTGAATCCCCTAGTATGGCAAGGGGTAAAATAAAGGTGATCCAGACAAGGAAAGAAAAATGTGTTCATTTACCACTTGCATGTAATTCGGTCATGAATTCCTATGGCAAGGTATGATTCCTGTGGGACGGCCAGAGCCATGCTAGATTATAAACCTCCTTGGGGCAGAACACCACCTCTTCTTTTTGGGTCTCTGGAATAAGAGTGGTAGAGGGTGGTGATTAAGAGCACACGCTTTGCTATTTGATCTGGGTTTGATCCCAGCTTTAGTACTTACTATATCATCTTGGGAAAGAGAGTTCACTTCCTTAAGGCACAAGTTTCCTCATCTGTGGATTGGGAATGAAAATAGAATTATCACTGATTCTTTAACAGATTTACTTCATAGAATTGAATAAAATGATGTGTGTAAGGCACCTGCCACTGGTAAGTACTTATTAAATTTGGTCCTTAGTACTCTCAGGTGTTATTAGATGTGGGCATCACAGTTGAGTGAGCATGGGATATTTGAGTCTGGCAGACTTGAGTACAAATCCAAGCCCTGCCACTCACTTAGCGTGTGATACTGGGACTTCATCAGTCCCGGCCTCAGCTTCCTTATCAGTTAAACAAGAATAATAATATCCACCACACAGAGTTCTTGCAAAGATTAAAGAAGAGTGTGTATGATTTGTAGCAACATGAATGGACCTAGAGATTATCATACTAAGTGAAGTAAATCAGAAAGAAAAAGGCAAATACTGTATGATATCACTTATATGTGCAATTTAAAATGTAACACAAATGAATCTATCTACAAAACAGAAACAGACTCACAGACATAGAGAACAGACTTGTGGTTGCCAAAGGGGAGGGGGTTGGGAAAGGGATGGAGTGGGAGTTGGGATTAGCAGATGCAAACTCTTATACAAAGAATGGATGAACAACAAGGTCTTACTGTATAGCACAGGAAATTATATTCAATATCCTGTCATAGATCATAATGGAAAGGAATATGAAAAAGAATATGTATACCTGAATCACTTTGCTGTACAGCAGAAACTAGCACAACATCGTAAATCAACTATACTTCAATAAAATAAATTTTAAAGAAGAGGGTGTATGTAGAGTGTTGGGTGCTTAGTAATAGTTTCTTTAGAAGTCTTCTCTCTTTCCTTAATTCCTTTCAGTTTCTTTGATTTACATTGCTCCCAACTGAAAAGTTCTATAGAGCTCCTCATTCACTCATTTACTTATTATTCAGTTAAAAACTGTTTACTGTGGACTAACCTGAATCCAGACCTCAAGCCCATTGTTCAAGGAGGATAGATCTAATACTTATCATAGCCTTTCTTCTGTGGTGACCCAAGTAGTAGTGGCCTCGGCTGTCTATCTGGGGATGCGTGTTTGTTCTCTGCCCTTGTCTCTTCCTGCTCCTTTGTGACAGTCTCTTCCCTATGAGAGGAATAATTGGCAAGTCAGCATGATCTCTGCTCCAGGAACATCAGGGGCACACTGGAAAGGAGCAGTCTTTCAGAGAACGATGGCTGCAGGAGAGGGTGTGTGGCCAAGGGCAGGAGGGCATGTTGCTAAGTTGTCTATCCTCATTTTGTTCACACTTCACCTGTGCGTGTCAGGATCCATCCCTTAGCATGACAGTGGCTGGGAGAGCCATTTCTTTTTTCTTTTTTCTTTTGGCCGCTCTGTGCATGTGGGGATCTTAGTTCCCGGACCAGGGATCAAACCCAGGCTTTCTGCAGTGGAAGTGCACAGTCTTAACCACTGGACCACCAGGGAGGTTCCTGGGAGAGCTATTTCTTGTCTTTTGTCTTCTGCTTCCCTGAAGCTCTTTCTTGCCATCCGTTCCCTTCCATTGTTTGTACAATTGAATTTTGTGTTGTAGCCCAGATGTAATGCAGTTTGATGAGCTTTATTTAGTTTGGTGGTAACATGCTTATTTCAAAAATTTTTTTGAAATTTGGTTTTATGATTAAACAGAAAAAATTTTTTAAATGTCCATTAGAGGATTGCCCTTCTAAACCCTTTGGTTTCAGATACATGATTCCCTACAGTCACTTTTGGAACCAACACTATAGCCTAAGAACCAAAATAATATCCTAAGACTATAAACAACACATTCACAGTTCAAAACCACATTTTCAAGCCTCTTCCCTGCTTTTGAATTGGGGCATTTTTGCATGCAGTGATTATGTGTAGGTAAGGCTGCGGTGGCACTTTCAAGCTTCTCCACCTGCAATTCTTGAATCTAAGCCACAGCTGCTGAGTTTCCATCAAAAAGGACACATGCTAAATAGGAGGGTTAGAAACAAATTTTTACTTCTTATTTTTTCAATTTTCTCTCTGCCCCGGTGGATGTACTTGGATGAGATTGAGGACTGGTGGTAAGGGCTAAATGCACATTGTAGTCCGTCGGCTTCCAGAAAGCGAAGCAGAACAATGCGCTTGACTCCAGAGGTAACCTCATGGAAGTAGATCAAATGGCCTTTTATTGTCCTAGGCTCTGAAAAATAAAGAGGGACTTGTTAATATATAACTACACAGTCATTACATATTTATGCTCTATAGGATACATAATTAGAGCTACACTGACTGTATAATTTATCCTTGGTAGGCACAGTTAAGACTGCTCAGATAACCATGTACTGTAATTATGTAGTAATTGTTAGTCTTTGAGTAAAAGTAGTAACCGATAAAGTGAAAACTGGCGAGTAATTGCTTTATAATTATTTTGGGAAAGGGATTGTTCCAAGTAAAACAATGAGATAAACAGATGAATCTTTCCTTTGATAGGTGATGCTGGCTAGCTAGCTATCAGAAGCCCTGCAGTCATATCAAGACAAGTTCCATACTATTTTTATTCATTCATTTACTTATTTATTTTACTTGAAGCAATATGGGCAATAGAATGATTTCCCAAGAACAAATCCTACGTATGGCTCTTTTAGTGGTTATCATTAGTGGTTGCTTTCAAAATGCGGTGCAAGTTAATTCAAAACAGAACTAAACCTCTCTTTTTTTAATGTCTCTGTTAGTTGTTTCGTTGATGACAAGTTGTCATGACCACAAACTCAGCAGTGAGCTTATCAGTCCTAAGAGCATTTCTGCTTGCTATTTTTAATAATTGCTAGGACGACTCTTTTTTATACCTACACTTCCTTGTTGGGAGATGTTCTTTCTAGAAAAGAAAATCTTTAAAAGATTACCATTGGAGAGCATTCTGATCTGCTCTAGCCACTAATTTATTTGCTACTGGAGAGGGTGGGTTAGAGAAAGATCATTCATTTACTCAAGCCAGGCTTCTAAACTGTCTTGTATTCTACAAATATCCAATTTATTTTTTTTAGTACTTATTTATTCATTTAATCACTACTTCTCATTAGATCAATAGGGAGCTTTTTTTGTTCTCAAGTTAGTTTAAAAAAGAAAGACAGTTGTAAACCAATTAAGCCCATGTTGCCAGAATACTTCTTTTTGTACTTGTTTCCTATTCCCATTTGAAATTCAGGTAACATAATTGCATGCATCTTTAGGAACAAAACCAATAAGGATCAGTACTCTTTATTAGTTGCTTGAGGTTAGTCTGTTATTTTCCTGAAAAATCCTTGTGTTGCAGGTAATGTGAAAGGCAGTGGGATATGAATAGCAATTAGACAGAACAGTGGAGTTTCTCTGTGTACCAAGAAACTGGTAACAGAGTTTGCCTTTGGGATGGGTTTATGGGATTAGGACGGGAGGAGGTACACTTTTTACTGCTTAATTAATATATTTATTTTTACGTATGCATGTTTTACCTACTTGGAGCATACACATACAAACACATATTCCTGATACTAAAAATGCTCAGTGAAGATTAGCTATTATTACTGTTGTACTTAGTCATGGAAAGCTGGCTCATGACTGAAATAATGCTAACATCTACAATTCCAAGTACCCTGTCAAAGATTTGCCTGCTTGAAATCACCAGTGCTCAGAAAACTCACCGTCGGAGTCTTGTTGAGCTGCAGATCCCAGAGAGGAGTGTAAGGATATTAAATGGCCAGACCACTGGTTGTTGTGCCAGACATTACTTAAGCAATATAAGTATGTCCCCTGACATCATCCTTTACTATCATTATTTGCTTTAAATGGATCATGTGGTTGTGAGATGTTTCCATGAATTCCCATAACTTTTCTAAGAGAATGAATTGGAGGAATAAGGAATTTGGAGTCCTAACACCTGGGATAAAGATCCAGCTCTATTTGTGGGCAGTCTATGGAGCTTCAAGATGCAGCTGTGCCTGTAGACCAGAAGGAGGTCTCTCAGGGATCTACGCTGTGTCTGGAAGGAAACCAGTCCTGCTGCCCTACTCAAAACAGACTGAGCAGAGGTGCAAACCAATCATATGTGGCCATATGTGGGCGGGCTATGAAGGAGGTTTGTCACCCAAAGCTACTCAGCACAAGTTTCTAGCCTGATCACATGGATGGTGACAATCAGATCCAGTCAGATCTTCACTGTAGGAAATGAGATTGCTCAGAAAAATACATAGAACAAGTGGATCCTTTGAGTTCTGGCTATATTGAGAAGAAGCCTGAGAAATGCCCTTTGGCATCATCTACCCAGCTCACAGTCTCTGCCTCTCTGAGAGGTGTCCTCTGCTTCATACATTCACACACATATTTGGACCTGGCAGCCATGTCCGTCCTGCATGACTGGCCCTCTGGTTGGAGCGGATTAGAACAGAGATGGACAACTGGCTTAAACGACCCCCCATGAATTTAGAGTTCGAACTTAGAAGCCCTCGTCAAGTTGGTCACTTGAACTGCAGACACGTAAACTCTGGATCTGGGGGAAGGGTGGGTGTGGGACGGTGCAAGGAGGCAGCTTTGCCAAAAGTAAAGAATGAAGCATCTGTGCAAAGATGAGTGACATCGCAGGAGTGGCTGCTTGTATTTCTGAGGCTTTCTTGTGCCTGGTTCTAGTCTTTGGTTATGGGTTATGTGAGAGTCCTTTGTATTCTAATAGTAAGTCTGCAAACCCTTTTTTTTCCTTTTTTGTTTATGTTGTGTCAAGGGGATTTCCATTACTCACAACCAGGAGAGCTGGCTTTCTACATGGGCCACTGCCATGCATCTCAGTCTCAGAAGGTACTCTGAGACCCAGAGTAACCTTGTGTGCCCCTAAGGAGGCCACAACTTATGGCCCCAATGTTCCTTGCCATAATTCCCACTGAGGAAAGTAATCTGTTTTTTGGTTTTTTTTTCACTATACCCCCGGAATCTTTTCAAATCTCCAGGTATTAAACCCTTCGAATACATTCTAACATCTGTAGAATGGGAAAAACAACCTCCCCTACTCAGGAGCTATTGCAAAGATTAGAGTGAGGGATTATGAGTATGGTTTTTAATCTCTATGCATTGTACGCAGTCATGGGAAATAAACTGTGTTCCTTTGTAGAGCTGGCCTGTGAACAATAATTAACATAGAATGATGATGGTAGGCAGATTTTTGGCCCCCATAACATTTGCCCCTGGTGTTACACTCACAAGTACGTTAGTTACATGGCCAAGGGAAGTTGCAGGTGGCATTAAAATTAATCAGTTGACCTTAAAATAGGGAGATTATTCTGGATTATCTGGGAGGGCCCAATTACATGAGCCTTTAAAAATAAGAGGAGAGGGCTTCCCTGGTGGCGCAGTGGTTGAGAATCTGCCTGCCAATGCAGGGGACAAGGGTTCGAGCCCTGGTCTGGGAAGATCCCACATGCCGCGGAGCAGCTGGGCCCGTGAGCCACAATTACTGAGCCTGCGCGTCTGGAGCCTGTGCTCCGCAACAAGAGAGGCCGCGACAGTGAGAGGCCCGCGCACCGCGATGAGGAGTGGCCCCCGCTCGCCGCAACTGGAGAAAGCCCTCGCACAGAAACGAAGACCCAACACAGCCATAAATAAATAAATAAATAAACCCAAAGTTTAAAAAAAAAAAAAAAATAGAGGAGAAAGGCAGGGTGGGAGGGTACTGGGCAGGGCTGATTTCTAGATGCTCTAGATGAAGCAGAGGGTGGCCCCAGCTGACAGGCAGCAAGGAAATGGGGACCTCAGACCCACAGTCACAAGGACCTGAATTCTACCAACCACCTGAATGGGCTGGGGAGTGAATTCTCTCCCAGCACCTCCAGGTAAGAGCTCAGTGCAGACAACACTTTGATTTTGGCTTTGTGAGACCCTCAGTAGAGAACCTAGTTGAGCCTCACTATGCCTGGACTTCTGACCTGTGCAAACTGTGAGATGATACACGGCTGTTGTTTTCAGTCACTGTGTTTCTGGTAGGTAGTTACAGCAGTCGTAGGAAACCAAGTCACTATGCTCTAGGCACCGTGCTTTACAGTCACTCCACCAGAATCGTCAAGGGGTCCTAGGAAGTAGAGGCTCTTGCATCTCTCAGTTACAAATGAGGAAATTAAGGCTTAGAGAGTCTGGTTCAAAATAATACCAATGAGTCATCAGCAGAGCCAGGATTTGAACCCTGGTCTGTTTGTAAGAGACCTAAACCCAAGTTGTTCATCAAATGAGATGTTACACTTCAGCCAGCTGGAACTGAGAACTGCCCCATCATCCTGGAAGATACAGTGAGTCCCAGGAACCACTGTGCTGGATACGTAGCTCATATTACCCCCTCTCTGCTTGCTCCTCTGAGAGACAGAAGGAGCCAGACGGCAGCTCTGCACCTGCGGGAAGTGGCCCTGCTGCCCACAGGGCCCATTTAGCCGCAGTCAGTCTGTGGCGGGAACTCATCTGGGCCCCAGCTCCCACCCTGCTTGGCAACCTGAGCGCCGTGTCATAGTCAAGGCTCTGAAGCATGAAATGGGGTTTTGCGCTGAAGCCTGAGAGACACGGTGCATCAAGCTTGGTTTGGCTATTTTCCCCCCTACTGTTTGTTTTTAAAGATGAAATAAGGGCAGGCGTGAAAAAGGTCTCCCGGGTTCTCTGTACGATATGGCAGCCAGTGGTGCAGGCAGGCATACAAATAAAGGGAAGATAGGGTAGCTCTCTGAAGCCCGGCAGCAGTCAACACGCAGTATGTAGCAGTCATTCCTGTTCTTATTACCACGCTATTATTACATGATTATTTCAGGGGCATGGAGAAATTCTCCCGGCCTCCAAGATGTATGGAATTACAATTAAGGGACCTTCCCATTCCTTTGGTTTAAGATTAACGTCCTGTGAAATGTTTCCTTACCTTTGGCATCCGTTCCCTGACACTTCTGAAATGCACGGTGTTATAAGAAAATAGCAAGTAGCTTAAAAGATGTTAGGGATTTTTCATTCAATCTAAACCTAATACCCCTGGTAAAAGGCATTTGTCATTCATACTCTAATAAAGCATTTTGCAGGTGTCAAAGGCATACCCCTGGGGGTACGTGAAATGATTTTAGGTGATTCACAGATGAACGTACGGTTTTAATAATTATATATTTTACTATGAACTGTAAGAAAACATACATGGCACGTTAAGTGCATGATTTCTAACAAGGCTAAAGTTAGTAGTAAGTAAAAATAGTGTGTCTGTCGAAAGGAAAATATTATTATTATATATAGGGAGTACAAAGCACGGGGGAGGCAATATGAAGGCAGTTTGTGGGTGATGGATATTTGGGAATGTCTGCCGTAGTGTGACTTCTCTTCAGTTCATCAGATTAGTTCCAAAGCAGACATTAGGAGAAGAAAAGAGAGAAGATCCTGGTCCCCCGCGGAATAAAATGAGGACAGAGGAGAGGTTAGTCCTAAGGCTGCTAGGAGCCACAGCAGAGGGGATAGAGCCCCCGACAGTGAAGTTTTAGATCATTCGTGTCAAATATGGCTGCCTTCAGATTTTTTTTTTCTAGTTCTACCCAGACTGATGGAAAAATGAATGCAATTCCTGTTGGCCAAAGAGAGTGACTATGGCTTCCAAATTGCTTTACCTGCAGACAGGCTGTGCACCGAGAGAGTCTTTTATTTCTTTTGTGATGGCAGAATTTACTGTGGCTCCATTTGATAGACTAGTAGTCTTCATGGAATTTTGGAACCAGAAGGGCCGTGATCGTCCTCATCATTTTACAGATAAGAAACCTCTGACATGGAGGAGGTAAATGATTTCTCCAAGGTCTCGCAGATACCATCCTTGACTTCTGACTCCCCCTCAAATGTACTTATCCTGATGCGGATTGTCAGAGGCAGACAAGGAATTAAACCCCAGGCCCTGCGTGGATATTAGATAGAGAACAAATACAGAGAAGGGTTCCAATCCTGGACTTCTTTTCTGCCAGTCTTGTGTTTTTGCTTTTATACTACTCCCTCTTATGCTTTATCACCGTAATCTTAAAAGCCGTTATAACCTTACATATTTAAATTTTTTTAATAGTTGAAAAGCCACTTGTGGAGAATGTGCTCAGGGAAGGCAGTTGCTCTTCCTGCAGCCCCCTTAGTTACAATTCTACATATCCACGCTAGGAAAACTTTGTTTAAAGGGTGTTTGATACATTTGGTGTAGGGAGTTTTAAAAACTCCCTAAGCCGGGGAACCTGCATGCATGTGCCTGAGTCCTATTAGAAATAATACTGTTTCTGCTGCCCTTTCCCCATATTTGCCTTTCCCATATTTCAGAGGCTTGGAATTCTGTAGCTTGTAGGAACAGTTGTTTATAAAGGAAAGAATCTGCTGCTAATCCTTAGGCATCTATTTGGAGACAAGGCATTACACAGTTTCTTATTCGTGGGAATATAAATTGTATTTATTAGGCAATAAAGATGGAAGGTGAGTTGGCTAATGTCTTGAATCGGCTCCCTTGATTACTGACATTACCTCTATTAAACTTCAGAAACAAAGATCTTTTCAAGAAAATACAAATGTTCCTAAAAAGCTATAGAGGATTCCATTATTCCATCGGCCATCCATCACAGTCCTAATCATGGGGCCAATCCATTTCCTCATGAATGCTATCATTTGAGAAACAAAGATGCAAAGATTCTACTGGAGTTGAGTTTCTGGTTCTGACCAGCCCTGCCCTTTCTCTCCCTTTTGTTTAGTGATAGGAACTTCTAAGTTGTCCCTTTGGGATCTAAGACAGTTTGGAGTGGTTTTTGCCAGTAGCAAATGAAAAGTTCTGCCTCATTCTGCTTTGACAAGATGGGCAGGCTAACCTTATATTTACTCTTCCCTTTACCTGAATTCTCTGTATTGTACAGTGATTTTAGGCTTTTGAGATATTTCTGGAAATACACTTTTTTTCAACCATAAGTCTGAAATAATGATTTCAGTGCTACGGCATAATGGAAATTGTCCCTGTTTGGTCATTTCTGCTGTGACTGAGAGGCATGTAGTTCAGGACTGTTTGGAGATTTGAGAGTCAAACACTAAATTGCCGTGTAACTTTGCCCAAATGACAGCCTCTCAAGCCCTCTGTTTCTCTCCCTCTCTCATAAGATGAAGATCTATTATCTGCGTCCCCCGCATATGTATCAGGGAAGGGTTCTGAATGTTCCTCACTCCTAGACACTAAGCACAGCCACCAGAAGCTGCTGATTCTATATATGTCACCAAGTCGAAATGGTCAGTGAACTCTGCTGCAATTAAAAACATTCTCTTTAGTTTAGCTTCCATAGCATTGATGTTCATGGACTCCAGGGAAGCTACCAATGTGGTGAGCAATTAAATTCACCTTGAAGGCTGTCTTCTTAATTTAGACCTAAGAAATATTTGATCAAAACCATTGCTGTTTTTTCTCCTGTCATGCCATTTACGGGATAGCTGCTAGGCAAGAGCCACAACTTACTATTAATGAATAATTAACACTCTACTTAATAACTCCAAACCTCCCCTTCCTCTCTCCCCTCTAGCTGTCATGGGTTCTCACCTATGTTCTGTTTAATAACATCCCTCCTCACTTTCTCACCCCATTATCAAAGCAAGAGGGAATAAAGGACGATGGATTGGATATGTCTGTCTCACTGATAGGTTAAGGATTAGGCTGGAGACTTACACATTGGATACTAACAGGAAGAGTCAGGAGGTTGCTAGTGCTCTCATTCATCATTCATTCATTCATTCCAGCATAGAAGCTAATGTCCTACAGTCAGATGCCTCAGTTTCTCTGCAATTTCTAAATGGGTAAATTTGGGAAATTTATTTAACCCCTGTGTGCTTTAGATTCCTTATCTATGAAATGCAAACAATAGTATTACCTATCTTATAGGATTTTTGTTGAGATTCAGTTGGAAAATATTCACACTATGCCTACTATAGAGTAAGCCTCCAATAAAAGTTAACTATTCATTCATTTGTGAAGTTATTTGGCAACCATGTATTAATTGCCTATTTGTGCCAGTCACTGTGCCATGTGCTGGGGGATACAGAAATAAATAGAACGTGGTATTTTCTAGGAGTCCACAGATTGCGTAGAAGTGGGGCTGCAGATTCCATAGTGGTTAATTACATTCTAATGGCAAATGCTCTAGCCTACAGCTGTAGCCTTGGTATGTTATAAAGTACCATGAGAGTTTAGGGACTGAGACATCGAACTCAGGTGACCCAGGAGGCAACCTCTGTGACAAATCCTGAAGGGTGAAGAGGTATTACTGGATAGATAGGTGGGCCTGCCAGGCAAAGGAACTGCATCTTTAAAGGCTTGGTGATAGGATGGGAAAAGAAGTTATGTGTTATTGTCATAATTGGATCCAAGGGGTCTGGGCGGAGAATATAAGAAAAAGAAGACAGAAAGATTGGAAGTACTAGATCATAAAAACCTGTGTCAGGCCCTTTGGAGGGCTCATGGCCCAGAATGCAGAGCCTGTGAAGATCTGTAAGAAGGAGGGCGATGACTTTATTTTTGTTTGCCTCTGATGAGGGGAATTGTGTGAACACAGTTTAAAGTCACTCAACCCAGCTAGAAGGGTATTACATTAGTCTGGGGAAGAAATGATCAGGCAGCCTGCTCTAAATTTACTACTAATAATGGGAGTAGAGAATAGAGATTTAAGAGAAACTGAGGGTCCTTTCATGTGTTTGTTGGCAATCTGTATATCTTCTTTGGAGAAATGTCTATTTAGGTCTTCTGCCCATTTTTGGATTGGGTTGTTTGTTTTTTTGATATTGAGCTGCATGAGCTGCTTGTAAATTTTGGAGATAAATCCTTTGTCAGTTGCTTCATTTGCAAATATTTTCTCCCATTCTGAGGATTGTCTTTTCATCTTGTTTATGGTTTCCTTTGCTGTGCAAAAGCTTTTAAGTTTCATTAGCTCCAATTTGTTTATTTTTGTTTTTATTTCCGTTTCTCTAAGAGGTGGGTCAAAAAGGATCTTGCTGTGATTTATGCCATAGAGTGTTCTGCCTGTTTTCCTCTAAGAGTTTGATAGTTTCTGGTCTTACATTTCTTTAATCCATTTTGAGTTTATTTTTGTGTATGGTGTGAGGGAGTGTTCTAATTTCATTCTTTTACATGTAGCTGTCCAGTTTTCCCAGCACCACTTATTGAAGAGGCTGTCTTTTCTCCATTGTATACTCTTGCCTCCTTTATCAAACATAAGGTGACCATATGTGTGTGGGTTTATCTCTGGGCTTTCTCTCCTGTTCCATTGATCTATATTTCTGTTTTTGTGCCAGTACCATACTGCCTTGATTACTGTAGCTTTGTCGTATAGTCTAAAGTCAGGGAGCCTGATTCCTCCAGCTTCATTTTTCTTTCTCAAGAATGCTTTGGCTATTCGGGGTCTTTTGTGTGTCCATACAAATTGTGAAATTTTTTGTTCTAGTTCTGTGAAAAATGCCATTGGTAATTTGATAGGGATTGCATTGAATCTCTAGATTGCTTTAGGTAGTGTAGTCCTTTTCACAGTGTTGAGTCTTCCAATCCAAGAACATGGTATATCTCTCCATCTGTTTGTATCATCTTTAATTTCTTTCATCAGTGTCATAGTTTTGTGCATACAGGTCTTTTGTCTCCTTAGGTAGATTTATACCTAGGTGTTTTATTCTTTTTGTTGCAGTGGTAAATGGGAGTGTTTTCTTAATTTCTCTTTCAGATTTTTCATCATTAGTGTATAGGAATGCAAGAGATTTCTGTGCATTAATTTTGTATCCTGCTACTTTACCAAATTCATTGATTAGCTCTGGTAGTTTTCTGGTAGCATCTTTAGGATTCTCTGTGTATAGTATCATGTCATCTGCAAACAGTGACAGTTTTACTTCTTCTTTTCCAATTTGGATTCCTTTTATTTCTTTTCCTTCTTTGATTGCTGTGGCTAAAACTTCCAGAACTATGTTGAATAATAGTGGTGAGATTGAGCACCCTTGTCTTGTTCCTGATCTTAGAAGAAGTGCTTTCAGTTTTGCACCATTGAGAATGATGTTGTCTGTGGGTTTATCATATATGGCTTTTATTATGCTGAGGTAGGTTCCCTCTATCCCCACTTTCTGGAGAGTTTTTATCATAAATCAATGTTGAATTTTGTCAAAAGTTTTTTCTGTATCTATTGAGATTATTGTATGGTTTTTCTCCTTCAATTTGTTAATATGGTGTATCCCATTGATTGATTTGCATATATTGAATAATCCTTGCATTCCTGGGATAAACCCCACTTGATCACGGTGTATGATCCTTTTAATATGCTGTTGGATTCTGTTTCCTAGTATGTTGTTGAGGATTTTTGCATCTATGTTCATCAGTTTTATTGACCTGTAATTTTCTTTTTTGTGTGACATCTTTGTCTGATTTTGGTATCAGGGCGATGGTGGCCTCATAGAATGAATTTGAGAGTGTTCCTCCCTCTGCTATATTTTGGAAGAGTTTGAGAAGGATAGGTGTTAGCTCTTCTCTAAATGTTTGATAGAATTCACCTGTGAAGTCATCTGGCCCTGGGCTTTTGTTTGTTGAAAGATTTTTAATCACAGTTTAAATTTCAGTGCTTGTGATTGGTCTGTTCATATTTTCTATTTCTTCCTGGTTCAGTCTTGGAAGGTTGCACTCTTCTAAGAATTTGTCCATTTCTTCCAGGTTGTCCATTTTATTGGCATATAGTTGCTTGTAGTAGCCTCTCATGATCCTTTGTATTTCTGCAGTGTCCATTGTTACTTCTTTTTCGTTTCTAATTCTGTTGATTTGAGTCTTCTCCCTTTTTTTTCCTGATGAGTCTGGCTAATGGTTTATCAGTTTTGTTTATCTTCTCAAAGAACCAGATTTTAGTTTTATTGATTTTTGCTATTGTTTCCTTCATTTATCTTTCATTTTTTTCTGATCTTTTCTTTATGATTTATTTCCTTCTGATAACTTTGGGGTTTTTTTCTTCTTTCTCTAATTGCTTTAGGTGTAAGGTTAGGTTGTTTATTTGAGATGTTTCTTTTTTCATGAGGTAAGATTGTATTGCTATAAACTTTTCTCTTAGAACTGCTTTCGCTGCCTCCCATAGGCTTTGGGCCATTGTGTTTTCACTGTCATTTGTTTCTATGTATTTTTTAATTTCCACTTTGATTTCTTCAGTGATCTCTTGGTTGTTTAGAAGCATACTGTTTAGCTTCCATGTGTTTGTATTTTGTAGAGTTTTTTTTTTCCTGTAATTGACATCTAGTCTCATAGCATTGCAGTCAGAAAAGATACTTGATACTATTTCAGTTTTCTTAAATGTACTAAGGCTTGATTTGTGACAAGATGCAATCTATCCTGGAGGATGTTCTGTGTGCACTTGAGAAGAAAGTTTATTCTGTTGTTTTTGGATGGAATGTCCTATAAATATCAATTAAGTCCATCTGGTCTAATGTGTCATTTAAAGCTTATGTTTCCTTATTTATTTTCTTTTTGGATGATCTGTCCATTGGTGAAAGTGGGGTGTTAAAGTCCCCTACTATTATTGTGTTACTGTCGATTTCCCCGTTTATGGCTATTAGCATTTGCATTATGTATTGAGGTGCTCCTATGTTGGGTGCATAGATATTTACAATTGTTATAACTTCTTGGCTTGATCCCTTGATCATTATGTAGTGTCCTTCCTTGTCTCTTGTAATAGTCTTTATTTTAAAGTCTATTTTGTCTGATATGAGTATTGCTACTCCAGCTTTCCTTTTTTTTTTTTTTTTTAATTAATTAATTTATTTAATTTATGGCTGTGTTGGGTCTTCGTTTCTGTGCGAGGGCTTTCTCTAGTTGTGGCAAGGGGGGCCACTCTTCATCGTGGTGCATGGGCCTCTCACTATCGCGGCCTCTCTTGTTGCGGAGCACAGGCTCCAGACGCGCAGGCTCAGTAATTGTGGCTCACGGGCCCAGTTGCTCCGCGGCATGTGGGATCTTCCCAGACCAGGGCTTGAACCCGTGTTCCCTGCATTGGCAGGCAGATTCTCAACCACTGCACCACCAGGGAAGACCTCCAGCTTTCCTTTGATGTTCATTTGCATGGAATATCTTTTCCCATCCCCTCACTTTCAGTCTGTATGTGTCCCTAGGTCTGAAGTGTGTCTTATAGACAACATATATACAGGTCTTGTTTTTGTATACATTCAGCCAGTCTGTGTCTTTTGGTTGGGGCATTTAATACATTTACATTTAAGGTGATTATATGTGTGTTCCTGTTACCATTTTCTTAATTGTTTTGGGTTTGTTTTTGTAGGTCTTTTCCTTCTCTTGTGTTTCCTCCTAGATAAGTTCCTTTAGCATTTGCTGTAAAGTTGGTTTGGTGGTGCTGAATTCTCTTAACTTTTGCTTATCTGTAAAGCTTTTGATTTCTCCATCAAATCTGAATGAGATCCTTTCTGGGTGAAGTAATCTTGGTTGTAGGTTTTTCCCTTTCATCACTTTAAATGTATCTTGCCACTCCCTTCTGGCCTGTAGAGTTTCTGCTGAAAGATCAGCTGTTCACCTTATGGGGATTCCCTTGCATGTTATTTGTTGCTTTTCCCTTGCTGCTTTTAATATTTTTTCTTTGTGTTTAATTTTTGTTAGTTTGATTAATATGTGTCTTGGCGTGTTTCTTCTTGGGTTTATCCTGTATGGGACTCTCTGTGCCTCCTGGACTTGATTGACTATTTCCTTTCCCATGTTGAGGAAGTTTTCGACTATAATCTCTTCAAATATTTTCTCAGACCCTTTCTTTTTTTCTTCTTCTTCTGGGACACCTATAATTCAAATGTTGGTGCAGTTAATGTTGTCCCGGGGTCTCTGAGCCTGTCCTCCATTCTGTTCATTCTTTTTTCTTTATTCTGCCCTGCGGCATTTATTTCCACCATTCTATCTTCCAGCTCACTTATCCATTCTTCTGCCTCAGTTATTCTGCTATTGATTCCTTCTAGAGTGTTTTTAATTTCAGTTATTGTGTTGTCCATTACTGTTTGTTTACTCTTTAGTTCTTCTAGGTCCTTGTTAAACGTTTCTTGTATTTTCTTTATTCTATTTCTGAGACTTTGGATCATCTTTACTATCATTACTCTGAATTCTTTTTCAGGTAGTTTGCCTATTTCCTCTTCATTTATTTGGTCTTGTGGGTTTTTATCTTGCTCCTTTGCCTGCAAGATATTTCTCTGTCTTCTCATTTTGTCTGATTTACAGTATTTGAGGTCTCCTTTCCCTAGGCTTCAGGGTTTTATTTCCTCTTGCTTCTGCTCTCTGCCCCTGGTGGTGAGGTTGGTCCCGTTGCTTGCGTAGGCTTCCTGATTGGGGGAACTGGTGCCTGCGTTCTGGTGGGTGGAGCTGAGTCTTTTCCTTCTGATGAGTAGGGCCGTGTCAGGTGGTGTGTTTGGGGTTGTCTGTTAGCCTAGTGTGACTTTAGGTAGTCTGTGTGCTTATGGGTGGGTTTGTGTTCCTGTCTTGTTTGTTGTTTGGTGTGAGGCGTCCAGTGCTGGGAGCTGCTGGCAGTTGGGTGGAGCCAGGTGTTGGGTTCAGATAGAGGTCTCTGTGAGAGCAATTAATCTTCCCTTCAGCCAGGAATTCTGTAGTGGTCCAGTGTCCTGGCCTCGGTGCTCCCACCCCAGACCCTCAGACCTCACTTCGGTCAAGGAACCAAGACCCCACCAGTTGCTCATCCCGGCCATAAAGGGGATTTAAAAAAAAAAAAAACGAAAAGAAAAAGAAAAGACTAACAAAACCCCAAATGGTAAAAAGTAAATCAAAATCTAACAAACAAAAATAGAAACAAGGAAACACACACATACACAAAAGAAACAAAAACAGAACCTAATAAATCAAAAAGCAAGAGAACAACCAGACAAACAAAGGAACCCAAGAATTAAATCAAACAGTTAAAAAGGAAACTGTCAAAAACACAGAACCAAAAAACAAAACGAAAGCAGAGTGCCAACTGAAGAATGAAGCAAAGAAACAAAACAAACCAACAAAAATGATAAAAAAGAAAAAAGAGAAAGGGGAAAGAAGACAGAATGACAGAAAAGTACCGTAGAAATAGAAATATACAAAAATATATAGAAAATAAATTAAGGAAAAAGAAAACAAAACAAAGCAAAAAAGACAAACAAAACTCCAGAGAAATGGTAAAAACAAAATCAAACAAATAAAAACAGAAACAAGGAAACACACGCACATGCAAAAGAAACAAAAACACAACCAAATAAAACAGAAACAAGAGAACAACCAGAGAAATAGAAGGACTCAAAACCGAAATCAAACAATTAGGATCCAAACTAAGGAAAGCACTAAACCTAAAAACAAAACCAAAGCAGTGTGCCAACTGAAGAATAAAGCAAGGAAACAGAAGAAACTGATAAAAATGATTAAAAAAACAAAATAACATAAAATGGGAGAAAACACAGGACAACAGAAAAGCAAAGTAGAAATGGAAATATTAAAAAAATTAAAAATATATTAAAGAAAAAGAAGAAGAAAAAAGTAAGGGAAAAGAACACAGAACAACAGAAAAGCAAAGTAAAAATAGAAATATAAAAAAAATATGTTACAGAACATGAGGATCCCAAAAGACTAAAAAAATAAAATACTAAAACAACAACAAACAAAAAAAAGAAAGAAAAAAGGACTTAAAAAAAAAAAAAGCCAGAACCAACAACAGAATGAATTAAAACATAATAAAACAAATAGTAATAATTATGTTTCCCTGGGGTCTCAGCTGTAAGTGTCCTTGCACATGCCATGAGACACAGCCCTCCTCCAGCTCCCCAAGAGCCTCTCCTCTGCCTCTGGGCTGATCTCTGGACCTGCTGTGGGCCCTGTGGGGATCACTCAGACTCTGATCTGGTCCAATTCCTGCGTGTGCTGCCCCCAAAGTCCACAGCTGCCAGAGCTAGACCGTTTTCATTTGTGGGAACACTCACTGTCTACTCACATATTCCAGAAACACAGGGTCTACCTAGCTGATTGCGGGGATTTAATCTGCAGCTCGTACAGCTGACGGAAAGATTTTCAGTATTCTTCCTTAGTCGCCCCTTCCCTGGGGTTCAGCTTTGGTTTTATCCCCACCCCTGCATATGGTCTGCCCACAGGAGTCTGGTCCTGAGGCTGCCTTGGAGCTCTTGGGTCTGCCCCAGTGAGGACAGGGTGCAGAAGTAGTATGACTGCTTGGAACGCGGGAGCCCCAGCAGCACCAAATGCGCAGGGAAGCCGGCAGCCACGGGCACAAGAGATATAGCTCTAGTGAGGGCCTTTTCTGGTGCCCATCAGCAGGTGCGTGAGGGCCAGGCCTGAGAGGGCTTTTTTTTTTTTTGCCCTGCAGCCGGCACTTGAGGGCCAGTCCTGAGGGGGCTTCATTTATTGTTCATTGGCAGGCACCAGCGTGTGGGGAGGGAGGGGCTACAATAGTGGCTCCTCCCCCTGCATGTGACTCAGCAATGGTGCCCTGCTTCCATGGCAGTCCGGTCTTCTTCTGTAGGCATTCCCTGCTGCACATTTCCTTGCTCCTGTCCCCTCAGTCCGTCTCCCCACAGCCAACAGCAGTTCTCGCTCCGGGCCTGTTCTCCAGTCCCCATGCACCAGCTCCCAGCCCCCTTGCACACCTGTGAACACACGTCCCAGTCCAGGGCACGTTGGAGCATGGTGTGGACCATCTGTGTATTTCTCACTCTGTCCTGTCTGCCACCCATTGGCTGCTTCACCCTCTTCCGACAGCCTCAAATGCTTCCTTTCTGTCCCAGTTGATTTCCCAGTTGGAGAGGGGCTTCCCTGAATTCGGGAATCTCTCCTCTGCTTCAGCTCCCCTGCCCCAGGGTGTAGGTCCTGTCCCATTTCCTCTCCTCCTCCTTCTCCCTTCTTTTTTCTGTCCTACCCAGTTATGCAGGGATCTTTGTAGTCCTTCTGGTGTCCAAGGTCTTCTGCTAGTTTTCAGCCGGTGTTCTGTGAGAATTGTTGCATCTATAGATGTATTCCTGATGCATCTGTGGAGAGAGATGAACTCCACGTCCTCCTACTCCTCCGCCATCTTGAATCCCCCTTCAATCTCTATTTTAGTCATTACATCGTGTTCTCCCTCTTTCTTCCTTCATATATGGACCTTTATGATTACATTTAGGGCCCACATGGATAATCTAGGAGAATCTCCCCATCTCAAGATCTTTACTTAATCATATGGGCAAAGTCTCTTTTGCCACATAAAGTAACATATTCACAGGTTTTGGAGATTGGGATGTGGACATCTTGGGGGGAGGAGCATTATTCAGACTATAACATGACAAATATTTCAAAACCAAAATGCTAGAATTCCAGTAAGAAATGATTGAGATTGGAAGCATCATCTCAATTAGGACCTGTACCATCCTCATGCTTTGGAAGAGACAGCAATGAATGATATCTGATGCATTCTTCTAAGTACTCTGGAATGTAGTAGAGATTATAACTTCAACCTCTGAAGACATTAAAATCTAACATTTTTAGCAATTTAGGAGAGTGAGATTGGATAGCAACGTTAATATTTGAAATGGTAGAAAGAGTCACAAGATAAAACAGCATCACCTCATAATGTAGTATAGACTAAGTGGAAGGGAGAAGGTAAACGAATTCAGATTTGTTTATAGATCTAACTTCTTTTGCTAAAATGAGATTTCACACTAGAACCTTTAGTTTTTCATTTCTTTTTAATGAAAATGGAATTTGCCTGTGTGTGGTAGAAGGGCAAGCAGAGGAGTCTGGGATGACAATCCTTTTGACTCTTAATTTATTTCAATAGCCTGTGGCCAGTCTTGTGGTCTTTATGCTCTCCCAAGAAACAAAAATAGCTATTTTTTTCCTTATAAAGTTCTACTCAGCTAATGTGAATGATATGCCTGTAGCCTTTGTCACCACAATCTCTTTTCTGTGCTATGATTTTCCTGGAGACAGGTTTATTTTGATTCTACTGTCTTCGTTTCTACCCAATACAAAATACGGGAAGCCTCCTTCTCAGGGGTTTTCACTTTGGGACTGCTCTTATCTCCGGGTCCACACTGCTTTCTGTGACGCTCCCCAGCAGTAATGCATTTAACTGCAATACCTCTTAATAAGTCAGTTGCGCAGCAAAATTCAGTGCTGCTTTGTTCTTGACAAGAGCATTGGCTATGTTCAAATGGGCCAGCTATGGTCTTCTCAGGAATGGCCTTCATTCAGAATCTCTTCATTCACTTCCTGAAGTCTCATTTCTTCCCAGTTCATGGGATTCTTTGCCTTGCTCTTTGAGAAGAGAGATATCACAGAGAAGATTGCCATAACCCTTGGTTTGGACCCTAGAATAGTTGGAACATTACAGGACCTCTGGCAAGTATCTTACATTCTTGATATCTACACCAGTCGGCTCAGTCTCTCCAAAAGCATAGTTCCTTCTTTTCCTATTAGAATAGAATTCCAGTTGAATGACTGGGTCCTACAATTGCACATCTCTCTGCAGATATATATAGGAAGATGTCCTATTTCTCACCCATGAAATGTAAGCACATGTAATAAAAAGTTACTTGCTTAAAGGGAAAATGCTTACCTGAACTTCCTGTTTTTCTCCTCTCCCATGATCAAGGACGTATATATGACATGTCATGCCATGCTGACCTTTGCAGAAAAGAACAACATCCTAAGTGATGGTGGAACCATGAGATGGGTGAAACCTGAGTACCAGAAGGGCTTATGGGGTAGCCCCTACTGTTGTGTGAGAGAAAGAAAATTCTTTTTTCAGCAATTGTATTTGTGTGTTTTACTACAGAGAACTTCACCTCAGTGTTCCCATCTGGAAATGGAGAAGTCAATCCCCAAGAGTCTCTTTCTAGAGCGAGTTCTCTAGGACCGCCATATTAAGCCTTTTCTGTTGGCTAAATCTTCTTCATTCTGACTCATTTCTACTTTTTTCTTCTCTTATTATAAATTCTTTTTCCTTCTCTTGGGACGTCTGGACCCCCATACTCTTCTTTTCATTTATGATTTAGCTTTCTGCTGGTTGACAGCTAACTCATTATAGATACATGTTTTCAAGCGTATTCATTTTATACTGTATATATAGAAGGTACACTCTTTATCAAAAAGGAATATACTGAATACATGTGCAATGATATTCATAAAATGTTGTAATTTTGGTAGTTGGTTTAGTGATTCTTTTATAGTGAGAGATTGGTTTTGCAGAGAAAATGATTTGATAAGACCGCCACGGAGGAGAAATGAGCCTCTGGGTTCCAGGCGTGAAACTGGCACCCAAGTTCGTGCAGAAAAGGAGGGTTATTCTGTGTAATAAAGGAGTGAGAGGAAAAAGAAGAGGGTTCTGGTTTATACAGGGAAAAGGACAGGGGGAGATGAGTTAAGGGCCCTGATTTACAGAGCAGCCAGGGATTCTTGAAAGAAGAATCATGTATCATAGTTATATTTTTAAGTGAAATACATTATACAGTAGAATATGAACCCCTCTTGTGAGCCGTACTTTTTCAGTTAAAAAATCCTACAATATTCTTGGTCTGTTTAGCGTTCTAACAGAAGCTTATTAAAAGGCTGAGTTGTGTGTTAAGGTGAGATATTGAAATTTATAAACTGGAAATCATCATCTCATTGGCTTTTGTCACTAACAAAGTAAAGATGAGAGGTGATCAATGCTTTGGTGTGACCACGGTGCTATGCTCCTTATGCCATCTGTAATTGAGCAGTATTTCTGTTAGCCACTTAAGCTCACAGAATAAATCCAGCAGAGTATCCTTTATTGGAGGCTTGGATGCATATACCTGCCCATTCAGATTTGGGATAACATTGGATGAGGTGGTGGAGTTTGGGGAGTGGTTGCTCTACTTTATTCAACTCATTTCCTACCTCACCTTCCCAACAGGCCTGTAATCTTAGCTCTCCCATGAGATGCTTTGGCCATCCTTCATGGAGCCTTTCTCTGTTAAAGGAGAAAGAGCCCCTGTTGAACTTTCTCTCTTTTTACTTTCCCTTGGAGTTCCTTGATCATGTTAACCATAACATCCTCAAATTAAGTGTTATTGGAGATCCTGTATATACCACACATGAGTGAAGTGGCTGGATGTCAGACTATAAGGAATGGTGAGGCCTGTGGTAAACTGGTGAATTTCTATCCTGGCTAAAGGGCACAACTTATGCTCAACTCTAGCTGATTGCTACCAGGCAGCAATTGTATATATTTTAACTATACAATAAACCCAGATCTAGTGTAGCCAGATCTGATTTTCAACAGAATATGGAAATTAGGAACTGTATGTGATATTACTGATTTTACAGCATTGGGGCCAGAGCCAATCTACCTTTCATCAATTTATGACCTTTGGTTTAATCCTTTCTTCCATAAACTCCCCCAAGCTGCCACACACATTTAAGTTTCTGCAAGTTGAAGAAGGGAGAGGAGAAGCCTCCCCTAGGTTTAGGCATCTAGCAAGATTATCCAGAAATCACTCAGACCTTTCATAGCACTAATAAAACATCCTACTGACAAGTCTTTTGCAGGCTGTTGTGCTAAGAGTGTTATCTCAGGTCCAGTAAGTCCCCAGACTCAGGAATGAGTAGGAGCATAGGGATGAGAAGAATAATTACACAAGCCTCCATCTCTCTTTCCACAGTGCCACGGTTTTGTGCAGCTCACTGGGTAATTATCTTTCCCATCTCTTTCTATACAGACTTTGTTTTTCTTACTTACTTTCATTACATGCAGGGGAGTGTGTGGTGTGTTGTATGTGTGTGGTATATTGTGTGTGTTGTGTGTTGTGTGTGTGTATGGTGTGTATGGTGTGTTGTGTGTGTATGGCGTGTATGGTGTGTTGTGTGTGGTGTGTATGGTGTGTTGTGTGTGTATTGTGTGTGTGGTATATTGTGTGTGTTGTGTGTTGTGTGTTGTATGTGTGTGTATGGCGTGTATGGTGTGTATTGTGTGTATGGTATATTGTGTGTGTTGTGTGGTGTGTGTTGTATGTGTGTGTATGGCATGTATGGTGTGTTGTTTGTGTGTGGTGTGTTGTGTGTGTGTGTGTGGCATGTATGATGTGTGTATGGTGTGTTGTGTGTGTGTATGGCATGTATGGTGTGTTGTGTGTGTGGTGTGTATGGTGTGTTGTGTGTGTGTGGTGTGTATGGTGTGTTGTGTGTGTGTGGTGTGTATGGTGTGTTGTGTGTGTGGTGTGTATGGTGTGTGGTGTGTGTGTGGTGTGTATGTGTGGTGTGCATGTGTGTGGTGTGTGTGGTGTGTAGTCTCTCACATACATACATATCATTAACAAGAATCTGTTGGGGGGGGCATTAAACTTAAAACAAATAAAAAGAACACTCAAAAGCTCTCCAGATTTCCAAGTATAGTTTGGACTTTTAAGAATGTTTTCATGAATTTTAAAGGACACGCCCTTCCCTCCTCTCTTGCCCTCTCTCTTTTTCTCCAGAGAAGGGGGTGCTACTGGCCATGAGGCTGGGGTGGAGGTGGGGGAGAGGCATGTTAAGAGCTGTAGGAAAAACCTGTAGTGAAAAGTAATAAAAGAACTTACAGCTAAGAATTCCAGACACAGGAGTGAAATGAGACTGTTGTGTATATGGATGAATCAATATGTAGTCAAGTAAAAAATACATACACCACATCTAGTTCTTTGCTTTGTCAGATCATTAAGTGGTTTATAGGATTTAAGTCAATCTTTTTTTAAAAATTTCTTTGATAACACATCTGAGCCTTTATAAGCTCTTATTCTGCTGAAAATTTGTATCTAGGTCATCACAGAGTGGTTTTAATTTCTGTGGTGAAGTTAGAGAAATAGTTATTTCGTTTCAGATGTGTGCAGATACGCTACAGTTGATTTGCAGTGTTTTTTTCTTTTTAACAGCTTCAGAATCTGACTTTATTGGCTGTGTCATTTCTATGCCTTTGTTGCTTTCATGTATAAATTAAATAAGATGTTTTAAGTGCATTAGAAAGAATCATCTCACATGTGTCATAGATGGCAGCTTAACTTCATGAGGTTTAGCACTGGTCAAGGCCACGGAACAGACTTGTGTTTTTAAATTATTCAAGTAAACAGCTAATGTCTCAGGCATAGATTGAGCTGGACCAATGTATTATTTGGCCTATTCTCTCCGCTTCACTGCATATAGACACATGATTGCTTTGTCTTAAATGACTTTTTACAATGCGTTGATCCTAAACTAACATTCATCATAGGAAAAGATGCAAGCGTCTATGAAATGGGATTTTGCTATATTAATTGTAGGCTTTCTCTTAGGTGCCTGGCTTCAGAGTGAATATTCATTTACCACCCAGGGAGAGAGGGTTACACACTTTGGGTATTGCCAGAAGAACTTTCTGCCCTTAGTATGTTTTGTCCTCCAGAGTAGATTCGGTTTATCATGAAATGTTCAAGACAGTTATATGACTTTTACCCCTACCTAACCATGCTTTCTCTCCTGCCCGTTAGTTTTTCCCATTTTTATGACTGTTCTGTGGCTGCGCTCTACAGGCATTTCCACTGATGACAAGACAGTCACAGGAAGCAGGCTCTTCTGTCTTTTAGGCTGTGTTTACACATTGGGTTGGACTTCGGATGAGTACTGGGGAATTAATACATAAAGAGATTTTTCATGTCTTGGAAGAAGAGGGACTTAACCTGAGATGCGTTTGGAATTGTAATGAGAAGAATTTAGGTGTTCGGTAAGTAAGCTTTGTGACCATAAGGACCATGAGAGAACAGAGCACATTACTGAGGGAGGCTTTGGAAGATACTGTTGGAGGATATCTTTAAGGACATCATCATGAGAGATTAGAGACCAGGAGTTCATCAGGGGGACTTGGGACATGCTACAGTCCTAAATACTGTTATTTTATTTTCAAAGATAATACTGTTGATAATTTTTCAGATAGATTTCTTTGTAGAGGCATGACAGAAAATACCAATGTGGGATTGTTCACTCTTCCTTTTAAAGTTCCACAAAGATAGCGCCTACAAATTGCACCAAATAAGATTACCCATGCTTTTTCCCCTATGGTTAGTGTCTGATACTGAGAATTTTAGCTAGAGTGAATCAGGGGTTGTAGCTTCAAATCCTCGTCACTGCATCACTGCCTTCAGAAATATGCCAAGGAAGTTGTATTCAAATCAAACAAAGTGTAGATAAAAGAGTAAACCAACTATCCAAGTGTTTTCAACACTTATATGTACTATGTCATATAAGGTGTCTCTACATTTAATTTTTCTCGTTTTCTTCACATACAAATTCTATGCCCCAGCAGTGTGCCAGTTTCATGCATACATGCATTTGTGAGTGTGGTGTCCTCTGCCTAGAATACCATTCACCATGATACAGAATTCACCTTTAAAACCCAGCGCAGACATCAGCAACTCCGGGAAGGCTCCCCGTATCCCATGCCCCTCTCCTTTGACATCATATTTAGGCTCCTGTTTCTGAGCTTACTGTAGGTGGTTGCTCAATACACCTGTATTGAATGAATGAATGTTGAGTAGATATGTAGCCTTTCTCCCATATTAGACTATGAGCTCCAAGAAAATTGGAAATTTATTTTATTCATATCCACATATCCAGCAGCTAACACCATGCCCAACGTATAGCAGATACGTGACGGCCAAGTGGTGAATGGATACATGTTTATTCACGGGGAGACAAAGCATCTCTGTATCCAGTGCAAGACCCTCCATGTTCATGTTGTTCAAGGTGAAGTCTACTTGGTTCAAGAAAATACGACTCTGATAATAAAGTCACCGCTCAGTTCTCACATGGCTCTGTCCAACTCGTGCATATCTTGCACACGATTCTTTTCTACTATAAGCACCCAAAATTCTCTGGTTGGTAGCATCAGCTTGTCTTCCCACCAATACTCTGATAAAATGGCTTTGCCAATTTACTGCTACCCTCACCCTTCCTTCCTATTACCTCTGCAGAGAAGCAGAACCCTTCAGATTCACTTTCCGTATGTCAGTGGAGCCATTTCACCTTCCCTGGTGTCTCACAAATAAGTTTGCAAAAAGCAGAAGAAATCACGGTTGATGAGAACCTGGGGACTCTCCTAAATGATAAATGAGGATTTAGAAAATTGCCCGCCATAACTGTAAACTGCACTTGCTGCGCAAGTTGAGGAATTAAACTGCCATCTTTCATCTCATGGAGCTGAGATTTCTCTGCAGTCGGAGCTGCTGTCTTGACCTTTCGTCTCACATTCTGTTGAGTTATTCACTCCCCAGCTTAGCTTCTTTTATTTGAAATATTCAGATCTACCTTTTTTCATGGGATGGATTACTTGTTTTCTCCCTAGCTTTTTCTCATGCCGTTGAACTGCATCAAGTGTTAATAAACTTTTTTACTGTGCTAAATGGCTTTGTTTCTGTAGCTGATTTGAAGGCAAAAAGGCCCTAGAGGGTGAAAGGGGAAAAAAAGAAACATTCTAAAGTAATTAGAATGATTACAGCAGCTGAAAACACTGTTTTCCTGAAACTGCAATATTTTCTCAGGAGATTTTGTTTTTGTTTTTGTTTTACAATAGCCCATGAGGCTCCAGGATCAGTGCTTGCCAAGCGAATGGTGGCTGGTAGTTTTTCATCATAGAGCTGAATGAGAGTCACACATTAGAAATTTCCCAATGTGTTATGGTGACCACCCTAGCGTTGTCTTGCTCGTCTTATATTTGGTTCCAGTTATATCATCTGCCTTCAAGACCACCTGAGCCTGAAGCTTGGCAGCAGTTCTGAAGGGTGTGAAACACTGGGTTACAAACCGGTATTATGATAAATATGTAAAAATCTATTCATTAAAAATGATGAGTTGTAGACATCTCTTTGATCAGAAAAACGAAAATAGTAAATGTGGCAGCTATGAATTGACAGTTATGAAAAGGTGATTTCTCCTAGTGAAGTATTAGTCCTTCTGCAATGGAAGAAATAACACTTTTTCCTCCCAGGGTTTGATTTTCAGGCAGAGTAGTAGCCAGTCAAATGGGAGAGGGCTTAGGATGGAGAAGTTATATGGTTCACAGCCTTCTCTCATGATCCCCCATGATCAGGTAGCATCTGCTGGCTCATTTCAAACCTTTGCACAGTGGGTATCCATCATTTCCTTGTAATGGACATACAAATTTTAGGCCCTTTTCAGCATCCTTGCAGGCATGAAAAGCTGGTAAGGAGGCAAAGGTAAGGCTTCAGAACTGGAGGCTAAGGAAGAGGGTGGGAAAGGAGATGGGCCAGCCCATGCTTGAAATCCTTCCTCTCGTCTCCATCAAACATCTGTTGGAAACAGCAGCACTAGCTGCATTACTTCTGAACATACTAATACCTCACAATGACGTTTTCAACATAGGTCTATTTTCCAAGTAACTTTAAAATAAAATTCCACTTGGAATGTACATCTTCCAACGTATATTTCCCACTTTGCTATCATCTTAACACAAAATATATTGAACATAATTTATCCTTTTTCTAATGACTGAAGTTGGGTTTTACAAACATCCAGTAATTCTGTGGGCATTACTGTTATTTGCAGTGTTATTTATTTAGTGTGGAGACTGAATGCTACTAAACTAATGGATTTTTATAGTAACTGTGGCCAATTTTTCAAAGGGTTGTATTTCTGGCTTCCAGCTTATGCTTTCTAATGATGGTCACTTGACTACTCTTTAAAGCTTTTGGTCGGATAAGTAATCAGATGTGTAAAACAAGGTGACATTTTAAGTGAGAGTCAGTATAACTGTTGGATGGACTCTTTCATGGAACAAAGTGCAGACATTTTGGTGTCTATGTCGGCTATTTAAAAGCTCATTCCATTTTGAATTCATTGCTGAAAGTCTGACATTCTAATAAGTGGGGCGTTATAGTTTGTGTTTTGGCTAAAGGGGATGTTGTCTGCAGCTGGGAACAAGCAATCAGCAAGCTCATGAATCATGACTCCCTCCACAGTTCATTGTGAAACAATAATACATGGGCTTAAAACCATTTGCCTTGATTATAGCTGTCACTAAAGGGAAATGTGGATTGAGGCCATAACCTTTCAATACAATATAAGGCACATAAATTCAGAAAAATATTTTCATTTACTCATAGGTACTGATGACTTTAGTGAGGACAATATATTGCATTATATCAACAAATCATTGAAACATAAATGTAATCAGGTACATGACATATGTATTTGTTACTTTTCTATATTTAATTTTGAAGACTTCATTAATATGCTTGGAGTTAAGCCATACGGATTTAGGTTTTTTGTTTGTTTGTTTGTTTGTTTCCTTTACATCCACTTCTGCTGCTTCTGTGTGCAGCTTCCTGTTCTTGTTTGGGATATTATTCCACCTTCACTGACAATGGGTGGAATGGACCAAATATAATCGTCTTTCTTCCATATTAAATCTCTATTTTTTCCTCCAGACATCTGCTTCATGCCACTCCATCACTGTAAAATGATTTCCGCTGCTTCCCATTCTCACAATAGAAAATATGACCACCATAAGGTCTCAGGTTCATGTATTAATTGTCCAGCCACCCAGAAGAGACTGAATCAACTCCTGACCCCAATCCCAAATTTGCAAGCATATAAATCTCTGGACCATTCAGCTGTTCCATGAGTAGTACTCATATTGCACTGACATGTTGCTCCCACTCAAATCATGTAAGGGTATGTGTGGTGCATTTGTGGGGGTGGTCAGGGACAGGTTTCCCCAAAGGGGAAGTGGTTCCCCAAAAGTGGGATGTCCACCACTTCCTGTGTGGGCCTAGTAGGGACTCATAGTGATGTTTATTTTAAAAAGACATCCAGGTTGCCTTTAAAAATGTTCACATGCCATCTGCTCTTCATTAAAAATATTATTGGTGGAGGGTGAGGCTGAGCTACCTAGTAATCACTGTTTGGGATTCTAAATATTATTCTTATAAGGTTTTCACATCATCTAGCTGCCACTGAGAGACAGAACCCTAGAAATGTGTACAGACAGAAAATGATAAAATGGGTATGTCTACTGGATTGGCAGAAAAGCTCAGTTAAGAGCAAGGCAGATATTTTTTAATCTCTTCTCTTCTGCAGAGCTGAATAAGTGTTGACTTTCCCTCTCAGCTGATGGTAAAAGGCCCTCTGAATTTAGTGTGTGCAGGATGGGCACCGCACCTATTCTGAATGGCAGTTCCACCACTGAAGCACTCCAGCTGCGTTGTAACCAATCCCAGTCAACCCCAAATACCTTCATGAAGTTAGTGGCAAGAGGAATTTCTTGAGCATTTATTTCTGGAGATTTCTAGGCATTGTAAAAAGACTAGTGATTGGTGATTTGAGATTGACGTAGTACTTCTTATTGTTCTTAGGTAGTTATTGACCCCTCTGTGGTAGGGCTATGGTACTGTGGTCACATTTGTTCTCTTTCATTTACATGACTTCTTACTTTGACTCTGTATTTGCTCATATGACTCTGTAGTCCATTGGAAATGCTCAATACACATTTACTAAAGGAATGAATATGTGTGTTTACAAAAGGAAGATATCTCCATTTTTAATGTCTTCCAGATTTTTAGCTTAATACAGTGCTTGTAAGAATGTTCAATTATTACATAGTGGATGAAGGAAGAAAGGAATTAAAGTAGACACTTTCAAAGTGCTTTTGAAGCTTTATTTGGGAAAACAAAAACAAAATAAAACTCCTGCCATTCCTCAAAGAATTAGAACTAATCACAGGAACTCAGACTACATTGATTTGAATGAATTAATGCACAGGAGAGTACTTGATAAGCTGTAAAGGGGTATGATTGTTATCATAAAATACAATACCAGGCTCATCTCAACAAAAATAGCTTACATTTGTAGAGTCCTTTACTGTTGCAAAGCACTTTCACATGTAGTATCCCTCTCAGTTTTCTCAACAACCTCATGAGGGTGCTATTTTGTTATCTCCATGTTACAGGTGAAGCAACAGGTTCATTGAGAGAAGACCATTGGTTTGAGGTCACATACTTAATAGTGAAGTCAAGGTTCAAGCTCTGTTTCTCTGAATCGACGTCTGAACTCCTTCTTCTATTGTAGAACAAATATCCCAGGGTAATAATCTAATCTACTGTTTTAATGAGTAATGTTGCTTCTTATTTATTCAAAGTTTAAAGAAAGAATTAGGTACCCCTTTGCTTTATCAGAAAGGAAATCGTCCAACCCACAGGTTTTGGAATTACGTCTGAGCCCTGGGCTAGGCATGGAGGTCTGTGGTGAGAGCTGAGGTATTAAAGAGTTCAGGAGTGTGAGAATTTCTGTCAGTCACATGAATGCCTATGTAGGTGTAGCTTAAAAGGAGATTTCTTTACTTCTTGAAACATGACCCAGCAATAGCTTTGCCACCAGGTGGACACAACTCTTCAGCCCAAGAGTCTGTCATACAGAGTGAAGTAAGTCAGAAAAACAAATATCGTATATTAACACATATATGTGGAATCTAGAAAAATGGTATAGATGATCTTATTGGCAAAGCAGAAATAGAGACACAGACATAGAGAACAAATGTATGGACACCAAGGGGGGAAGGGGGGTGGGATGAATTGGGAGATGGGGATTGACATATGTATACTATTGATAGTAAAATAGATAACTAATGAGAACCTACTGTATAGCACAGGGAACTCTACTCAGTGCTCTGTGGGGACCTAAATGGGAAGGAAATAGAAAAACAAGGGGATATGTGTATACGTGTGGCTGATTCATTTTGCTCTACAGTAGAAACTAACACAACATTGTAAAGCAACTATACCCCAATAAAAATTAAAAAAAACAAACAACTCTTCAGCCCAGCCTATAAGCCATAGGTACTTTATCAATGACCCTATACATTAGGAATTCATTAGTGACACCTCTCCCTTTATTTAACCAATCAGCAATCCTGGTGTCAGAGAGGTTTAATAACTCACCTAAGGACACAATGCTAGTAAGCAGCAAAGCTAGCATTTCTACTCTCCATTAATTGTTATCACTTTTTTTAGGTCAAATATTACATAAAACACATTATTTATTATTAATCAGGAAAAGAAAATAAGCCACACTTCAACTCTAGAGCAAGCCTTTAAAATAAATGAACTTTTTATGTATCATTGCTTTCTTTTCATTACTAATCTTTACCTTTTCCTTTATTAATTCACTCTGAATATTATCTTGGATTTAATTTAATTTAATACCCTTTCTTGAGATTGTTATCCTCAACTTTAGTCTTATTTGAGAGTTGGATACCATAGAATATCCAGCGTTTAGTGCAGAAGAAAACTTTCATTTTAACCCTAGAACTGTAATTTATGCAGTCTCAGCTCTCCATGAAAACCTTAGGTAGGTTTACATTTTCAGCCTTCATGATGTGGAGTAGAATGGAATTGTTTCTCAGCTATTTATTTAGCCTCTTACTCCATCTCTTCTTCCCAGCCACACTGGGAAGCAGCAGCGTGGGGAAAGTATTTATTTATTCAACAAATAATTATTGAATACCCACAATATTTGGGGTGCACTGTTCAAGACACAGTGACCTAAACAAAGACCTTGTTCTCATGAAATTTTCATTCTGGTAAATAAAATGGATAAGAGTATATGCATATATATGTGTGTGAATGTGTGTGTTTATACATGAGTATTTGAAGGATAGTAAATGCTGTAGAGATGAAGAAAGCTAGGTAAGAGTGATGAGGAATAGTAGATGTAGGTGGGTATTCTATACAGGAAGTCATGGAGGACCTCAGAGCTATGGGAAGTTAGCCTCTGAGGGTAGCTTCCTTTCTCCTTCCCAACAGGCACGTTACCTCTGGAGTTGCCTATTGCAGCAGACCAAGAGGGTCCCAGGGTAAATGGACATTTCTGCTCTGCGAACAAGTCATTGGAAATAAATGATTGCCAAAGGCAGAAATCATCAAGTAAGAAACAACCAGAAAAATTGTAAGAAATATGTACAGGGTGTGATGTATATATAATGCTTATAAAAATCTCTTGATTGTATCAAGCTGCCCTTTCTGTTGGTTATGAAAGTTTTAAGTTCAGAAGTGATTTGATCCTTTCCCTGCTTGAGAGAAAGAAAAGTTAGTTTCTCTTTCTTCTAAAGGTCTTGGTGATTGCTGGAACAGTGACCTAATTAAAATTGGATTCCAGAATGTAGATTATCTGTGAATGTGTATCATCTTCTATAGAACCTCTTGAGGATATTCATTACATAATCTCATATTTTAAAAATTATTTTGTCATGACTAATGAGTCTTATCATTTATCTCTGAAGCAAGTGGCTACACACATTTAATATTTTATGTGGCTCTTTCATATAGATGTGAATGGAATCATAGCCAATCTAACTATTTAGTACGTTTTTCTGTGTGTGTTAAATTATCGTGGCTATCTGCCTAGCCAGGTGGATTTCCTTGTTTCTAACGCAGCACTACCTAACACTGATTATTAAATCTCCTTTCTTTTTTTTAAATTTATTTTATTTTTGGTTGCATTGGGTCTTTGTTGCTGCACGCGGGCTTTCTCTAGTTGCGCTGGGCGGGCTTCTCTTGTTGCGGAGCACGGGCTCTAGGCATGCAGGCTTCATCAGTTGTGGCACGTGGTCTCAGTAGTTGTGACTCCTGGAGTCTAGAGCACAGGCTCAGCAGTTGTGGTGCACGGGCTTAGTTGCTCCGCGGCATGTGGGATCTTCCTGGACCAGGGTTCGAACCCATGTCCCCTGCATTGGCAAGCGGATTCTTAACCACTGCGCCACCAGGGAAGTCCAAATCTCCTTTTTGAGAACAAGGAAAAGCATGTATTTGGGGCCCCATGTGGCAGAAGCTGGAAATGGTGACATGTCCAAAAGAAAAAGGGAAAGGTTGGAGTTGGAACCCACAGGGAGAAGGGAGAGAGGACAAGAGAGTCTAGCTCCAATTAGTGTTGGAAGGGTCTGTGCACGGCAGTTGGAAGTGCAGCTCATTTTACAGTGGCTAAAAATTAGGTCATTAAATCATTAAATAAACTCACAAGAAAAGCTCAAACAGGCTATAAGAGTGTTTTTCTCAAACCAGGATTGAGTTGATCAGTCACGACTAGGACGTAATTGTGACATTTATCTTCTGTGTTCTAGTTCTCTTTTTTTCCTCTTCTTTCTCTCCTTTGGTGTTTTTTCCTTTTGTTCCAAGGTGGCTGGTGCCTTTATGAGCTTCCTCTTACCCTCTGCACTCAACAATTACTGCTCATTTTCTCCCTCCATCTTCTCCCATGGGATTCCACCTAGACCTACCCTGTACTTGTACTATAATCCTTACGCTCATTAAAGCGTAAGGCACCTGACTCCATTCCCAGCTGATCTCGTGTATTGTATCATGCATAACCTCTGGGATATAATAGGTGCTCAATATATACTTCTTGAATAAATGTGGTTGTAGCTTAATAGGTGACCCCTACCAAATACCACAGGTATTTTGGAAAGACTCCTTAGAAACATGCCGTGGCATGATCTAAAGTTGGAGCTTTCCAGGTCCTTAGTGATATCAGGGAGAAATGTATTATAAAGCTGAACCCTCAATGAAGTTCTTCATTTGCCCAGTCATTTCCTTTGGGCAGAGATTCTGAAATGCATAGTGAGACCGAACATCATCCTCTGCATATCTATTCAGAATCTGGCCCAGATGTTATATTAATAATTTACCTTTCATTAACACTATCCCCACATGAATACTTCTAAGGCTGACCTTCTTGAACTAAGAGACAGGATGGCGTGTGGAAAGTGAAGCAGATGTACAGTCAGAAGTGTCTCATTCGCCTTCTGGCTCTGCCCCTTACTAGCAGTATGATACTGGGCGAGTCTCTTCATTTCTCCCAGCTTCTCTTTTCTCATTGGAAAATGGTCACTCCGCTAACTGACCTACCTATGGTAGATCGGAAGGATCATTGTCATACTGGATGTACATCTTCTTTACAAACTCTGAAGTGTAGACAAAGACGTAAAGGCATGTTCAATTCTAACGTGGATTTCACTTTAAATCCCAGATTAATGGCTTTCTGCTACACATATTTCAACTGACCTGTTGATCTTTATTAGTCGTTAGGGGTCGAATTGTATGGAATTTACTTATTCATGTGGTAGTTGAGTGCCTAGTGAATGGCAGGTAGCGTACTAAGTGCTATGTATAGTTAGTGAAAACGAAACCACATCATCTTTTCCTTTACGGAATTTATAGATGGAGGAAGATATTAAATAAACACATAAATAACTATATAATTATAAATTTATAATTAAAAGCATGTGAGTTGCTATGGAGTAAAAACTATAAGGTCTGTGAGAGGGAGAGGCTGGAGAGTGAAAGCTTGATGTTGAAGTAATGAGTAGGAGTAAAGCCAAGTCATGAATGGAAGACGGATGCAGAGGGAATAACACATAGACCAAGCTTCATAAATTCAGAAAAGGTAAAGAAAACCAATGTGCCTATGAGTGAGGTGGGTGGTGAAAGTGCTTTGACTGGGTCAAATAGTGGATAGAAGGGTGAGGTCATATATGTGGGTAGGGGTTAGATCATGCAAAGCCTTATAACCCATGGTTGAGATACTCAATCTTATTGTAAGTTCACTGAGAGCCACTAAAGGGTATTAAAGCGTGAAACTGATAGGGCTACTAGATTTATGTTTTTTTAAAAAGGCTTCAGTCTCTGGATGTTGTGTGAATAGATTAAAGGTGAATCTATGTGGAAACAGATAGACTGGCAAAGAGTTTATTGCAGTATCCAGGCAGGAAATGGGGATGATTGTGGTTGTTCGGGTGCTGCTTATCACGTGTTCCTGGTTCTACTTTTTCTGAGAACACAGGAAATTTCATTCCTCAACTCCTTTTAAAGTTAGGTTATGAACTTTTTAAACCTTTGTTCAATGAGACTGAAAAGTAACTTGTCACTTCTGGACAGAAAATTTAAGAACAGACTGTGGATTTCTGTGTTCTCTCTCTTCCTCCTTGATGTTCCTGGATACACACATTCATAAGGAGCTTCTATCCGTGTGGGCCCCTGAATCACTATGATTACCAGAGCCCCCCTGCTAAGCAACACTGGATATAGTATGAGGAAAGAGTATACCTTTGTTGGGTAGGAGCCACTGAGTTTTGGGGGTTGTTTGTTACTGCAGCAGCAAGTGTCTTGACCGGTCCTATGCTTACACATAAGCATTCTAATTAATGTTCAAATAAACTTTGCATTTTTACAAATATGTTGATACTATAATGAATGACCCTTTTGAATTCTGCTGATAGAATTATAGCTCATCTTTGTTGTATTTGCTTTATATTCTGATTCAGAGCAATATTCTTATAGCATTAATTAGTGAACTATATCAATATCCTAGCCTTTTAAGAAGTACATTTTCAAGACTTTTGTAGTTGTTTTAGTTACCTCCTTTTATGTGTTATCATTTGTATATCATTAAAAACAGAGATAGAGTTGAACAGCAAAACATACAGGCGGTTTGAATTGGTATAGTCTCTAATTTGTTTTTTAAAGTGGTGAATTTGTATGTTTCTCTATGTGAATATTATCAAGACTCTTGTGAGATGCTTTCCTATCCCTGCGTCATTCCTACTCAACCTAGACAACACATATAATTTTGAGGATTCAAATATCTGTTCTTAGTCTCATGTGATTAATGTGTGTGTGTATACATACATATATACATACATGTACATATAGACATACATATTTATGTATGTATATGTGTGTATATATAAAATATATCTATATATAAATATAGAGATGTATTTAGATATGTATATATAAAAGCCAAGTTGATTCTTCCTTGCCACCTGCGTGCCTATTTTTCACCCACGTACCCACCCATGCTATAGGAGAGAGTAGGCTGCGTATTTAAAGCATCAGTCCATTCCCTAGCAACCTGCATTCTGCAGTTTAAATGGCTTGGAGGCTGCAGCAGGAACAGGAAGGGTTAACTGCCTGCTTTATTTTGTTGGGAGAGGCAGCTTTCATTTCACATTGATTTTCTGCATTCTCTGTGCCAATTTGCGACAGCTTGTTTCACAGCCCCACATTTGTTTAAAGCTTTCTAACAGACTGATTCTATTTTTTTTCCCCCGTGAGTTTTTTTTTTTTAACTTAGGAGAACATGGCTTTGCACGTGGTCAGGAACCCAGATAAGCCTCTCTCTCTCTCTGGAGACTGTGATTGGCAGCTCCCCCTGTTGTGCAGATGTGAAACGAGGAAAGCTAATTTTCCCATCGACTTTCTAGTTTCTGTTACTATCTGTCATTTCACATTGGTGCTCCTTACAGCCATCTACTTGCCAGATGGAAATCTGCCTACTCACTGGGTGTCTATTTTCTGCCACTCATGGATCATGACAATGTCAGACAATATGTCAGTAAACTCCCTTCAATATCCTTTTTTGCACTGGATAGATTGGAGACATTATGTAAAATGCTTGCTATTGGTAGGTAACTACCTTCATGTCATATGTGAGCAAAGAAAAGGCAAGGTCAGAAAAATCCAGGTTCCTTGAGAAAAATTGCCCATGGTAACAGAAGAGATGGATGGTGTTGGCAACACAAACGAATCATTTTGTAGCCATAGCCGTTCTCCGAAAACTGAACGGGGTTGACTAATGACCCATGTGAACAAGCAAAGTGTTGGGCTAACACTAGAACTTCCTATTCTTCATGAGAGGACAACTCAGAGCTGGAAACCAGGCTTGGCTTGAACCACTGGTTCTCAAAGTGTGGTCCTGGGCCAGAAACATCAGCATCACCTGGGAATTCATTAGAAATGCACATTCTCAGGCCCCACCCAGTCCTACTGACTCAGAATATCTGGGTATGGGGCCCAGGAATCTGTGTTTTAAGAAGCCTCCCGGCTGATTCTGATGTTTGCTAAAGTCTGAGAACCAGTGATTTAAACTAAAGTGGGTATGGGAATATTATTTAATTGGGTTGAAAACCCAGATAGTTGCTGCAATTATCTATTTATTTTTTCAACTATGGGATGGGGAGGGGAAGTTTCTGGAGCTGATCTATTGAATCAAACAACATGGAATGTAATCAAAATGCAAGTTTATTTTCATTTTCCAAGCTTCCTTTAAAATTTATTTACTGAAAGAGGGTCTTCCCTGCCTTGAGTGGAAAGCTCCTGCAGGCCTTTTCCAGGCATTCTGAGGCAGTAAAAGTCTCATGGACACTTTAAGGGCAAATAGGCCTCAATGCAGTCCTGTCTCCACCCCAGCTGGGCTGGCTGCAGGGGGAACCCCTTGCAGGCTTCTTTGTTCTTCCTCACTCACACCCTCCCTACTCAGTACTTCTTTTCCCTGCTTACAACCTTATATTCTGGCAATTCCCTTCACAGTAATCTCCCTGGTGGAGTCTTAGTGCCCTCCTGGGTAGTCCATTTGGGCAGAATTCAAGCAGTTCTAAGCTGGCTTTCTTTTCCCAACATGGTCCTAATCTAGCTGTGGTCAAGTAGACTGACCACAGTGCAGCAGCCACTCTGCAGGCTCTGCCACCTGAGATGTCTGTCAGCATCTAGACCAGGTGGCAGTAAACTATGGCCCATGAGCCAGCTCTGGCCTGCTGCCCTTTTTTTAAAATAAAGTTTTGCTGGAACACAGTCACATCCATTCATTTCTGTATAGTCCACGGTTGCTTTTGCACTACAACATAATACAGCTTACATGGATCTCAAAACCTAAAATATTTACAGTCTCTTTGCAAAAAATGTTTGCCAACCCTGTTCTAGATTTCTGGGGGTGGGGGAGGGGAGAAAGGGGAAGGAAACAGGAGGAGGTAATGGGAAGTCAGACCCCAGTCCCCTTTGCCTCTCAAACTCCAGGGAGTGTTAAGAACTCTAGGTAGTCTCCTTGCAGCACCCCTACCCCTCCTTTACCTTTAAGGGAAGGAGGTAGCCACAGGGAAGCTGCTCTATCCAAGAAATCCCAGTGTAAGTCCTCTCTTTATTCACCTTTGTTCCTCTGATGGAAGTGAGTAGTCTAAGAGTCATAAAGCCGCTCTTTGCCTCACCTTTTGAAAACACACAATTTGATTCAGTACCTTATTTTGGTGTCTGATACTTATCGCCTGAGCTCCTTGGCCAAAATTCATGATTTTACATCCAATGACATTTGTGTTCAGGTAGTTAAATAAAATTCAGATGACATACCTAGATCTTGATTTTGAAGAGATGCGGTGAAGTTCTTTGTGGACTACATTAAAACTTAACTGATGTTTTCTTGCATAATTGATAATTGAGGGTCAGAGGCTCCATGAAAGAGATAAGCACAGAAGTTTTCTGAGATTGTTTACTGATGACTTGCCCAAATAATATATTTTAGTCACTTCTCAGATCCCCATCAGGCCTTCTGATCAAACCTAACATTGCAAATCAAAAAATCCAACCATTGCTCTGTTTCTTTCCAACAGGCTCAAGATAGTTTTCAGGCTGATCAATGATCCTATGTGTCCGAGAAAAATCAGCCTGCTTTCCAATTTCTGAGATGGAAACTGACTTCTAACATCTCCCAGTCCAGTACTTTGTTTGTTATTTATGTACTTTTATTTTTAGCATTGTTGGATTCACTTTACAGAAGTATTTGTCTTATATTATTTTGGAATTGATGGAAACACAGAGAAAACAGTTTATGAAAAAGAATCTCTCCTCATGGTAGGAGGGAGAACATGTCTCAGATTCCCACTGAGATGATTCAAGATGGTAAAATGACCATGTGGCTGGAACATGTTACATGAGGCCTTAAAGCCCAGGGCTCACTCTAGCAACTGGTTACAAAACCCCGTAGGTGAGCTCGTTTGATGAAAAAGTAATCAAAATAGCTGAACCATGAAACCATGGTTTTGATTATTTTGTGCTCTTAATACCCGAATCCAAAGAGCTATGTGGTGAACTTACTGACTGGGTGTCATGCTTGAAATGGAAATCCCACAGCAAAACGCATCAGCTGGATTTTGCTCAGCTTTTTTTCTTTTTCCAGTAATGAGTAGGTATTTTGCTAATCGATAGTTTTACAAAGTATTAGGTAATATATTTACTACTGTTTTTTATATTTACATTGGAACATATCAGATAGTAAAGAGAAGAGCTGCCTGCACCTATTATTATTATATACACTTTAACATTTTTATTAAATCCTGTTTTTCCTCAATCTTCTTATGTTTATGTCCAATCTGATTTATTGTAGCCCGATGTGATTTTGAGCTCATGCTAATTTACATAGCCAGAGTACCGGGCAGATTGTTAAGAGAAAGTGAGAATTTTCTTTACTTCATGGCTAATTCCCCACTAAGTCCTTTCAGCATAAGCTCTAAAAATATTAGTTATCTTATATCTTCAAGTTGTTTTTAAAATGTGTTCACAAGTTTCGAAGCTTGACCCGATGTGAAAATGTCTCCTTCTATAAAAAGATTTAGAGTAGTTAATACAATTAAGCTCCTGGTATAAATACTTTTGAATACATTACACACACACACACACACACACACACACATACAATGCACATGTTTATAGAGATTCACCCCAAAGAGAGACTCCAGTACCGTTTCCTTGTTTTAGCTATGTATTTGTACTATTTTTTTCAAAATATTTTCATTTCTTCAAGATTTAGGAAAGCCCTGCAATACAAAAACCATGCTGTTTCTGGTGGCGTATTTCAGTAATTCCTTGCATTTATATCCTATATACCATAACTTTTTTAAAAACCTTTGCTGGAAGAGTAAAATATGAGATTCTCACTTGGTTCCTGTGGTTTAAAGTCTCCAGCCTGCATCTCTACTGTAGGTACCCGAGAGAAATGGCATCAAGTCTGCTCATGCAGAGGAGCAGTGTGCTGATTGATATTCTCCTGAAGCAGCATTGACTGAACTCCTACTATGTGTGGAGTGCGGTGCCTGGCGCTAGGGAGAATCTGGAGATGAAAGCGATACCGGTGCTATGCATACTGAGCCTTAGGGACACTCACGACCTAAATGCACTGCTTTATCGGAGTCATCTAACTTAGAAGATGATTCACATAAAATTATGTTGTGCCCTCAAGTTATCTAAGTTACTGCTGTTTTCTCCCTTCCCTCAGTTATAAGCAGCTCACTATTAACTGGGAATTTTTTCTCCTGGAATTGTGTGTGTGTGTGTGTGTGTGTGTGTGTATGTGGAATCTAGTATTAGTGCAAAATCAGAACATCCCTTTTTTTGTTTTTTATAGACAGTAACTAGGCTTCTCTGGCTTTTGTAATCCGTTCTTTCTGATCATTTGTAAATAGAATCAGTTTTCAGGGAGCGAAGTGGGCATGTTTTACCTTTTGGGGGGCTGCCATGTCAATTACTAGGGTACAGTTGTTGAAGTGCAGTCATTTGAATAGATAATGAAAATATATGAACATTTTCCTCATGCTAGAAATTTTATCGAAGTGTTGAAGATAGATTTCATTGATAGCCAGTCCAGTCCATGAAATACATTCATTGTAGTCTTCACTAGTCTGATTGATAAATCAGATGAACAAACAGCACTTCATACATAGAAATGAGTTTCTCATGAATATAGCAACAATTATTATGACATTCTTTTTTTTTTTTTTTTACAATGATCAGACATTGAGGATTCTTTTTTTAATTAATTAATTAATTAATTTTTGGCTGTGGTTGGGTCTTCGTTTCTGTGCGAGGGCTTTCTCTAGTTGTGGCAAGCGGGGGCCACTCTTCATCGCGGTGCGCGGGCCTCTCACTATCACGGCCTCTCTTGTTGCGGAGCACAGGCTCCAGACGCGCAGGCTCAGTAGTTGTGGCTCACGGGCCTAGTTGCTCCGCGGCATGTGGGATCTTCCCAGACCAGGGCTCGAACCCATGTCCCCTGCATTGGCAGGCAGATTCTCAACCACTGCGCCACCAGGAAAGCCCCTATTATGACATTCTTATACTCATTTTGTTTTCTCATCCTCTGCCTTTCTTCTAGTACCAAAAGTGTACTGCAGTTGCATATTTTCTAAATCTCCACATGAGAAAAGATCTAAGATTGATTCTACCTCTGGTGGTAGAGACAGGAACTAAGGAATTTGGGATGCTAGAACGTCTCCTTTGAGGATCTGTAAATTTGAGTCCAAATCCTTTTCCTTTCACTGGCGCTGCTCCCATGTTTCCCATTCATAAGGCCATAGCCATAAACTAGACAAAGCTATGACGTCAATGCCTCTTCTTTTTCAATATTTTTACTTTCTAAATGCTGTGATTGTTTTCTGTGCATGATACAACTTCACCCTTGGCTTTTAGCAGGAAGAGTGTCTCTGAGTTCTGTTTCAAGTGGGGAAAGATAGTTTGGCTAAATTGGGATAGAATTCTTGGGGGGTAGGTGCCAGCTGGACGGGGCAAGGGCCTTGCAGTGAAGAAGGGAGAGCAGTGGGAGGCCTTTGAGAGGTGTTCACACAGTTGACTCACATAGGTGTGATATCCCTACTGGTTTGGAACAAGGAAGGGATCTAAAGCCCAAGAGGGAGGAAGGCGGTAGCCAACTAGAACATTCTAGCAGCCAGTCAGGTAGAGGTCCAAACCACAGTACTTGTATCAGAACCTCTTGTCCAGGGCACAGCTGCAGGGAACCTCCCACCATGTGAACCCTTGTGTAACACATCAGCATGCTTGTCTAGTTTTACTACTTGGAATAGCAATGTGGGATGAATAGCAGTATAATATAACATGATATGGAACAGTACACCTGGAGGGAACCTTGGAAATCATTCATTCAACACCCTCTATATTGCCAAGCATTGTTTTGGGTGCTGGGGATTCAGTGATGGGCAAGGCAGATAAGGTCCCTCCCTAGGTGGATCTTACTGTCTAAAGAAAGGACAAATAAATAAATGTCAAGAAAATATGAGATATTCATAAATACTCTATAGAAAACGAAAAAAGATCATATGACAGTAATTGGATGACAACTTTAGATTGAACAATCAGAAAAGACTTAGCCAGGTGGAGGCACTTGAGCTGAGATCTGTGGAAGAGAAGGAGCCAGTGGGATGAAAATTTTCAGGGAGAGTTTTTCCAGGTGGAGGGAACAACCAGTGCAAAGGCCATGAGCTGTGGGAAAAGCTTTATGTGTTTGGGATCAGAGAAAAGAGCAGTGTGATTGGAGCAGAGTAAGAGAAGAGAAGAATGGTTGGCCAAAGTTTGGAAAGGTAGGTAGGAGCCATATCATGACACCTTGTAGGCCAAGGTGAAGATCAATGTGCATCCCTCCTTCTAAAGATGAAAGAGCTCAACTTCAGAGAGGCAAAATGCCTTGACCAGGGTGGTTAGTGGCAGCCTGGGCTCTGATTGCTGCTCTGACCTCCACATCACACTCACACTCCCACCAAAAGAGGAGTTCACTTAAACTCTTATGTCATATATTGATTTTCATGTCATAATGGGGGGTTATAGCACCACTCATATGAAATTCTTAACAGCAATATTGATAAGAAACAAAAGAAGACAGACCATGCCCAGAGGCGAGGGAAACACTGCAAACCAGCATTGTCTCCTTAGTTCTTCATGGTGTAGGATTAGGTTGCTTATGTTCCACTGAAACATGTACAGAATGCATGGACACAAAAGCAGACACACAAAGCAATGCATGTGAAAAGGAGGTAAAATCATTCCAAGTGTATTTCTAATTTGTTTCCACAGAACTCTGACCTAGCTGGTGGCTCCTGGGGAATTTATGGCCATCTTGAGTCTACCACCAGCATTGAAAAATGGGGCTTCCTGGGCACTTGCAAACAGATGGTTGTTTGCAATATTAGCGTCACTTTGGGGCAACAAAGATGTGTTTAGCTTACTTTTACCATCTGTCTATCCTTTGTCTAAGAAATAACTTCTATGCTGCACATCTTGCGGAGTTCCAGAACGCTCCATAAGACAAAGCCATTGCTGCCTAGAGCTTACATCTGTATCTCACAGATGTGGACACAAGCTCAGAGAAGTGAAGCGAATGACTCAAGTGAACACAGCTGATAGATGATAGAACTGATGTTTGGATCCAAACATATCTGACTCCCCTCTTCTTCGTTTATCAAGTATTTATGGAGCACGTCTATCCCAGGGACTGTGTTAGGCCCAGAGAGCAGAAGTGAGACATCAGGCATGGTGCCCTCATAGAGTTTGCAGTCTATGCTGGACAACCTTCCAGTGTCTCAAAAATAACCCACAGAAATGGAGAGGAGCGGATGATTTTCTCATATTCAGTTTTCAAAAGAGCGGGACAGGTCAGCTTGTGCACAAGCCAGAATCTCCTGGCATGTGCAATGCCCAAGGCTGTTCTTCTTTGGCCAATTGGATACTGGCATTGGCTTTAGACGAGGCTTTGCTGCATTGGTTGTTTATCTCACAATAGCATTTGAGGCAGGAAGAAGTTTACTTGGCCTCTCTTTTGCTACCTCCCCTTAGGTGGACAGGTAAACAGTGGCTGTTATTTTTGCATGAAGACAAATGACAATGTGGTACTTTTGCCACATTTGTAGACCACGTTTTATGTCCTGTGTCCGATTAGGTCATCCATCTGACTGCATATGGGTGGGAGAAGAGTATGACTTAGTGATAAAGAAAAATATGTCTTAGAGAACCCTTTGGTCTGAGTTCAAAATCTGACTCCACTACTTACCATCTCTAAGTTAGTTAATGTTCCTTAACTTCAATTTTCTCAGCCTTTTTTTTATTAGGAATTATCATAGTACCTACTGCAAAAGGTTGTTTTGAAGAGTTCATGAGATAATCCCTCAAGAGAGTTTAGCTGAATGGTGTAACCAAGTTGTTACAGGTTGGTGGCATAATTTTGGTGTTCAAATTCTACCAGTAACTCATTTTTGCTTTTTTTTTTTTATTTTTTCATTTTTGCTTTTTTAAGGCAACTAGGACCCAAAGTATTAATGGAAAACTAATTTTTAAAATCACCTGGTATATTTAGTTCCTATTCCTGCTGCAACAAATTACCACCAATGTAGTGGCTTAAAACAGAATAAATTTATTCTATTACAGTTCTGGAGGTCAGAGTCTGAAATGAGTCTTAAGGGGTTAAAATCAAGGTATCCCAGAGCTAATTCTTTCAGGAGACTCCAGGGGAGAATACTTTTTTTGCCTCTTCCAGATTTGGGGGCTGCCAGCATTCCTTGGCTTGTGGCTATATCACTCTAATCTCTGCCTTTGTGGTCAAATAGCCTTCTCCTCTCTGACCTCTGACCCTCCTGTCTTCCTTTGTTATGGACTCTTGTGATTACATTGGGCACACCTGGATAATCCAGGATACTCTGCCCATTTCAATATCCTTAATCTCATCTGCAACGTCTTTCCTTACCATGTACTATAGGTTAAATTGTGTCTCTTAAAAAGGTATGTTGGGCTTCCCTGGTGGCGCAGTGGTTAAGAATCCGTCTGCCAATGCAGGGGACACAGGTTCGAGCCCTGGTCTGGGAAGATCTCACATGCCACGGAGCAACTAAGCCTGTGCACCATAGCTACTGAACCTGTGCTCTAGAGCCTGCAAGCCACAACTGTTGAGCCCGCGAGCTACAACTACTGAAGCCCGTGCGCCTAGAGCACGTGCTCTGCAACAAGAGAAGCCACAACAATGAGAAGCCTGCACACTGCAACAGAGGAGCCCCCGCTCGCTGCAACTAGAGAAAGCCTGCGTGCAGCAACGAAGACCCAATGCAGCCAAAAATAAATTAAAAAAAAAAAAAAGATATGTTGAAGTTCTAATCCTTGGTATAACCAAATGTGCCCTTATTTGGAAATAGTGTCTTTGCAAGTTAAAATGAGGTCATGCTGGATGAGGGTGAACCCTAATCCAATGACTCTTGTCTTCATATGACAAGGGGAATTTGGACACAGACTCACAGAACAGAACACCATGTGAAGGCACAGAGACTGAAATGACATACAAGGAGAACACCATATGACAACAGAGGCAGAGACTGGTGATGTGTGTACAAGCCAACAAAGGGCCAAGGATTGTATTGTCAGCAACCACTGGAAGCTAAGGAGAGGCAGAGAACAGATTCTCCCTCTGAGCCTCCAAGAAGGAATCACCCTGCTGACACCTTGATTTTGTACTTCTGGCCTCCAGAACTGTGAGAGAATAAATTACCAGTTTGTGGTAACTTGTTACAGTAACCCTAGGAACTATACTGTGTAAGATAACACATTCTTAGATTCTGGGAATTAGAATGTAGACATCTTTGGGGACCATTATTCAGCCCACTTCCCACACATATTGCTCAGTCCTCCTTCCGGCACTCCCTTAATACAGGACTCTCTGATAAGTGGTACCAAAGTACAAGTTGTAGTTCTGGAAACGAGGGTAAATGAGGCTTCCTTAAATTGCACACTGATTCTGAGTTGGTAAACTCAGGGCCACTGACTCCACCATGTGCACATGCTGTGATCTCACAGTATGCGAGGCAGGCGGCTAGGCCTGGGAGATGGCCTTGTGCATCCCCCCAAGGACCTTTCTGCATGGGGTGTACCCTGAAGGGGCAGAGAGTAGAAACCAATCTTTAACACACAGCACTCTCACTCACCACTAAAAAACAGAGCCTGAAACTTGTCTTAGGCTCCTCTGGATCCATTTAATAACAACACTTCTTTCTGGGGAAAGAAAGAGGATGGAAAAAAGAATTTAGAAAATTTCAATGTAACAACCCCTCACCCACTGGAAGAAGGGAAAAAATGCTACTCCTTGTGGACTGATATAGAAATGGAGAGCAAAATGGGCAGAAGCGCCCCACCCCACCCCCCACCAGTAGTCATAAGCATACAATAAATATCAATGAATATTGGTATTATTTTCATCATGTTCACAGCTGTGTTCTGCCTTTCCCCATAATCTGGATGGTCAACTATCTGACTATCCTTCATAGTCAATGAATACTTCCCTCTGTCAGTCTGGAGAAGATGTATATGATCTGGTTGGTCAATATTCTGATAATGGGGGATATCCCTCAACCATCATTTGTGCATGGTCTCTTATTTCCTCTTTGTGTCACAAGAACACTAAGGCTGTGATCCATCTGAGTTGGCAGAGCTGGACATGTTTTGGAAAGAGAAAAGTAGAAATGTATAATTATAGAGGAAAATTGAGCAGGCAAACCCATTGGATCTTATTCTTCTTTGAGAAGCCAGAACAGGGAATATGGCTTCATGACATATTGGGAGTGTTCTGTTATGAATCTTGCTGTGATAGAGAGGTGACAGGTTTACTTGGTTGTCCTTATGTTGATGGGGAAACTTTCACTTGAGACAGAGGTAGGGGTATCTTTCCAGTCCCTGGATCCCATCTACACAGCTGGATGCAGGGTGTTTTGAGGCTGCACTGCGGCCAGAGCACAGAGCACTGTCAGGGAATTCAGGCATTTGGCTTCCATTCTATGATAGGAACACTTTAAGCCAGATCTTTCCTGGATCATGAATAGAGTTCAGAAATGAATAATAATAGTAATAATAATACTTAGTTGATATTAATTAAGTACTTTGGGGTAACAGGTGCTCTCTTAAGTACTTTATACTCTTATTTTCCTCTGAGGAAACTGAGGTTTAGTAATTTGTCCACTATCACAGATATAAAATACCAAAGTCAGGATTTAAACCTAGGACTTTCCAACTCCAAAGGCTAAGCTTTAAACCATCTTACTGTAATCGTCTCTGGAAATTCATATTCCATGTTAAATAAAACCCACTTGGTTCTGGTACTTTTTCTGTAACATGCAGTATGGAAATTATGGTAAAAAGCAACAGAAAATTTAAACATGGTTTCCTACAGACCCCATTTTGCTGGAGATTGGGGTGAATTCAGGCCAATGAGAATGTCATGAGCTGAAAAGACTTTGCTAGGACCCTGTGATGTTTAGAAAATTACTTTCCAGGATGCCTTAATCCCTGCTGTCACAGTATGAATCTCATTCCTCTCGTCTGTCTTAAGCAGAGATGGAGATCTGCCAGTAATTATTTCCTCAAAATAAGCCTTCATTGTGCCTGAAGATTCTTCTTTGGACTCCTGTCTTAGTTTCCTTTCTACGTAACGCACGCAAAGCGTCATCCTGCTAAGGTGGGAACTTAGGTACTCTCCTTTTCATAGCTCACCAGGTAGCTCTGAACTTGTAGCTCCTGGGCTAAGCATTCTAGCAAGCGTCTCATCTGCTGGGAGCTGCTTCCCTGATGACGGTGGTTTCGCTGGGCTTTTGTAGGCAAACAGCTCTGTTTTTCGCACCATTGATTGGGATGGCAGAGGGACCAGAGGGCATCTCCAGCCAAATGACTGGAAAGACCCAGGACAATAGGGCTGTCTGCTCCTGCTGTGAGTCTTCTCTCTCCTCAGTAGCCACTTGGAAGCCATTGGTGGCACTAAGCACCATTGGCAGCCCCAGTTAATTTTGAGTTTCCAAGGGAGTGGATGAAAAACAAAGCTGATCTTAATTCTATTTATAGGATGGATTTGCTGAAAAGTAGGAGAATGGTTGATACTCTATTTAGTTCTGGTGAAGTATCGGAGCTGGTTGCTCATAACAATATTGTAAGTACTCTACAAACAAGGCGACTTGCATTAACACATGATGTGACTATCGTAGCCCTTGTGCCTGACCACAGTGGGAATTACTTAGATAACTAGGTAGTACCCTGAGAATTCCCAAAGCTATTTCAGGCTAATAAGAGGAAACCCACACCAAGCACACAGTGTTTTAGTTTGGACAAAGGTTATTTTAGCCCTAAGCAGTGGCTGAGAGGCAGTGATTGATGTTTTCCCATCATGAAGCACAGTTGGTTAGTTCCTTACTTCATCTCAAATTTATTGTCACGGAAGGACATTTGTTTGTTACAATATGCCAAGAAGGAAAAAAAAAGTCGTTAAAGGTCAGATAGTTATTAATCATTTTAACTGAGGAAAGGATTTAAAAATCAACTCCATGGTAGGGCCTCTTTAAATGCCTTACCAATGATCCGTTCTAAAAAATATCTTCATTTATAAGTGACCGTTTTCTCCCCTAGTTGTCAAAAGGCAAGATTTTTTTCCCCTCCTTATTCTCTTGTGGTCCAGATGCACTAGTTATGGTTCATCTCATTTCATAATAACACATACATCACATTGGTGCAAATAATCAAGCAGCACCTGTTTCACAAAGCCTGGCCAACAGCGCTCATTAGGTGACAACCAATAGAGGGCAAGTATGGTTTGATGGGGATGGAGGGTGAAAGCTATTAGAAATAGAAAAAGACAAAGGGTTTAGTTAGGGGAGATTCCAGCTAAGCCAGCGATGTGCCAATCTATGCAAGCGTCTCCTAGGATCTTTTCTTTATCTGCCACCTACCTCTCTATGCAGTTATATGGCAGAGAGACTCATTGGTCGTTCTGCAGTTTGATACTTCCTAGGATTTGGAGGCTGACGTGATCTTATTCCTTATCCACTTCCAAGTGACCAGTTACTCTTTATCATCAAACACTATTTAACTGTTTCATGCAGGGCACAAAAGTAGGATTTTTAGATGATCTTTAAAGGCAAAACTTGGTTCCCTTGGCCCTGCAGTTAGGTGAGTAAACAGGAGGAAGGCTTTTGGCAAAGACAACCAAGGGCCCTCCAATAGGCATTTCACTGTAAAGTTCGTGCCTTTGATGGGAGCGGGCGGGAAGAAGAAAGACAGCTGGAAAAATGCCATGTGCAGGGCTATCAGAGTTTCCAAGCTCTTCACCCTGTTTCTCCTAATGTTGTTGTTCTTTTTTTTTTTTTATTTTTTATTCCACCAACCGAATTTTGAACTGAAAACCCTAGAATAGATAAGGCAGAAAGCAGTTTCACTTAAGGGCTTCTTTCGAAATTCATTACAAATTCATGAAATTCATGTTTAATGTAAAGTAGAAGTTTGGGGCCTTGAGTAATCAGATATGTTTAAGGGAAGATATTAAGATCTTAGCTACATTTTCTTACCATTGTTCTTCTGCACATTGACTAGCTGGGATAAAGCCCAAAGCCAGGAGCGGAAGGGCTGGTATTTGAATAATCTTTGTAAACAGTCCCTGGCTCTGCACCCCACTGGTGGAGAGAAACCTCACTGGAGCACCATCTTGGCTACCATAACTTGGTGGAATTTGCAAGGAAGGCCTAGCTCCACTGTCCGGTTTCAGCACCCTTGCTTTAGTCAGATTGCTCTTGGAATGAATATACACACGTATATTTATGTACAACTACAAAAGCTTCCTCTTGTTCCTGAATAATACATTAGAAACAAATCCTTGGCTCTTTTGCTACGTTATTTCTCAAATGTTTCACCCTGGTTCACTTATCAGTTCAACAATGATGACTGGGTAAAGCGAAGACACTATTTTGGTGAAGAAGACCTTGGAGGTGGAGATATATCTACTACATCACTCCCTCTCAGAGCTTTCCATGCACTCAGAATTAATCCACACTGCTTATCCTGGTGTCCCAGGCCTGCATGATGCGGCCCCTGCCTGTGCCTCCAACCTGATCTTACATGATTATCCTCACTGCTCCTTAGGTTCCCACCATTTCAACCTCCTTTCTTTTCTTCCAGTGTTCCAGCCTCCATCCTGTTTTTTTGCATCCCCAGATCTTCACATGGCTGACACTTTCCTGAACTTCAAGTCAAATGCCACCTCTTCAGAGAGGCCTCCCCTGACCACTTCATGTAGCATCAAGCTCTCTATTGGGTCATTTTTCTGTAATTCCTTTTTTAACTGTCTGTTGTCTGTCTCCCTTCACCAGAATATATGCGTTACGAGCGTGAGGTCCTTCTCTCATTCACCTGTATATCTCCAATGACTGGCACATAGACATGCTTAATCCATACTACTGAGTAGCTGAATGAACTGGAAGTCAAAAGATCTATGTTCTGTTCCATCTTTCCCATTATTAAGCTGTGTGAATTCCTAGAACTCTCTAGGTCTCAACTTCACCTTTCGTATAATGAAAACAGTTGAGCCAGATTTCCAAGGTTAGTTTCACATCTGATTTTCAGTTTTTACATTGGCTGTGCTTCATTGAATCCTGTTTCACTTTATGGGCATAAAAGACTATTTCCACAAGACCATTTCACGTTTACAGCTGCGAACAGCCTCCCACTGACTGAGCCTTTGACATAGTTCTTGGGACAACGATGTTATCTCTCGTTCATTCAACAAGCATTCTTTGAGAAACAGACACGAATTAGGCTTTGGGAATACAGCAGTGAGCCAGACCTCTGCTCTCAAGGTTCTTACATTCTCAAGAAGACAACAGCTACAATCGGCAATATCAATACAATGGTAAGTACCATGATGGGGGAATGTTCTCTGATGGCCCATTGGCAGAACACCTAACATAAATAGGAGGCATCAGGGACACTTCCGTGATACTGTGACAGTTCAAACACGACCAGAAAGCTAGTGTTACCCTGGTGAGGATGAGGAGGGGAAGGGTATTCCAGGAAGAGGCACTAACATGTGTGAAGGCCTCTGAGGGAGAGAGAGCATGACATGTTTCCATTAAACTTTGCAGTTAGACTGGATGAAGCAGAGGCTGCAAGGAGATGACTGAGAAATGTAGCTGAGCCTGGCTGTGCACAAGACTCTGGCAAAGCCAAGGTCATCTTAACGTTGTTTGGTTCTCTGGTTCCTAAAGGAAGAGGCCTTCGTAAGTGTCTTCTGAGACACAAGATCTAGAAAAGGACAAATTGTTTGGTTTGGGCACCTGTTAAATTACATATTCTCCACGACACTAGCATATTAAATCCATTTCTATAGAAGATAGAAGATTGGTACCACCTCGCGATTTCATTTGACTTTCATGATGATACCCTACACGTAATCTCATATTTAACAGGGATAATTTCAGAGAACTATTTGCAGAGAAGTTCCATTTTTTTTTCCCTTACGGAATATAGAAAATAGCACTAGATAATACAGTGGATTTTCAAACTTTGCCAGTTCCCACTAACAGCCTTATGTGCTTATTCATCAGTTTTGTGACATTCAGTTTTTATTCTGCTTGATATGATGTGTCGAGTTCCCCAGGTTCTCAGCGCATGTTGTCATGGTACTAGGGATTGGGTACTAGGCAATATACTGTTGGGAAGATGGCATTTCTGATATTTTTTCCCTTCCAATATGTTGGTCATGCCTATGAACGCCAAAGAAGTGATCTTGTGCTAATTTGTAAAAGTCTGATTATTTGAAACTTTGTTCTAAGGACATATGAATACAGTTTCGCTATAGACTGAGTTTTAGGGCTCTTCGTCCCCCTCCCCCAAATTCATATGTCAAGCTACCTCAGAATGTGACTGTATTTAGAGATAGCCTTTAAAGAGGTAATTAAGGTTAAATGAGGTCATATGAGTTTGCCTTTATCCAATTTAGCTAGTGTCTTTATAGGAAGAGGAGATTGGGACACAGACATGCACAGAAGAAAGTTTATGAAAAGACGGAGGGAAAAGGCAGCCACCCACAAGCCAAGGAGAGAGACCTCAGGAGAAACAATCATGTTGACATCTTGATCTTGGACTTTAGCCTCTAGAATTGTGAGGAAATAGATTTCTGTTGTTTAAACCACCCAGTCTGTGGTACTTTGTTATGACAGTCCTCACAAACTAATACAAACTCTATCCCCTTTTTTATATGAAGAAGTTGAAGATTACACATAATTCATTCGTTTATGAACTAGCCTAGTATATCTTTTATTGATTTGGGGGGAAATGTTTACATGTATTTTTTTAGGAATGTATTATCAGGGTTTGCTGTCAACAGTGTTATCAGCTTCCCCTGACAAGTCTACAAGACCCCCTTGAAGGGGAGGAAATAAGGGAAGATAAGAAGGATTAAAGCAAATGCATCAGTTATCAGGAATTGTGGTATTTATGATAATAATACTGGTGAGTCATCCCATCTTCGGGGCATGGTCAGGATAGAGAACTGTGAGCTGAACTGATATCATAGGCTTTGGAATGAATATACAGTTTATAATCTACAAAATGTGTAGGCACTCTTTTGAATGGACAGGTCTTCAGTGGTTTAACTAGTTGGTGTTGTAGAATGAGCATCGATGTAGAAATCTGGAGAGCCGGGTTTGAGATCTGTCAGTAGGTCCGTGGAACCTTGGGCCCTCTACTTTTCCTCTGTGGATCTCCCAGTCGTCATCCTTGAGCTAAAGGGATCGTCCTAGATGACCTTGTAGGTCCATTCTATCCTTAACATTTAATGTGTGTCCCCAATGGGTAAATGTGGTTGAAAAACATTTCACACCTCTTTGACTTTTTGGTGGGTTTAAAAGCAATCCATCCAGTTACTAGTTATAGAAGTCCAACTGTAGAAAACTTAGCTCTGCTTCCAAATTTTTAAGGTGTTAATAGAAGCATTATAAACCATTGTGACTTCAGTGTCCGTCTAGTTATTTCATCCACATTTTCCTGTCCATGGGGTCAATGCTGTGCAGTATTGTAGAATAAATCTGTCTTCTGATTGATAGGATGAAAAATGCTACATAGCCTCAGAACCCAAATGGGTTGTCATGACGACTGATGACATTTCTATCCTGCATAGTGTACTGGGAATACGTGGCCTGTGTGTCCCTGCAAACTGTTTCATGTTATTTTTGCAGTGGGAAAGCTGGAGCCAGGAGTGGTGTGAAGGTAGAAAGTTATCCAACTCAAATCTTCAGATTATGGGCTTAACTTGGGCAGAGATGATGTTTTATAATCATTGAATCTCTAGGCATTGTATTAAAGTAAGCACGTAGTACATGATTTTTACATAAATAAATGAATAAATATCAGAATTTTGCTGGTACATAACCCCCAACATAAAAGACTTGAGAGAGTGGCATGGACATATATACACTACCAAATGTGAAATAGATAGCTAGTGGGAAGCAGCCGCATAACACAGGGAGATCAGCTCGGTGCTTTGTGACCACCTAGAGGGGCGGGATAGGGAGGGTGGGAGGGAGGGAGACGCAAGAGGGAAGAGATATGGGAACATATGTATATGTATAACTGATTCACTTTGTTAGCAGAAACTAACACACAATTGTAAAGCAATTATACTCCAGTAAAGATGTTAAAAAAAAAAAAAAAGACTTTTACAAAGTCAATTAACTTTGGAAAGTTTTATTTATCACAGTGAAGTCGACATTTATGGGTTTTGCTGACCAGCATTTACTTACACTCCGATTTTCTTCTGGGATATCATTCCCTCTCCAACTCTTTGTCAGTGGGTTTTGGGTTAAAGTCACTTTGCCACCAGCCACAAGAGTAGGAAAATGACTTGGGCCTTGCCAATCAAAGCATTATATCCTTGTGTCCATAGTAACTGATTCAGGGATAGACATGTGACCCAGTTATACTGAGATACACTGCTGAGAGACAGAGGCACACATTCCTATTTAGCTGGTCTTACCTGAATGTTGATTGGTCTCAAGCTGCTGGCAACCATATTGCCATCAATGGAGCTTGAGGATGAAGTCATTGGAAGCAAAGCAGAGCCAAAAGATAGGGAGGGACTTGAACCTGGTGGCATTGTTTGAGCCACTCCTAAAGTTAGACCTTCCTTTGCACTTATCAACTTTATGAGCCAATAAATTCCCTTGTTGTTTAAGATACTTGGGGTTGCATTTTCTGTCACTTTCAACAGAAACCATGTCTATAGAAATAGGCCTACGGTAAGCTTTGAGGGACAGTGGAAAGAATCCTGGTCCATGGACAAAACTCTAGACTGTTTAATTTTGGGCAAGTACCTCTTCGAAAATGGGACCAAGTATTCTAGACAGTCCTATTCCTTGTGTTATTAAGGGGATCAAACTTGAAAACATGTTTTTGAAATGTTTTGTAAAATGTAAAACTTCTTTACTCCTGTTAGCTATTAAATTTTTGACAGTGGGGACTGTAAATGTTGCTGCAGAACAATGTTTTGACTGGCAGCTGCTATATCCATGATACCTAAATACACATCTCTGTTATTTCATGCCTTAGGCCTGAAGGAAACCATGTGATACAAACCAATTTTGGTTCGGATAAATCTTTGTTGTGAGGGGCTGTCCTATGCATTATAGGATGATTGGCAGCATCCCTGGCCTCTACTCACCAGATGCCAGTACACCCCCTACCCCAGTTGTGACAATCAAAAGTGTCTGCAGATATTGCTAAATGTTCTTTGTGGGAACGAAGTTGTCCCCCTCCTCCAAAAGAGAATCACTGGTCTAGTGTATGGGTAGATAATTGTACCTAATTGTCTGAAAGAAATGGATACATTAAGTCAAAGATTTCATTTGTTAACTCAATTATGACATTTTATGGAACACTAATTTTTTCTCTGTTATGGACTAAATGTGCCCCCTGAAATTCATATGTGGAACCTCTAACCTCCAATTTGATTTGGAAGTGGGGCTTTGGGGAGGTAATTAGGGTTAGATGAGGTCATGAGGGGGGGGGCTCTCGTGATGGGATTGGTGCCCTTGTAAGAAGAGACACCAGGGAGCTTGCTCTTTCTCTCCCCGTGTACAAAGAAGAGGTCATGTGACCACAAAGCAAACTGGCAGCTGCCTACAAGCCAAGGGAGGAGGCCTTGGGATGAAACCTAGCTTGTTGGCACCTTGATCTTGGACTTCTCAACCTACAGAACTGTAAGAAGTAAGTCTCTGCTTTTTTAGCTACCCAGGCTGTGGTATTTTGTTACAGTAGCCCGAGCTATCTAGTATAATCTCCCAGGCCCTGACCTAAGCTCTGGAGATGCAGTATTAAATATAACACAGTCCTTGCCTTAGGAGTTCACAGTCTAGTGGGGAAGACATATACATACATGTCAACATGAAACTGAAATAGAGTCTGCCTAATGCTACACTCAGTACCCAGCCGCCCCAGGGTGGGCAGGTGGGGAAGCAGTTGGGGAATGGACTGAGTTCAAGCTGAGTTATAAATAGGACTAAGTGAAGTGAAACAGGTGACAAGGGCATTGCAGTCAAAAGGCACCGTATATGCATAGACTGGGTGGACTTGGTGGTGGCAGAAAACATGGTGTTTCTGGGAATTGTAGTACCTGGTCTGGCTGAAGTGAGCAGCAAGAGATGGGAAGTGGTCAGAACTATGGCTGGGGTGGAGGAGAGAGGCCAGATCATGACCTGGTATGCTATTCTGAGCAGCTCAGACCTATCCTATAGGTTTTGAGGAGCCTCTGAAGGGTTTTAAGTAGAACTATATCATGCTAGATGTGTTCTTCAATATCTGGCTTCAAAGTGGAGGATGGGCTGGAGAGGGCATGGTTGGTTAAGAGGCTGCTGCAGTAATTTAGTGAAAGGTAACATAGCTCAAACTAAAGCAATAGTTATGGAAATAGAGAGGAAAGAGGCAGATTATGGTGATATTCAGGAAGTGGTCTTGGCAAGACTTGGTGACTGATTGGATCTGGGGGTAAGGGAGAAGGGAATCAAAGATGGCTCTGAAGTTCTTCTTAGTATGTGTGTGTGTATGTGTGTGTCTGTGTCTCTGTTCCTTTTCCAGATACCATGGTTAAAACAGGACAGCTGCAGTTTTCTCGTGGGGACTGAGAACTCAATCCATATTTGGGTGTTCTCAGGAAGGGGAATCAATTTTAATTTCCACCTTGGGAAGGGGCTGTGCTTTAAGAGCCTGATGTATCCTATAAAGATGCATATATGTGGCTGATGTCTCTGCCTGAAGGCTGATAAAAATACAAAGAGAAAACACCTTGCTTATAGCAGCCTTAATATATCCTGGAGGGCTATGTTCTTGGGGACCCTATCAAAGGAGAGAGACTGGGGCGAAATAGCTGTCTTGTGCTCACTGATAACCCTCACGATAACTTCGCTCCTGGCGTTGATTTGGATTGCCCTCTGAATGTGAATTTCATGCTTGAGGTAAGTCATCTCAAAACCCATGGAAAGAATTTGGGCAGAGGAAATGAGATTTGTGTAATCTGCTTTGGCCTCTGTTCTATTCTAGCATCTCCAGCATCTCTCCCTGCTCCTTCTTTTCCTTGGTGGTTTTAAGCTCTACTTTGTTATCCTGGTTTCTCAGACCTTTACCCAGCTGTGGTGTGGCGGGCCACAAGGGCAAGTCTAAGCTTGCCTTAGCCACTTATTTTTAGTTGGAAAATCTTGTTCAGAACATACATGAAGAAATTATTTGTCCTTTAACTCTGAATGACTTAATGTGGGTGTTTCCTGACTGGTTCTTAAAATCAGACAAATCATTTGATCTCAAAGTGAAATCAAATGATTCTCCCAAGCCCTGCTTCTCCCTGCAAGGAGGTGACTTACGATATGTTTGAACGGGATGTTCCTCTGAGCCCAAGCTTGTATTCATACCTGGGCTGTGTGTGAGTCTGTTGGCCTGGGGAGTCAGCGAGGCATCTATTTGCATGGGTTGACTTAAAAGGGGGCTTCTGTATGTTAGCTAAAGGAGCAGGAAGTATTTTTGCATGGGTGCCTAGGGTCTGGAACAAGATAGAATGACATGTCATGAGTACTCCAGCTTACTCCTTGGACTGGGTTGGAATGCTAGTAGGATAAGAGAGTGAGCCAGGGCCGAAGGAATTTGTTTTCAAAGGCTTAAGTGAGAGGGTGTGGCAGAGAGACAGAGAGAAGGTCACTATCACCGCATGGGCGTTACACTTACTTTTGCAGATCTAGGACTGGCAACTTTGGGAACATCCATACGGAGCATGGACATTGGTTGCAGAAATGATAAACATGAGAAACATAAGTAGACTTGAGCACATCAGAGTCAACTCTGGGGATCCCCAGGAAGAAACTGTGGGAGATTCAGATGAGGAGGGTCTGAAGCCTTCCAGAATAAGTTTGAGTAGGGTTTGAGTCATCTTACCTCATTTGTACTTAAAGGCATCTGAGATACTAGGTCCGCCATAAAAACCCTGGGCAGGAAACCATTTATCTATATGTGCGGTGGAACTTTAATCAAAAACCTGGAGTGGGTCCCCTGGTAGAATTTCAGTCAATGTCCCTCATCTACTTATCACATTCTCTGACTCTTAAATGTCATCAAAAATCTCTGCTTTCTGAGTGACAAAGCAGAGAATGTGAGATTAGAAACAAATTGCCTGGCTAAACTCTGGGCTGCTTAGTATGTAAAATCTGAAAGTGCCATTAGCTTTGCTGAGCTGATAATCATCAAGGCTGTGGTCTAGCGTTTGTGAAAGAGAAGCCAAGACCAGGCTCTCTGAGCTGTTGATTTCCATCTAAATGTCCTGTTTGATTGTGTGTTGATTTGGGGATCTGACTGGGGTGCCGTGCACTCATCCTCCCACTTTACTTAGGAAGCTTGAAAGTTAGAACATCCACATTTCTAAAATTTCAAACAGATCCACAAATGGAAGTATTTATGCTCCCCTATTTCCGTGAAAAATACAACAGGCTGTACTGAAAATTTTCGGCAAGTGCTATTTATGCTTGTTGCGTGGCACACGTCTGTCTCAGCTCTGTGTCCAAGTAGTACAGCCCTGTGTGTCTGATTTGGATGTCTGGTTGGAGAAATGAATGATCCTACTGAACAACATCAAAAGTCAAATTCACCCATCATCGTTGTCTATGAAATGAATGATAAAGAAGCTTATATAACAGGGCGGGAGGAAGAAAACAATCTAATACCCAACAATAGGAGATTTATTAAGTAGGCTGTGGTATTCTATAGAAGAATATGTTGCTATTTAAAATGATGACATGTTTAAGAAGAATATCTAATAACATGGGAAGATACCTATAGTGTAATGCTAAGTCAAAAAAGTAGGTTACAAAGATGAATATATACCTCCATATGGGATGTTCCTAGCCCTTGATATGTGGCAGCATTAAGGCTGTGCTTGCTCCTTTTATAGATATAATAGGTCTTTTCTTTTCCTTAGACTACCTGGAAGGATGCTGACTTAATTGGCAGTATCCTCCCAAGCTCATTAGTCCACGTACAACTTCCTCAGAGCTTGCATTTCCACTGGTTCTGACTCAAGACCATTTGAAATACATAAAATGGTGGCCAGCCATCCTTTGCTGTCACTTATCTGTTACTCAGAATTTTGAAAACAATTGTAGGCACCAATATCCTGCTTATCGCCTGCATGCCAGCACTTGTATAAAAGCCAATTACAAGGCATTTGTCATTGTTTTTATACCATAACTTGATAATTTTATTTAGACAGGGGCATTTTGTGTTGATAAATCTAGGTAGATTACCAAGTCAGAATACATTTATTAAAATACCAGTTAGATCCTGCTTCCTCATCCATCATAAGACCTTTAATTCTTGTGTGGTTTTGGCGGGGTGTTCCAGGAACCGTGTTCACCTGAGTAAATGACTTAATTCAAATTGGCATTTTGCAAGGATTACCTTTCTTGAAATTTCAAGGCAAGCCATTCTTCGTGTATTCTGTGAATAATAAGCAATATTGTTTTCAAGCCTTACTACTTCATTGTTGGGATACAGCATGGGACATAGCAAGTCTAGGAGGCTGAAGCTGAAAGTGGTTGTTTTCCAAAGGGAGATAATCTCCCAAGGCGCTTACGGACTTGGAAAGAGCACAACCAGTGACACGAGCACAGCGGAAAGTGGAATTAGCAGCAGTTAGGGTCTGGAGGAAGAGATGGAGCTAGTGAGAAGAGCAGATGCTATTCCCTACATGATTGTTTTGGATGTTCTTAAGATGAACACAATGTCTTTTCCCTCCCCTCTCCCAACTTTTATTTTCTGCCAAAACTAGTTGACAAGAATAATGTTTCTTTTTTCCTGAAATGTCTTTTCAGGATTGGGTATTCTGCTGCTTGCTGCCTGCCACTGACACCTTGCATGAAAACATCTGCAGCAGGTGGCAGTAAAAGAGCTTCTCCTGAAGGAGAACACAGAAAAGAAGACAGGAGTTGGGCAGGAAGGAAGGTAAAATATGAGGAAGCAGAGATGAGAAAAATGGAATAGACTGATTTGGAAGAAAAATTCTTTAGTAACTCTTTATTGAGCACTTATTTGGGGCAGGGCATTATGAGTGTATTTGGTTGACAGTGTCAAAAATGAAACGTGAGCAAGCTCAAACAAGAGATAGAGTTTATTGGAAGGATACTGGTGTAGCTTACAGAATACAGAGAAGAGAAGAAAGCTGGGTTCCCTATGGCTTCTGTTTCCATCTGTAAGTTGCTTTTATTCTCTTTAGCAACAGGAGGTTCCTCCCTGAGCACAAGGGAACATGGCCTCAGGCAGTGAACAAACACCACTTTATTTGAGTGACCTAAGATTTGACAGCTCAGCTTAAACAATCTTGTGATGGACTCTGGACCAGCGTGAGTCACATACCTCCCTTTAACCAATCATGTTGCATGAGGGGGATGGTAGGTTATGATTGGCCAGATCTGAGTCATGCACCCATCTTTGGCTGGTGGCAGGGTACCATGATTGACAGTTACCATGAGAACCATGTTTTGAGTTGGAGAGAAGATATTCCCCAAGGAAAGAAGTATTATAAGGAAAGGTGGGAGTGGGGATGGGAAGTGATAGCAAACTCTCCCTGAACAACAATTGAAGGGAACTAAAATGAGGAATACAAAGATGAGTAAGGTAGACAGAGATACAGAGATATACACTGTCCTCAAGGAATATATGTCCTGTCAGGGAACTAAGACATATTCACAAATACCTTTAACATCCAGAGATGAGAGCAAAAAGTGAAAGAAAAAAAAAGAGAAAAGAGAAAAATGAGGAGAAACAGACAAGAGAAAAGAAGGAAATGTGTTGAGGAGAGAGAGCCGATAGGCATAGCTTTTATAGAATAACAAATGCATGAGGTTGTAAGATGACTAAAATGATAGCAGTGGGAAAAGAAAAAAACCCAGTAAATACAATATGAAATGTACAAGCTCAGCTAGTCTACACAGTATCTCAGAGGACATGGTCCCTGTGCAAGTTCCTTGTGTGGTCATTTTTTTAAAACAAAGCAAAGCAGCAACACAAGAGACCTCATTTTCCCTTCTTACTTTGCATTAATCTTATCTTCCAGTTACTAGTTAGCTTTATTTTATATTCCATGGACATAACTCACTGTTTCCTTAAAATAAAAAGATGAAACATTTGGAATAGGAATTGCTGACAAACCAAAATGGCAGAGAACACCCAGGATAGAATGCTTAGGAAAGGGGTGGGGCTAGGTCAGGCAGAGTGAGAGAGAACGAGGTCTCTGTGTTTGTCAGTTTGGCTGTGGCAGATGCATTTTACTAGGAGCCTCAGGCTTGGCTACTATGCCAGGCTGTGATACCAGCTTGCTATGTGGCCTCAAGCAAGTTATTTCACTTCTCTGGACCTCAAATTTCTCATCTCTAAAATGAGAGAGATTGAATTAAATGAGGGATGGCAAACTGTTTCATCCTAAGTGCCAATTCTGATCAATTAACTATGAGAAGGATTATGTCTGGGTTCAGTGAGAAAGATTTCAAACAACGAGACAGGTAACATGTTAAACCATCAGCTGTCATTAGTGCTTCAGTGGGAATTGGTTTGCTAGGATTTTTCCATGTGAGAGATGAGGCATTTTCCTCCTGGGGAAGAGTATGAGGAAACTGGTCCAGACTCCCATCCACACAACCAAGCCGAGGGTCTCTCCATCTTTACTGGCAACACCTCTGGAATGAGATTTTCGTATATTGCTTTCCCAGTTAACGCTTTATAGTGATTTGCAGCTGTTTTTTGTTACATAGCTCCTTGAGAATCTAATTATAGTCATGGATCTCCTACCAAAACACATAAATATCCCCTTTTTTTGCATAAAATTTCAGGGGTTTCACAGTCCTCCTAAAGACCAAACATATAGCCCCAAAGTAGCCTTCCAGGACTACTGATATTAAATGAAATAAAACTTTAACATCATGTCAAAACATTTGTAATTATAAATTGTGAAATTAGGAAAAAATATTATGTATTTTAATCAAGTTACCTCTGTCAAAACTAAGTAGCAGCCCACCTACCTATACATACTACATGTTTAGCTCCTTCAGTAGGAAAAATTCAAGGATTTCTTTTTTAGATGACTGGTTGTTTCACTTAAGTAGGATAGCAATTGAGTTAAGTAGTCAGTCACTTTAGAGGTGAAGAGACTTGCTTTAGTTTTTTCACAAGTACAAGGAGGTGGTTGGACGAATGGCTCCTTAAGGTTGGTGTCAGTTATAATGCACTTCACGTTCTAGTGTACAGTTAAATAATTCACCAGCACACCGTTTACTAATGGAATCAAGTTCAACTCTTTAACTCAGTTTGTGCAAGTAGATGAGTGGCTCTTCAACCTAGTGGGCGTACAAATCACCTGGCGTGTTAAAATGCACATTGCCAGGTCCAGAGCACAAAATTTGGGATCTCTGAGTATGTGAGAGAAGCCAAGAAATAGGCATTTTTAAAGACATTCTCCTGGTGATTCTCATGCAAGTGGTCCCGAGATCCCACTTTGAGAAACATGGCACTCGTGTGAGGCAAAGATCGTGTTTTTATTCTGACACAATACCTTGTATAAAACAGATCATAAGTGCTCATTAACTTGAATTATTCCTGCTTTAGTGAATCATGGGAAAATTGCCTGGGCTCAGAAACGTTTTGCAGAGTGTTGCATACCATAACATACGAAGCAATGGAAAATGTTAGCACCAAACCATATGTCTTAGGAATCACAACTAAATTTCCTATACGATGTTTTTTCAGTATGTTGATCATTTTAAGCTGCTCATTTTCTAATCCTGAAAAAGGAGCCATGAACGTTCTATAATTCAGTAAAAATGAAATAGATGATGTGGTGACTTCCTTCCTTTTCTATTATTCTAATGCACCTTGCAAATAGATGCTTTTTGATGATATGGACATTTAGGTCACCTTAGTGCCATTTCATCAATGTTTGAAACTGCTCTGGTTTTCTTTTAAAAATAAAACCAAAATCGTCTCTTTTTTTCTTTTTAAACTGTGAGTAGGATGCTTTTCAAATGAATCACTAGAATAAAGGTAAATGGAATCACATGTGTTCACTCCTTTTATGTGCTAGGAATGTTGATAAGTGCTTTACAGCCATTGTGCTAAGCCTCACGACAACCCCTTTAAGAAGCAATTGTTATACCCATTTTATGGCTGAAGTTATGGATTCAGAGAAGTAAATTGCTCAAAGTCGCCCAGCCAGTAGCCAGTGGAATTGGAAATTGTCTTTATTTAACATTTTAATGACCCTTTTCCAGCGTACTTGTGTTATCAGGACTTACTGAAGTGATTCCTTGGAACAAACTTTGTGTATCATGACTATAATTTGTCAGTGGTCCACCTGGGCCAGAGAGAATGTTTTGTATTGGATCAGATTCATACTCCAGTGGCAAAGACTAAAACAAAGCCTGATTGTGTGTGTGTGTGTGCGTGTGTGTGTGTGTGTGTGTGTATAAATCTCCTTGATATTAGGGGAAAAAATAGGTTACTGATAAGACTTCAGTTTATCCAAATTGCTTTCATCTGCTAATCTAATTTTATTGTTATATGTATTATCTTCTAAGTCAAGCCCAATTTTTCTTGAATTACCTCAGTTTTCTTTTCCTATCACTTTTTATGTTCTCATTATGTGCTAGCTACCAATATATGTATATACATACACACACATACATACATACAGTTAGTCTTCATAGTTGACATAGGAGATAGACATTATTGCCATAATGGTTCCCATTTTACTCCTGGAAGAACAGATTTGTAGCAAGATCAGATGATTTATTCAAGGCCAAACATATTAAGTGGCAGAACCAGGGTTTGTTCTCGAGTCTGCCTGACTTTGAAAGCCTGTTCTCATAGCTTCTTACGAGCTCTAGCAGGTGTCGCAAACTCGAATGCCAGACTCATGAAAAGGACTCATGAAAATGAGTAGCTGGCAGGAGTAAAAAGAAGAAATTACTTGGCTCTTTTGGTCACTTGTCTGTTTTTACAGTTTAAATAGGGACCTGGGAACAGAGAAATGTTTCTCTGCTATTAGAAAATTATAGGTCAAGTGCAGTGATAAAGGACAAGCGATGTCCATCCTTGGCATTGAGAAGCGATGGGGAGTCTGCGTTGCCCTGAACTTGGCCATTTAGAGGAGCAGCCATTACTCCTCCCAAGCCAACTGCTGCATGAGAACATAATGATCTAGGGGGACCAGATTTTCTGAGTTTTCAAGGAAAGTTGGGACTCTAGATTTTTATGTAGCATCTCTTAATTTTTAAAAATTGTCTCAGGTTTTTTTTTTAATTTTAAAATGTCAGCTAAGTAAAATAAGTCCGCCAGCCAAATCAAATTTCTAGACCACTTATTTTCTACCTCTGTAATTATTACTTATTTGACATTTAAAAATAAATAGAAAACCAGTGTATGACATAGCAGTCAGCTTTTCTGACTTCCCAAGTAGACCATGATAAGTTCTTCTTCCTTCTGCTTTGTTAAAGTCCCCCATTCTTTCGTTATGTGCCTGGTAGAGTTAACATGTCTACAATAATTATGATGTTTGAAGTCCTTAAAACTTGGTCTTTCTTGTTCTAAATATGATGTCACGCCCTTTTGCTTATAAAAAACAATGTGGCAGTGTGAATTATTTCTTTGTCGTTGTAGTCGCCGTCATCAGGTTTTTCAGATAATGCCTTCTCTTGGTTAAGAGCCTGTCAGCGGAAGCAGCTGCCCCTGTGTGCCGCGTTATCACCTAATGATGATGCTGGCCCAGAAAGCATGTGGGAAGTGGTTCTTGCCACCCACGGACATCACCAGTAGACAGAGCCCTCAGCTCTACTAACCTGTGAAATTGTTTCCCACTTTCCAGCACACTAAAAGCTAATTGCTTTCTTCAATGAAACAAAACTATCCACTGAGCCAGTTTGTTGAGCTGGGAAATTACTCACCTATGACAGTTGGCTTATCTCTGGGGTTTTCAAAGAAATGTTAACTGTTGGGACGTAATTAACCTTAAAGAGTGAGTTGACCATGTGGGCAACTTTACCTTTCTGGGCGATCTTTGTCTCTTATTTTAAAACCCGAAATCCACTCTCCATCTGAGAAGTGATTTCCCTTTACTTGATGTTAGTAGTCATGTTTTTATGGTTGATGCAGGGATTAATAGTTAAATTAATTACATTTCGCAGAGGAAACAACAATATTCATAAACATTATATTCAGTACATGGATGTTAAATGAGGGAGGAATGTGTAGCTCATGAAACACTATTGCTGATGTGAATTATGGTAATCCTCTTAAAAGGCCAGAGGGAGGGAAGATTAAGCTCTCTTGGCCTCATGCTTCATCTCATTTACTTTCACCCCTGTTTTTCAATCAGTTTTCATGTAATGCTCTACATGACACCCTTTTGGATTTGGTACAAGAAGCTGATTGCACCTGGACACACCTGATAATGTTTTGCAGGCATCACCCAAAGCCAATTCTTTCATTCTAGTTGAAGTGATTAGAATATTGGCCTAATTAGTATCTGAAATACATGTCATAACACGGTTGGATATAGTGGTAGTTACTATTCAGTAGGTCACATAAAACACTTCATTCTGCATTTTTAATATAGCACACGCTGTGAGAGGCAACAGAGCAAAGGTGCCTTTAGTCGGAGTATCAACACATATTCCCTAAAGATGAAGGCTATTAGCTGGATGGACCGTCTCTGGGGAAATAAGAGGAGCAGAGTTCGTTGTGTCATTTCAAAGTGGAAAAGGGAAGCCCACGAGGAGGGGAGCTGAGAAATGTGCTGTGGGGTTTAGGTGGGGAGGGGGCCAGAGGTGAGCAACAGAGAATCTGTGGGTTCACAGTTTTTTGGGTCTCTTAAAAAGATGTTCATGCTATTGTTTTTCTTTCATTCTTACTTTTTTTAGCTTCATAAAAACGGTAGTTTATTGAAGAAAAGTAACACCATATGAAATTGTATAAAGGAAAAACCGATAGTTGGTCTTTTACCCTCTTCATTCTGCCAAACGGATAAGACCTTGGTTAACGTACTTTACCTCTCTGTAATTTGCTATGTATCCTTGTCTATAAATCAAATATAACAGTAGTATCACCTTCATAGGTTTGTTGTGAGGTTTAAATGAATTAATGTATGGAAGCAGCTTATAGCAATGTCATTTCAGATCAGTGTATCTCTCTGTCTGTTGATCTAATTTATCTGCTGTCTCCTTCCTCCACTTGCTTCTCACCAGACCGATGTATCAGGAATGGGAATGTCATTTCACGTTCTCACATAGAGACGATCTCATTCTTTTCACATCTGCTTTATATTTCAAAATGTGAACACACTGTAGTTATCAGTCCTCTTTTAATGAATATTTACATGATTACCATTATTAGGCTATTACGAACAAAATTCTGCAATAAATATCCTTGCACATATACCCTTCCTACACTACCAGAAATGGGATTACTAGGACCCAGGATCTATGTATTTAAGTTTGATAAATATTACCAATTGTCTTTTAAACCAGCTGAGTTGACTTACACTTCTGTTAATAGCATCTGAGACTTCCCTTTTCTCTACACTTTTGCCAACATCAAGGGAAGTGATTTTGTTGTGTGGTACTCATAAGTACCTTGTCATGTGTGTGTGTGTGTGTGTGTGTGTGTGTAGTTTTATTTTGACTCCACTGTCTGACACACTGCTTTCAGCCATCCACACACCCAAAGGGCAAAGAGCAGCTGTATTTGTAGGAGCATATTTATAGAGCTGCTCTATCTAGTTTTCCAGGGAAACAACTTTGGTTTTAACTTAGTGACCTGTTGTGCGGATGTGACTCCAAAGTAGAAGCAGTCCACGTCTTGACTCTTCTCTTCCTCTCCGCTGTTCTAAAGCTAAAGTCCTATGGGACTTTAATGAGTGTTTACTCTTTAGAAGAGGCAGACCTAGTGTGGTGGCAAATGGAGTTGACTGCCAACCACCAATTACAATGATCTGGTTCCTTAAATATCTCCTGCACTGCTCTGCCGTAGTGTGGAACATTCTCCCCTTAGGATTTAATTTTCAGGGACTGTATGAAAAACTGCACTTTATGTCTTTGTCCTCCCTTTAAAAGGCTATTGTTTTTGGCCTAGGGAATCGGTATCATGGAAAGAAAACTGATCTTGGGGTCAGGAGACCTCGATTCTAGTCCCAGGATAGCAAGTAGTTAAGAGACTAGAGGTCTGGGTCCAAATTCCACTCTGCCCATTACTTCCTAGGAAATACTGGGGAAAATATTTAACTTTTTGAAGATTTAGGGTCTTCCTGCGTAAAATGGTTATGGTAACATTTCCTACTGCTATCGATCAACATTCTTGATTATAGGTAATAAAAATGGAGTCTGGCTGTTTTAAGCAGAAGGACATTTTTTTGTAAATGTATCAGGACTTCTCAGATTAATAGGAGGCTATAGATTCAGTTCTAGAAAACAGGCAAGAATTGGGCTCCTTGGAATGCTGGCCACAGGCACAATCTGGCTAGGGTGCCCTTGGTCTCCACTGTGAATACTTATACATTATTCGTATTTACACCATTTCACCAAGGTTCGAATTTCTGAGGGTAGTAATCAGTTGGCCCAGGCTGAATTAAGTACTGTGATACCCAGGCTGCCAGGGACAAGGAAAAGGAGTAACTGCCTCATTTGTCCTCTATGATAGAAACATGGCACTGCCTCCAACAAGACCATGAAGGGAGAATGATGGAGTGATTAATAGCATGGATTTGGGATCTAGATGCCCTGGGTTCAAGTCCTAGCCCCAATCCTTAATCCATTTGTGCTTCATGGGTACAGTGAAGATGGTTAAGATACGTACCTCATTAGAATTATCCTGAGGATTGAATGCATTGACAGGTGTAAAATTCTTAGAACAATATCTGACATATAGTAAGCTCACCAGAGTTGTCTCTTAATATTATTAATTTTCTCAGATAGGAAGGAGTTAATACTGGATAGCCAAACACAAACACAAAAACTGACAAACAAACCTACCCCACCAGTATCAACACTTACACATAATAAACATTCAATACTGATGGCAGTTTTTCTTATTGCAGTTTATGAACTCCAGCTCTGCAACTAGCTTGCTTTCAACAGCCTGGGCGATTATTACCTTCTTCGTCTGTAAAATGAGAGGGTGGCACATGACATTTAAGGTATCTGACAATTGTAAAATACTATGAATGGGACTCAGGAAAAGGCAGAGAAACTGTTGGGAAAAGATAGGGAATGTCGTGCAGTTTTGTTGCCAGTTAAGATAGATAGGCACCAGCCACGTGTGGCTGTCGAGCATTTGAAATGAGGCCAGTCTCTACTGAAATGTGATGTAAGAGTAGAATGCACGGTAGACTTCAAAGACTTCACGCAAAAAGAAAGAATGTAAATCATTATAATAGGAATTTTTGAACTGTTGGTTACTTGTGGAAATGATATCATATATATATATACATATATATGGTTAAATAAAACATACTCTTAAAATTAAATCCCCCCATTTCTTTTTACCTTTTTTTAATGTGGCTACTAGAAAATTTTAAATGACTTATGTGGCTCACATTATATATCTATTGGCCAGTGCTGGGCTAGAGCAGTTACGTAATTGAATACCCTGGAAACAGTTTAATGTTTGAGCCCTATATTAGTCAAGATATTTTCATTTTCACTTGACAGAAATCCAACTCAATTTGCTCTAAAAAATAGGAGCATTTGGGATATAATGGCTCATCCATAACTGAAAAGGACAGGAATAGCCTATCTTCAGACCTGACTAGAATCTAAGAACTAAATCTATGTCATTAACACCCTGTGTGAGCATATATGTGAACTCTGTGTGTCCATCTCTTTGCTCTGTTTTCCACTGTGCTGGCCTTCCTCCTAGGCAGGTTCTCGTTTCACGGTAACCACAGCATTAATACATCTAAAGCTTTATACCTCCTAGTCTAGGAGAACAAGAGATGGTCTCATCCCCTTAGTTCCAGCAAATCTAGCTTGGGTCATGTGCCCATGCTTGCACCAATCATTGTGGGATGGCATATTATGCTTTGGTTAGCCAGACCTGGGTCACCGGGCACTCCCTGGATCACAGTTGGAGACAGTCATTTGAACCCCATGGACTGAGAATAAGGATCACCAAGAAAATATGGTTTCTGTTCCTAGAACTAGTCAGAATGGCTTGCTGGGCAGGGAAAATCAATCATCAAAGGCTGTCAGGGGGAGAAAGAGGGTTCCTCTTCCTCTGTTCTTTATCTCATGCTTACCTCTAAGTCATCATCTTCCACTCTTCCTCACATACTTCATCCAGTCAGTCACCAAATCCTATTAATTTGCCTCTTAGACAGCTTCATACATAACCCAACATCCCCTGCTCTTGCATTAGCTTCCTATCTGTTCTCTTTAGTTTTAATCTCATTTTGCTGAAATACAAAATCTACTTTCCACACTACTTACAGAGTTATTTATTTAATTAATGAAACATATTTAAAAAAAATTCATGGGTGTAGAAAACTATACAAAACAAAACGTATGACAATGAATTATTCTAAAGCAAACATTTTTGTAACCACAACCAGGTGAGAGAAATAGAACGCTGCCAGACACTCTAGAAGCCCCTTCCATGACCCCCAGTCCAAACACAATCCCTTTGTTCCCCCCTGTAACTTTTATACTAAAGTTAAAACCACCCTAACTTTTATACTAAACATTTCCTTGACATTTTTATCGTTATTTCTCCATCTTTCTTTGCATTGCAATTAAACTATTAAAAACTCAGGCTTCTTTTTCTTAAATTTTTTATTGGGGTATAGGTGTTTTACAATGTTGTGTTAGTTTCTACTGTACAATGAAGTAGAGTTCCCTGTGCCATACAGCAGGTTCTCATTAGTTATCTATTTTATACATATTAGCACATATATGTCAATCCCAATCTCCCAAAACATCCCCTTCCCCTTTCCCCCCTTGGTGTCCATATGTTTGTTCTCTACGTCTGTGTCTCTATTTCTGCCTTGCAGACAGGTTCATCTGTACCATTTTTCTAGATTCCACATATAGGCATTAATATATGATACTTGTTTTTCTCTTTCTGACTTACTTCACTCTGTATGACAGTCTCTAGGTCCATCCACGTCTCTACAAATGACCCAATTTTGTTCCTTTTTATGGCTGAGTAATATTCCATTGGGTATATGTACCACACCTTCTTTATCCATTCATCTGTTGATGGACATTTAGATTGCTTCCATGACCTGTCTATTGTAAATAGTGCTGCAATGAACACTGGGGTACATGTGTCTTTTTGAGTTATGGTTTTCTCTGGGTATATGAAAAATATTCTGTAATGGCCTACAATGGAAAAGAAGCTAAAAAAAAAGAAAGTGGATATATATATAACTGATTCACTTTGTTGTACACCTGAAACTAGCACAACATTGTAAATCAACTATACTCCAATGAAATTTTTTTAAAAATTAGAAAGAAAAAAAGAAAATGAAGGGTACAAAAAAAAAAAAAAACCTCAGGCTGTTTGAACTGTGGAGTTTCTCGGAGTTTAGATTTGGCTGAATGTAAACACATCAAATAATTCAATATCCTCCTCTGCCCTTTGTATTTTCTGCAAAATAGTAGCTGCGTCTAGAGACTGGATCTGACTCAGGGTAGATTCCTTGGCTAGATTATGATGACACATATCTGGTTGTCTTTCATTTTGTGATTAGTAGCCATTGATATTTAATACCTATATCTATTAAGTCATTGTGATTTGTAAAATGGTGACATGCTGATTCTATTATTTAATTTTTAGTTATTTATTTTTAACCCTTTATTTATATAAAACTTGTATGTCGTAAAAGTCATCCATTTAAAATGTACACTACAAAGTTTTAAAAATATAGTCATGTGGTTATGAAAGCATCACCACAATCTAATTTTAGAATATTTTGTCTCCTCTCAAAAGAAACCCTGTACTTATTAGGAGTTATTTCATATCCCACCGCAGCCCACCCTCAAGCCTTAGGCAACCACTAATCTATAGATTTGCCTATTCTGAACATTTCATATAAATGGAATCATACAATGTATGTTATCTTGTACTTGATTTCTTTCACTTAGCCTAATGTTTTTTTTTTAGCCTAATGTTTTTAAGGTTCTTTCATGTTGGTGCATGTATCTGTACTTCATTTCTTTTTAATAATGAATAATATTCTGTTGTATGGATATACTGTATTTCATTTGTTCATTTATCAGTTAATGGATATTTGAGTTGTTTTCACTTTTTTCTCTATAACAAATAATGCTGCTATAAGCATTCATGTACACATTTTTGTGTGGACATGTTTTAATTTCTCTTGGGTAATACTTACGAGTGGAATTGTTGTGTTATATAGTAACTCTATATTCAACTTTTTAAGAAACTGCTAAACTGTTTTCCAAACTGGCAGCACCATTTTACATTTCCACCTCTGATGTATAAAGTTTCCAATTTCTCCACATCCTTGTCAAAACTTATTATTATCTGACTTTCTGATTATAGCCATCCTTTTGTGTGTGAAGTAATACATCATTCTAGTTTTGATTTATATTTCCCTAATGACTGATAATGTTGAGTAGTTTTTCAATGTGTTTATTGACTAAGCATAGATCTTTTTTGGAGGAATGTCTATTTTTGTCTTTTGTCCATTTTTAAATCGGGTTATTTACCTTTTCATTGTTGAGTTGTGAGAATCTTCACATTCTAGATACAAGAACCTTATCAGATACATGAATTGGAACTATTTTTATCCCATTCTATGGATTATCTTTTTCACTTTCTCAGTAGTATCATTTATAGTACATAGTTGATACTTTTGATGTAACTCACTTTACTGTTGTTGTTGATTGTGCTTTTAGTGTCATATCTAAGAAACCAGTGGCTAACGCAAGGATAAAAAGATTTATCACTCTTTTTTTTCTAAGAGTTTTATATTTTTAGCTCTTACATTTAAGTTTGTGATTTTGTCTTTGAGTTACTTTTTGTATGTTGTGTGAGATAGGAGTCCAACTTCATTATTTTGCATGTGGATATCCAATTGTCCCCATACCATTTGTTCAAAAGACTTCTTTTCACATTGGTTGTCTTGGTATTCATTGAAAATAAGTAAATATAAATGTAAGGTTTTATTTATGGACTCTCAATTTTATTCCATTAATTTATATGTCTATCATTATATAGTATCACACTGTTTTGATTATGGTAGCTTTCTATTAAGCTTTGAAATCAGGATGTATGAATCCTTTGACTTTGTTCTTCTTTTTCAAGGTTGTTTTCGTTATTCTGAGTCCCATCCATTTCCATATGAATTTTAAGATCAGCTTGCCATTTTCTGGAAAAAAACACATCTGGGATTTTGATAGGGATAGTTTTGAATTCACAGATTTATTTTTGGAGTATTGTCATTTTAATAATAGTAAGTCTTTCATCCATGAACATTTCAGCATTTCATTAAAGAAGGTTATTTAGATGTTCTTTAAATTCAACAAATTTTTTTTCTTCTTTTTAGTTTGCAAGTCTTGCACTTCTGTTGTTAAATGTGTACCTTAGTGTTTTGTTCTTATTGATGCTGTTGTAGAGGAAATTGTTTTCTTACTTTCATTATTGGATTACTCATTGCTACTATATGAGAATTTGATAGATTTTTTGTTGTATTGATCTTGTATTCTGACACATTGCTGAACTTGTTCATTAGGTCTAATAGTTGGGTTTTTTTCCCCTAAATTTCTTTGAAGGTTTTTTATACAAGATCATGTCATCTTCAAATAAATATATTTTTACAATACTTTTTCGTCTCTAATCTGGATGTCTTTTATTTCTTTTTCTTGTCTTATTGCTCTCGCTAGAAACTCTAGTACATGTTGAATAAAGTAGTGAGGGTTGATATCCTTGTCATTTTCCTAATCTTAGGGAGAAAGCATTTATTCTTTCACCATTAAGGATGATGCTAGCTGTAGGTTTTCTGTAGATGTCCTTTATTAGATTGAGAAAGCTCTGTTCTTTTCTAATTTGTTGAACATTCCCATCAAAAAAGGTATTAGATTTTGTCAAATGCTTTTTCTGTATCTACTGAGATGGTGATATGGTTTTTAGCCTTCATTCTATTAAATAATTTATTACATTAATTGATGTTTGAATATTAAATCATTCTTGCATTCCTGGGATATATCTGCATTTGTTGCTATGTATAATGCTTCTTTACATGTTGCTGGATTGGGTTTGCTAGTAATTTGTTGAGGTTTTTGTGTCTATATTCATAAAAGATATTTTTATGTTATTTTCTTTCTTGTGATATCTTTTGTCTGATATCAGGGTAATATTGGCCTCCTAGGTTGTATTAGGCAGTGTTCTCTCTTCTATTTTCTGGAAGAGTTTTTGATGGATTGGTATTACTTCTGTGAATGTGTGGTAGAATTTATCAGTAAAGACATCTTAGCCTGGGCTGTTCTTTGTGGGAAAATTTTAAACTGATGATTACATCTCTTTACTTGGTATAAAACTATTCAGATTTTCTCTTGCTTCTTGACTCAGTTTCAGTAATTAGTGTCTTTCTAGGAATTTATCCATTTCATGTAAATTATCTAATTTTTTGACATATAGTTGTTCATGGTAATTTCTTATAATCGTTTTTTATTTCTGTAATGTTGGTAGTGACATTTCTTCTTTCATTCCTGATTTTAATAATTTGAATCTTCTCTACTTCTCTACTGTTTTTGTTTAGTAGAGCTAAATATTTGTTAATTTTGTTGATCTTTTCAAAGAACAAACTCTTGGTTTTTTTGACTTTTCTCTATTCTTTCTATTCTGTATTTTATTTATTTTTGCTCTAGTCTTTGTTATTTCCTTTTTTTGAATTTTCCTGGGCATTGTTTGCTCTTCTTTTTCTAGTTTCTTAAGTAAAATCTTAGGTTACTGATTTGTGATCTTCTTTTTTTAATGTAGTCATTTACATATAAATTTCTGTCTCTGAGGAGTGATATAACTAAATCCCATAAGTTCTGTTATGTTGTATTTTCATTTTCACTCATCCAAAAGTATTTTCGAATTTCCCTTGTGATTTCTTTTCTTTAACCAATTGCTTTCTTAAGAATGTTTTGTTTAATATTCACAGACTGATTTCTAATTAAATTCCATTATGATTGAAAACAAGCTTTGCATGATTTCAATCCTGTTATATTTTTCAAGACATTTTATGGCCTAGCATATGTTTATCCTGGAGAATGTTCCTTCTGCAATTGAGAATAATGTATATTCTGCTGTTGCTGAGTGAAGTATTCTACAGATTTTTAGATTTAAGCTATTAAGTTGTTTAAGTTTTCTATTTATTTATTCTTCCTAGTTTGTTTTAACAATTTTTGAAAGTGGATACTGAAGTCTCCAACTACTATGTTGAGTTTTCTTCTATTTTTTTCTTTTTTTTCCCGTTCTAGTCTGTCAGGTTTTGCTTCATGTGTTTTGGGGATATGCTGTTCATTGCATATACAGTCCTCCATTGGTATCCATGGGGGAATTGGTTCCGGAACCCTCATGTGGATACCAAAGTCTGAGGTTGCTCAAGTCCCTTATATAAAATGGTGTTGATTTGCATATAACCTATGTACATCCTCCTAAGTACTTTAAATCATCTCTACATCATTTATTTATTAACATTTTTATTGGAGTATAATTGCTTTAAAATGGTGTGTTACTTTCTGCTTTATAACAAAGTGAATCAGTTATACATATACATACATCCCCATAGCTCTTCCATCTTGCGTCTCCCTCCCTCCCACCCTCCCTATCCCACCCTTCTAGCTGTTCACAAAGCACCGAACTGATCTCCCTGTGCTATGCGACTGCTTCCCACTACCTATCTATTTTACATTTGGTAGTATATATATGTCCATATATACACTACCACTCTCTCACTTTGTCCCAGCTTACCCTTCCCCCTCTCTGTGTCCTCAAGTCCATTCTCTAGAAGGTCTGTGTCCTTATTCCCATCTTGCCCCTAGGTTCTTCATGACCATTTTTTTTTTTTTTAGATTCCATATATATGTGTTAGCATACGGTATTTGTTTTTCTCTTTCTGACATACTTCACTCTGTATGACAGACTCTAGGTCCATCCACCTCACTACAAATACCTCAATATTGTTTCTCATTATGGCTGAGTAATATTCCATTGTATATATGTGCCACATCTTCTTTATCCATTAATCCAATGATGGACACTTAGATTGCTTCCATCCTGGCTATTGTAAATAGAGCTGAAATGAACATTGTGGTACATGACTCTTTTTGAATGATGGTTTTCTCAGGGTATATGCCCAGTAGTGGGATTGCTGTGTCTTATGGTAGTTCTATTTTTAGTTTTTTAAGGAACCTCCATACTGTTCTCCATAGTGGCTGTATCAATTTAAATTCCCACCAACAGTGTATGAGGGTTCCCTTTTCTCCACACCCTCTCCAGCATTTATTGTTTGTAGATTTTTTGATGATGGCCATTCTGACTGGTGTGAGATGATATCTCATTGTAGTTTTGATTTGCATTTCTCTAATGATTAATGATGTTGAGCATTCTTTCATGTGTTTGTTGGCAATCTGTATATCTTCTTTGAAGAAATGTCTCTTTAGGTCTTCTGTCCATTTTTAGATTGGGTTGTTTGTTTTTTTGATATCGAGATGCATGAGCTGCTTATAAATTTTGGAGATTAATCAGTTTGTCAGTTGCTTCATTTGCAAATATTTTCTCCCATTCTGAGGATTGTCTTTTCATCTTGTTCATGGTTTCCTTTGTTGTGCAAAAGCTTGTAAGTTTCATTAGGTCCCATTTGTTTATTTTTGTTTTTACTTCCATTTCTCTAGGAGGTGGGTCAAAAAGTATCTTGCTGTGATTTATGTCATAGAGTATTCTGCCTGTGTTTTCCTCTAAGAGTTTGATAGTGTCTGGCCTTACATTTAGGTCTTTAATCCATTTTGAGTTTATTTTTGTGTATGGTGTTAGGGAGTGTTCTAATTTCATTCTTTTACTTGTAGCTGTCCAGTTTTCCCAGCACCACTTATTGAAGAGGCTGTCTTTTCTCCATTGTATATTCTTGCTTCCTTTATCAAAGATAAGGTGACCATATGTGCGTGGGTTTATCTCTGGGCTTTCTATCCTGTTCCATTGATCTATATTTCTGTTTTTGTGCCAGCACCATACTGTCTTGATTACTGTAGCTTTGTAGTATAGTCTGAAGTCAGGGAGCCTGATTTCTCCAGCTCCGTTGTTCTTTCTCAAGATTGCTTTGGCTATTCAGGGTCTTTTGTGTTTCCATACAAACTGTGAAATTTTTTGTTCTAGGTCTGTGAAAAATGCCAGTGGAAGTTTCATAGGGATTGCATTGAATCTGTAGATTGCTTTGGGTAATATAGTCCTTTTCACAATGTTGATTCTTCCAATCCAAGAACATGGTATATCTCTCCATCTATTTGTATCGTTTTTAATTTCTTTCATCAGTGTCTTATAATTTTCTGCATACAGGTCTTTTGTCTCCTTAGTTAGGTTTATTCCTAGGTATTTTATTCATTTTGTTGCAGTGGTAAATGGGACTGTTTTCTTAATTTCACTTTCAGATTTTTCATCATTACTGTATAGGAATGCAAGAGATTTCTGTGCATTAATTGTGTATCCTGCTCCTTTACCAAATTCATCAATTAGCTCTAGTAGTTTTGTGGTAGCATCTTTAGGATTCTCTATGTATAGTATCATGTCATCTGCAAACAGTGACAGCTTTACTTCTTCTTTTCCGATTTGGATTCCTTTTATTTCTTTTTCTTCTCTGATTACTGTGGCTAAAACTTCCAAAACTATGTTGAATAATAGTAGTTGGGGCTTCCCTGGTGGCACAGTGGTTGAGAATCAGCCTGCCAACGTGGGGACACGGGTTTGAGCCCTGGTCTGGGAAGATCCCACATGCTGCGGAGCAACTGGACCTGTGAGCCACAACTACTGAGCCTGCACGTCTGGAGCCTGTGCTCTGCAACAAGAGAGGCCGTGATAGTGAGAGGCCCGCGCACCATGATGAAGAATGGCCCCCGCTTGCCGCAACTAGAGAAAGCCCTCACACAGAAACGAAGACCCAACAAAGCCAAAAATAAATTACAAAAAAAAAAAAAAAATAGTAGTGAGAGTGGGCAACCTTGTCTTGTTCCTGATCTTAGTGGAAATGGTTTCAGTTTTTCACCATTGAGGATGATGTTGGCTGTGGGTTTGTCACATATGGCATTTATTATGTTGAGGGAAGTTCCCTCTATGCCCACGTTCTGGAGGGTTTTTATCATAAATGGGTGTTGACTTTTGTCGAAAGCTTTCTCTGCATCTATTGAGATGATCATATGGTTTTCTCCTTCAATTTGTTAACATGGTGTATCACATTGATTGATTTGTGTATATTGAAGAATCCTTGCATTCCTGGGATAAACCCCACTTGATCATGGTGTATGATCCTTTTAATGTGCTGTTGGATTCTGTTTGCTAGTATTTTGTTGAGGATTTTTGCATCTATGTTCATCAGTGATATTGGCCTGTAGTTTTCTTTCTTTGTGACATCTTTGGTTTTGGTATCAGGGTGATGGTGGCCTCGTAGAATGAGTTTGGGAGTGTTCCTTCCTCTGCTGTATTTTGGGAGAGTTTGAGAAGGATAGGTGTTAGCTCTTCTCTAAATGTTTGATAGAATTTTCCTGTGAAGCCATCTGGTCCTGGGCTTTTGTTTGTTGGAAGATTTTGAATCACAGTTTCAATTTCAGCGCTTGTGATTGGTCTGTTTATATTTTATATTTCTCCCTGGTTCAGTCTCGGAAGGTTGCACATTTCTAAGAATTTGTCCATTTCTTCCAGGTTGTCCATTTTATTGGCATATAGTTGCTTGTAGTAATCTCTCATGATCCTTTGTATTTCTGCAGTGTCAGTTGTTACTTCCCCTTTTTCATTTCTAATTCTATTGATTTGAGTCTTCTCCCTTTTTTTCTTGATGAGTCTGGCTAATGGTTTATCAATTTTGTTTATCTTCTCAAAGAGCCAGCTTTTAGTTTTATTGATCTTTGCTATCGTTTCCTTCATGATTTCTTTCCTTCTGCTAACTTTGGGGTTTTTTTGTTCTTTCTCTAATTGCTTTAGGTGTAAGGTTAGGTTGTCTATTTGAGATGTTTCTTGTTTCTTAAGGTAGGATTGTATTGCTGTAAACTTTCCTCTTAGAACTGCTTTTGCTATATCCCATAGGTTTTGGGTCGTCATGTTTTCCTTGTCATGTGTTTACAGGTGTTTTTTGATTTCCTCTGTGATTTCTTCAGTGATCTCTTGGTTATTAAGTAGTGTATTGTTTAGCCTCCATGTGTTCGTATTTTTTACAGATTTTTTTCCTGTAATTGATATCTAGTCTCATAGCGTTTTGGTCAGAAAAGATACATGATATGATTTCAATTTTCTTAAATTTACCAAGGCTTGATTTGTGACCCAAGATATGATCTATCCTGGAGAATGTTCCATGAGCGCTTGAGAAGAAAGTGTATTCTGTTGTTTTTGGATGGAATGTCCTATAAATATCAATTAAATCCATCTTGTTTAATGTATCATTTAAAGCTTGTGTTTCCTTATTTATTTTCTTTTTGGATGATCTGTCCATTGGTGAAAGTGGGGTGTTAAAGTCCCCTACTATGATTGTGTTACTGTAAATTTCCCCTTTTATGGCTGTTAGTATTTGCCTTATGTACTGAGGTGCTCCTATGTTGGGTGCATAAATATATACAATTGTTATATCTTCTTCGTGGCTTGATCCCTTGATGATTATATAGGTCCTTCTTTGTCTCTTGTAATAGTCTTTATTTTAAAGTCTATTTTGCCTGATATGAGAATTGCTACTCCAGCTTTCTTTTGATTTCCATTTGCATGGAGTATCTTTTTCCATCCCCTCACTTTCAGTCTGTGTGTGTCCCTAGGTCTGAAGTGGGTCTCTTGTAGACAGCATATATATAGGTCTTGTTTTTGTATCCATTCAGCCAGTCTGTGTCTTTTTGTTGTGACATTTAATCCATTTACATTTAAGGTAATTATCGATATGTATGTTCCTATTACCATTTTCTTATTTGTTTTGGGTTTGTTATTGTAGGTCTTTTCCTTCTCTTGTGTTTCTTGCCTAGAGAAGTTCCTTTAGCATTTGTTGTAAAGCTGGTTTGGTGGTGCTGAATTGTCTTAGCTTTTGCTTGTCTGTAAAGGTTTTAATTTCTCCGTCAAATCTGAATGAGATCCTTGTTGGATAGAGTAATCTTGGTTGTAGGTTTTTCCCTTTCGTCACTTTAAATATGTCCTGCCACACCCTTCTGGCTTGCAGAGTTTCTGCTAAAAGATCAGCTCTTAACCTTGTGGGGATTCCCTTGTATGTTGTTTGTTGTTTTTCCCTTGCTGCTTTTAATATTTTTCTTTATATTTAATTTTTGATAGTTTGATTAATATGTGTCTTGGCATGTTTCTCCTTGGATTTATCCTGTATGGGACTCTCTGTGCTTCCTGGACTTGATTAACTATTTCCTTTCCCATGTTAGGGAATTTTTCAACTATAATCTCTTCAAATATTTTCTCAGTCCCTTTCTTTTTCTCTTCTTCTTCTGGGTCCCCTATAATTCAAATGTTGGTGCGTTTAACATTGTCCCAGATGTCTCTGAGACTGTCCTGAATTCTTTTCATTCTTTTTTCTTTATTCTTCTCTGCAGTAGTTATTTCCACTATTTTATCTTCCAGGTCACTTATCCGTTCTTCTGCCTCAGTTATTCTGCTATTGATCCCTTCTAGAGAATTTTTAATTTCATTTATTGTGTTGTTCATGATTTTTTGTTGCTCTTTAGTTCTTCTAGGTCCTTGTTAAACGTTTCTTGTATTTTCTCCATTCTATTTCCAAGATTTTGGATCATCTTTACTATCATTATTCTGAATTCTTTTTCAGGTAGACTGCCTATTTCCTCTTCATTTGTTAGATCTGGTGGGTTTTCACCTTGCTCCTTCATCTGCTGTGTGTTTCTTTGTCTTCTCATTTTGCTTAATGTACTGTGTTTGGTGTCTCCTTTTCGCAGGCTGCAAGTTCATAGTTCCTGTTGTTTTTGGTGTCTGCCCAGTAGCCTAGGTTGGTTCAGTGGGTTGTGTAGGTTTCCTGGTGGAGGGGACTAGCTCCTGTGTTCTGGTCGATGAGGCTGGATCTTGTCTTTCTGGTGGGCAGTTCCACGTCTGGTGGTGTGTTTTGGGATGTCTGTGACCTTATTATGATTTTAGGCAGCGTCTCTGCTAATGGGTGAGGTTGTGTTCCTGTCTTGCTAGTTGTTTGGCATAGGGTGTCCAGGCCTGTAGCTTGCTGGTCGTTGAGTGGAGCTGGGTCTTGGCATTGAGATGGAGATCTCTGGGAGATTTTCGCCGTTTGATATTACGTGGAGCTGGGAGGTCTCTGGTGGACCAATGTCCTGAACTTGGCTCTCCCACCTCAGAGGCACAGCCCTGATGCCTGGCTGGAGCACCAAGAGCCTGTCATCTGCATGGCTCAGAATAAAAGGGAGAAAAGAAAGAAAGAAAGAAAGAAAAAGATAAGATAAAATAAAATGAAATGAAAGTTATTAAAATAAAATCAAAAAATAATTATTAAAAAAATTTTTTTAAGTAATTAAAAAAGAAAGAAAGAAGAGAACAATCAAACCAAAAAACAAATTCACCAATGATAACAAGCACTGAAAACTGTAGTTAGAAAAAAAAAAAACAACAGACAGAACCCAGGACAAATGGTAAAAGCAAAGCTATACAGACAAAATCACACACAGAAGCATACACATACACACTCACAGAAAGAGAAAAAGGGAAAAAATATATACCTATCGTTGCTCCCAAAGTCCACCTCCTCAGTTTGGGATGATTCATTGTCTATTCAGGTATTCCACAGATGCAGGTACATCAAGTTGTTTGTGGAGCTTTAATCCGCTGCTTCTGAGGCTGCTGGGAGGGATTTCCCTTTCTCTTCTTTGTTCGCACAGCTCCCATGGTTCAGCTTTGGATTTGGACCTGCCTTTGCGTGTAGGTCGCCTGAGGGCGTCTCTTCTTCGCTCAGACAGGACGGGGTTAAAGGAGCAGCTGCTTCTGGGGCTCTGGCTCACTCAGGCCGGGCGGAGGGAGGAGTACGGATTGAGGGGCGAGCCTGCAGCGGCAGAGGCCAGCGTAACGTTGCACCAGCCTGAGGCGCGCAGTGTGTTCTCCCGGGGAAGTTGTCCCTGGATCACGGGACCGTGGCAGTGGCGGGCTGCACAGGCTCCCGGGAGGGGAGGTGTGGATAGTGACCTGTGCTTGCACACAGGCTTCTTGGTGGCGGCAGCAGCAGCCTTAGCATCTCATGCCCGTCTCTGATGTCCGCGCTGATAGTCGCAGCTCGCGCCTGCCTCTGGGGTCTGCGCTGATAGCCGTGGCTCGCACCCGCCTCTGGGGTCCGCGCTGATAGCTGCAGCTCGCGCCCATCTCTGGAGCTCGTTTAGGCGGTGCTCTGAATCCCTTCTCCTCGCGCACCGGGAAACAAAGAGGCAAGAAAAAGTCTCTTGGCTCTTCGGCAGCTCCAGACATTTTCCCGGACTCCCTCCCGGCTAGCTGTGGAGCACTAGCCCCCTTCAGTCTGTGTTCACACCGCCAACCCCAGTCCTCTCCCTAGGATCCGACCGAAGCCCAAGCCTCAGCTCCCAGCCCCTGCCTGCCCCGGCGGGTGAGCACACAAGCCTCTCGGGCTGGTGAGTGCTGGTTGGCCCCGATCCTCTGTGCGGGAATCTCTCCACTTTGCCCTCCGCACCCCTGTGGCTGCGCTCTCCTCTGTGGCCCCGAAGCTTCCCCCCTCCGCCACCCGCAGTCTCCACCCGTGAAGGGGCTTCCTAGTGTGTGGAAACCTTTCCTCCTTCACAGCTCCCTCCCACTGGTGCAGGTCCCGTCCCTCTTCTTTTGGCTCTGTTTTTTCTTTTTTCTTTTTTCTTTTGCCCTACCCAGGTACGTGTGGATTTTTTGGGAGGTCTGAGGTCTTCTGCCAACGTTCAGTAGGTGTTCTGTATGAGTTGTTCCACATTTAGATGTATTTCTGATGTATTTGTGGGGAGGAAGTTGATCTCCGTGTCTTACTCTTCTGCCATCTTGAAGCTCCCCCCTCTAGATTATTTATACCTGATGCAATGTTAATGCTATATAAATAGGTGTAAATACAATGCAAATGCTATGTAAATAGTTGCTAGTATGTTAGAGATTTAAGTTTTGCTTTTTGGATCTTCCTGAAAACTGTTTTTTTTTTTTTTGATATATTTGGTCTGCATTTGGTTGAATCGGTAGATGCAGAACCATGAATATGGAGGGCCAACTGTATGTTTATAATTGTTTTCCTGACGGACTTATCCTTTTGTCATTATGAAATGTCTCTCTTCATGTCCAATAATTTTTGTTTCTTTTAAAGTCTATTTTCATATTATTATTTGAGAATCATATTTTTAAAGAATTCTCATATTATATATTATATAAAATTAATATACAATCTCATTATATATTATATGTGAGAATAATATTCTCATATTATTATAAAATCTATTTTCTTACATTAGTCTAGCCAGCTCAGCTCTTTTATGATTGTTGTTTACTTGGCATATCTTTTATAAACTTTTACTATTTGTATCTTTGCATCTAAAGTATGTTTCCTACACAAAGCATATAGTTGGATCTTATTTTATATCCCATTTCACAATCCTTGCCTTTTGATTGCGTTGTGTAAACCGTTAACATATAACATTATTGATATGTTTGCATTTATATCTGCCATTTTGCTTTTTGTTTTCTATATGTCTTGAGTATTTTTTAAAAAATATTATTCTCCTTTATTACCCTCTTTTGTAGTAAGTGTAATTTTTAGTGTACCATTTTAATTCCTTTTTGAATTTTTTATTTCTTTTCATAGTGATTGCTCTAAGCCTTATTTCAAATTTATTCATAGCTTCAGGGAAATATAGAAGTGTTACTTTTATATGGCTCCATTTCTTCCCATCTTTCCAACATTTTTGTGCATTTACTATTATACATTTTATGTTTATATATGTTGCAAACCAAAAATACGTTGTTATAATTTTCACTTTGCATAATTTTATATCTTTAAAAGAAGCTAAGAGAAGAAAAGAAAGTGAGTATATATTTATTGAGTTTGTTATGTTAACTTTTTTATTTGCCCTTTCTAGTTCTCTTTATTCCTTCCTTTGGATTTGAGTTGCCATCTGGTTTCATTTTCTTACTCCAATACAGCTTTGTTCTGACCAGTCTTCTTTGTGTGCTATTGTCAAATATATTAATTTTGTATGATATAGGCTCTGTGTTACAATTATATCACATTGTTTTATGTAATTGTTTGTAAATCAGTCAAGAGAACAAACAAAATGAAATATGTAATTATAGTATCTTTTGAAATTACCTATATAATTACCTTTAATGGTACTCTTTGTTTTATCATGCAGATTCCAGTTACCATCTGGTATCACTTGCTTTTTAGCATGAAGAATTTTCTTTAGTTTTTCTGGTAAGGAAGATCTGTTAGCAACAAATTCTCTCAGGTTTTGTTTGCCTGGGAACGTCTTTAATTTGCCTTCATTTTTAAAATATAGTTTTGCTGGATATAGTATTCTTGGTTGATAGTTTTTTACTTTCCATACTTTGACTATGCCACCCCACTGCATTCTGACCTCCATTGTTTCTGATGAGAAGTCAGTTGTTAACCGTATTGGAGTTTTTGTACATGGTGAGTTATTTTTCTCATGCTGCTTTTAACATTCTGTCATTGTCTTTCAACACTTTTATTATGATGTGCCTTGATGTGAATCTCTGTATTTATCCTATTTGGAGTTTACTGAAGTTCTTGGATGTGTAAATTAATGTTTTAAATTAAATTTGGAAACATTTTAGACATTACTTCTTCAAGTATTTTTTCTGTCTTTCTCTCTTCTTTCTTACTGGTACACCTATTCTGGTGTCAAGATAATGAATTGGTTCCCTGTCATCCTCCATATGTGATGTTACTATATTTCTGTTATCATCAGCAATTCATGGGTTTAAACTTATATAATCAGTTTAAATTTATTGCATTTATTATCATTATGTGGCTCAAATTGTTCTATCTTTGGCCTGTGGGAGTTTCTTCAGTTTGTCTTCTGAGTCTTTTTGACATGACTTTAGTAGTCATTGATGACTTCCTTGCTATCATGTATGATGAGGTATTCCAGGATCATCTGCTATATTTTCTACCTCTGACCTGGAATTAATTTTCTCCAAGAAGGTTTGATTTATTTTAGTGAGAAATGGTATTTCAAAATCACAATCTGGGTGCTAAAAGTGCTCATTGGTACTGGAGTAGTCATGTACACATATCTTATAAATTCATACTGATACTTACAATTGAGATTAAAAACTTCAGGGTTTTTAGTTAAGCTCTTCTCTAGTATATCTGTTTTCCTTTCCTCCACATCAGAAATCATGGTATATAATCAATGCACACTATTCTCTCTTTCCCCTAGACTTCATTTAATCTTAGTTCTACAAGTATATCAGTTTGATCAGGGAAGCAGACCATCTTGAATGATATGGAGTAAGGGATGGGTCTTGGGAGTTGGGTTTTACATAATTGTGAGAGCTAGTGAAGAAGTCTGTTGAAGGCTGTTTCCTCTGAGTCTGGTGTTGGGTCTGAAGCTGATGTAGGTAAGCAGGGAAGAAACACTGCACATGAAGCAGAAAAAAGCAAGCAAAAAGTGGAACCCACAAAGAGAATCTGTGTCTCATGTTTATTTCTCACCACCTACAACCCCAACAGTGTAGTGATTGCAGAAGAAATTGGTGCCTTTTGCCATAGAGTTGCACACATGCTTGACTGAGGACTCAGAGAAGCTGAAGAAAGATATTTGATAGGAATTGAAGGGGGTTAGGACCTAGCTGATGCCAGATACCAACAAGGTGAACTAGCAGATAGCAACTACATGGGCAAGCTGTAGTAGTACATGGAGTCCCATACTGACATTCACAGAATAATGGCTACAGTTCTACTTCTGCTTTACAAACTTTATGCAAATTTCTGTTATAGACAACTCTAATCTAGGAATATACAGGGAAAGGAATTCTGGAAAACACAACTCTAGCTTGGTTAAATTGACTTAGCAGTAAGCTACTACTTCAAATAGATATGTATTTAATGTTAACCACAAGTCCTTATCTTGGCACCTCTTTAGTCATTTTGGTTAGCTAAAGCTTGTTGTATTATAGATTTTCCAGAAAATTCTCAAGAGAATATTCCCTTAGTAATTACAGTTGATAACAGTTTGTGCCACTTATACCTGTAAGATAGTTTTGCTAGATATAAAATCTTGGCTTATATCTTCTTTCTTTGAACACCGTAAATATGATATTCCATTTTCTTTTGGTGTGAAGTATTTCTATCAAAAAGTCTGATGATAATATTCTTTCCCTAATAAATCAGATGTTTCTTTTATTTTCCTTAAAGTCAAATATACACATATGAAATAATTGCATTTCCTTGTATAGTTCTTAACATATTCTCTGTTCCCTTGCTTCAGTTTTCTTCTTTAGCAATGCCTATCATCTATTTGTTGAAAAAATTTTTTGCTTATGTTCAGTATTTGTCACTTCATTTAGAACCCTTTTGATCTCTTATTTTTATAAGTATCCTTTTTTCACCTTTTATTTCTGTTAAGACATTTGTTGTTTTTGCACTCTTGTGTTCCTTCTAGCTGTCTTTATTTCTTAAAATATTCTTTTATTATTATTCTTTTATAAACACTGTCATCTAAATTGTGTCTTTTCTGATTCCAGTTTGTGTTATTCTTCAATATTTTGTATTAATTTCTTAATGTATTTGAGCTCATTTTGAAATAATGGATCGTAGTTTTAATCTTCTTTACATGCATGTTTTCCTGACAGGTATTCATTGTCTGTAGGTATGTTATTTTGCTATTTTTTTCTACTTCTTATAATTTTTTTTTTTTTGGAAATTGTTACTCTGCCACCTGTTCTCACTTTTCTTATTTTGTTGTATAGAATTTGAGCTCAACAATTTTATGTTGCTTAATTTTGTGGGAAATTATCTTTCCTGACCTTTTAGAATGAGGTGAGGTTCAGGGATGTTCTAATTTTACAGAGCTCTCCCTTCTGTTGTTTTAATATAATGTTAAAAACATGGTTGCTGCTTTCTCAGATTTCCTGGCTACATTCCTCTCATCTTGGCCTACACTGTATTTTTCATTTATTTCTGTTCTATCTTGTTCAATTTTTGTTCTACTCCCAGCAGTTTCTTTTCAGTATAGGACCTATCTTAGAAAGGAGTCCTGGTAGGTTGGTAATTAGGTTTATGGCTAACCTGCTCCAGTCAGTTCAGTCCATATTATGGGCCCTCCCCCAGTACTAGGGAAGGAAAACTCCCAGTTTATGCTGCTGCTCTCAAATTGGCTTTCTAAGCTTTCCAGTGTATGTCTGTTGGCTATTTTTGGGTTCTCCTGTTTTCAAGTCTTTTCAGTCCCACTTTATTGCTTCTTTCCACACAGACGCTGTTATCCTACAGGCCTTATGGCAATAGGTGGTATGTCCTCTCCTGCTTGCATCTGTTAGCTGCAGAGTTAACTTGGCAGCTAGTTTTGTTGTAAATGTTGTTCATGGGTTTTGCTTTTGCTGCTTTTTTGTTCTCTTTCTTAAATTCTATTTTATTTTTCAGCTTTTTGAGGTGTAACTAACAAATTTGTAAGATACTTAAAGTATACATCATGATGATTTGATATACATATACATTTTGAAAGGATTCCTCCCATCTAGTTAATTAATACATCCATCACCTTATTTATTTATTTATTTATTTATTGTAAGAACATTTAAGTTCTACTCTATTAGCAAATTTCAATTACACAATACAGCATTATCAACCATAGTCACTATCTTATGTTAGATCCTCAGACCTTATTCATCTTATAGCTGAAAGTATGTACCCTTTTACCAACCACTCCCTACTTACCTCACCCCCAGCCCCAGGCAACCATTTTTCTACTCTGTTTCTTGAGTTTGAGTTTCTTTTAGGTTCCACATATGTGATACCATGCACTATTTGTCTTTGCCTATCTGACTTATTTCACTTAGTATAATGTCTTCAAGGTCCATCCATGTTTATGCAAGGGACAAAATTTCCTTCTTTTTCATGGCTGAATAATATTCTATTATATATATATATATATATATATATATATATATATGTCATATATCATATATAACATTTTCTTCATACATTTATGTATTGGTGGATACATAGGTTGTTTCCATATCTTAACTATTGTGAATAATGCTACAGTGAACATGGGAGTGTAGATATTTATTTGAGATCCTGATTTTATTTCCTTTTGCTATATATCCAAAAATGGGATTGCTAGATCTATGGTACTTATATTTTTAATGTTTTTTTGGGAAGTCCATACTGTTTTCTCTAGTAGCTGTTCCAATGTACATTCCCATCAACAGTGCACAAGTGTTCCCTTTTCTCCACATCTTCACCAACACTTGTTATCTCTTGTCTCTTATCTTTTGATAGCCATTCTAACAAATGTAAAGTAATAATATCTCATTGTTGATTTGCATTTCCCTGATTATTAGTGGTGTTGAGCACATTTTCATGTACCTGTTGGCCATTTATATATCTTCTCTGGAAAAATGTCTATTCAGATCCTCTGTCCATTTTTAAATCAGTTTTTTTGCTATTAAGTTGTATGAGTTCTTTATATATTTTGGATATTAACCCCTTATCAAATATATGATTTGTAAATATTTTATCCCATTCCATAGGTTGCCTTTTCATTTTGTTGATGGTTTCTTTTGCTATTCAGAAGCTTTTTAGTTTGGTGTAGTCCCACTTATTTATTTTTGCTTTTGTTGCCTTTGCTTTTGGTGTCAAATCCAAAAAATCATCGTCAAAACTGATGTGAAGAAGTTAACCCCCTGTGTTTTATTCTAGGAGTTTTATGGTTTCTGGTTTTAAATTTAAGTCTTTAATCCATTTTGAGTTGAATTTTGTATATGGTGTAAGATAGGGATCCAGTTTCATTCTTTTACATGTGGCTGTCCAGTTTTCCTAACACCGTTTATTAAAGAGACTATCTTTTCCCCATTGTATATTCTTGGTGTCTTTGTTATAAATTAATTGCCTATATATGCTGATTTTTCAATTCCTCTTTTTATGTGGGTATTCAAGTGTTTTAAAGCAACACTGCCACCTCTTCCATTTCTCCCAAATCCTGCAGAACAATCTTTTGGAAACATAAATCTAAATATGATACTTCTGTGCTTTAAAAATAGTGATTTTATATATTTTTATTATCCTTAGATGAAGTCCATGCTTTTAAAATGGCCTAGAAGAGTGGTTCTCAAACTTTGCTTGGTACTGGAATTACCTAGGGTGTTTTTAATAATCCTGATGCCCAGATTGTATTCAAGACCAATTAAATTAGAAGCTCTGCAGATGGAATCAGGCATTTATATTTTTTAAAGCTCCCCCAGATGATCCCAATATTTAAGAACCATTGACTAGAAGGCCCTTGACAATCTGATCCAGCATTTGTCTATTTCTCTATCTCCCCATGTTGATGTTGCCCGACAAGCCCACATATAATCCACACATCAGTCATATCAAATTACTTACAGTACTAAAGTTCATTACCCTGTCTCTTTGCATATACTGTTCTCTTTGCCTCAAATTACCCTTTCCCTCTAAAATAACTATTCACCTGATGATCACCATATAGCTTGATGGTAGCAGATCTAAAGATTATTACAGGTACCTGGTTTTAACAAAAAGTAAGGGCGATGGCTGATTCTTGTAAATTTAGGTTTTCTTTCTTAATACTATGCTCAGTGTTGGACCTGGCTGCGTGATATTATGAACCATTTCTTGCTTGGAGGTGAGCCTTCAGCTCTCTCTGATTATCTCCGGGAGACTAAGTTTTGGTCTTTGGGGCATTTATTGAGAAGGATGAGTTGCTGACCAGGACCTCTATAAGGTGTTTACTTCTCTGAGTGATGATTTATATTTATAATACTGGGGCTGAAGTTGGAAATTAGACCTGCCACTTTAAAATATGCTTGGTCTGGCTCTGGTATTGTGAAGAGTGGATTCTTATCAGCAGTTGCATTAAAACAGCATCAGAGACAAGAGCAAGCATATTTTTAAAATGACAGCTCTAAGGAGCCTTCCTGTTTTAGGTTAAATCATGTTTCCAAAATGCTAAGCCCTGGATTAAAGATTTTGATTTGTCTCCATATTCTCTTAATCAAATCTCCTTTCCTTATTGCTTGTACCCTTAGGAAAAATGAGAAACCACTTCTTCCTAATGGCTTTTATTGTATCACATTAGGTCCCAGTAGATACCAAATAACTCATCTTTGTTTGGAATAAGATAAACTTTTGGTACAAGCAATGAACCATCTGGAAGCAGTTAAAAAGAATGTCATAGATTCATGTTTACAGTTGTGGAAAGATGATGATATAAAGTCTGAAAGGATTCAAACCAACATAGTAAAAATAGTTACCTCTTTTTGATGAAATTGCACACAGGTGGTTTTATGTTTGTTTCAGTGTTTTTACCTGATCTTTCCAATTTTCTAACGATGAATATCTTCATACATATACATTTAAAGAAGTTAAGTGTAGCTAGAAAGTTTTCTTCTACAGTAGGAGAGATTGCCTTTTTCAAGACTTTATTGAGGGATTTGTAGAATCTATCATTTTTCATATTTTTCATACTTTTCATATATTTTTCATCTGAACAGAGAAGCTAAAGAGTCTCTCAAAGCAACTTAACCTACTTCCTTTCACTTCTCAATGCAGAGGTCTCAAGTTATGATTCCCAATTAAAGGAGAGAGAGAATATTTTTTTGACTGGATAGTTAATTTGTTAAAATTATTTTTACTCTCCAATCCTATACTTGGGATAAATGGCACATGAGGACACAGGAAAGGCCAACTGGTGATTCTGTGTCTGTTTTTGTGTTGCATGGATTGGTTGCCCCATAGGGCTCAGCTTTGTCTGTGCTGGTTCTGCCTCACCAGGAGATAATGGCTAAGAGGGAGACATTAATTACATGTTAGAAAGGACAAACCAGTGCAGTAACAAGGCATTGAAACACAAATCTCGCTCTTTTTGGAAGCTCTATTAAAATCAAACTTTAATCATGAATTGTGAAATAGAACACAGGCAGTTAGGAGCTGCTAAAATATTAACACATCTATTGAAACAGAAACGCAGGCACTTTATTATCCTCATGACCAGCTCTGGGATTTCATAATTAAGTCTTTCAATTTGATTTATTTAGACTCTAAGCAAACTTTCAAAGTGAGTTTGAGGGGCTTTGTACTTGGAACATGAATGCATTGCGCTTCCCGAGGCAATTTGGAACTAGGGTTTTATCACTTCAACACCCTGGCTTAGAAGCAGGTATTCTGAGAAACTTCTCCTGAGCACACTTAACTCATTAACTGTGAGAAGGACCTCAGACATCTCCCTTAACAATGAGAATCTTCAGGAGGGAGGGAGAGAGGGAAAGATATAATACTTAGGAGGGAAACTGGTATTAGTCACAGCATATTAATTTCTCTTGGTCTGTTCTCTTTGGTACTGCAAATGGACACCTCTGTCATCTCCCATCTAAGCCTTTAGCTGGTTCTAAATATTTCCCCATTGGCCAGAGTGCGTGGAAAGATGCACCCCTTCCACATTTAGAAACATTAGTCCTTTTACCCTCCAAGAGGTACTTTGATACTGAGGAACATTGGATCTAACATAACCCTGAGATTGATCACGTGGCAAATTCTGAGATCATCTGAGCTTGAACATACCATGTAAAATTACCCATCTCAAGGAACAAGGTTGGCGAATCAAGGAAAAGAATGAGACCTAAATACAGTACAGACTTAAGGGTGGCATTTTATCCAGTGATACATAATAATCTTTGTTCCAAAGGAATCAAGGAAGGGAGAAAGGGAGTGAATCACCCAGAAGATGTATGTAATAAGTGTTAATACAATGAGAGAGAGAGAGAGAGAAAAGGAGAGAGAAGAAGAGAAATAAAGAGAAAAACAGAAAGAGAAAGAAGAGAACATTGCTACAGGAAAGCAGAGTATTCACGTTTAAAGATATGAGGTTTGGGCTTCCCTGGTGGCGCAGTGGTTGAGAGTCTGCCTGCCAATGCAGGGGACACGGGTTCGAGCCCTGGTCTGGGAAGATCCCACATGCCGCGGAGCAACTGGGCCCGTGAGCCACAACTACTGAGCCTGCGCGTCTGGAGCCTGTGCTCTGCAACAAGAGAGGCCGCGATAGTGAGAGGCCCGCGCACCGCGATGAAGAGTGGCCCCCGCTCGCCGCAACTGGAGAAAGCCCTCGCACAGAAGCGAAGACCCAACACAGCCATAAATAAATAAATAAACAAACAAACAAACAAACAAATAGTATAACTTTAAAAAAAAAAGATATGAGGTTTACTTTGGGATGTCCACTTTGAGCATTTGAAAATGACCAGTTGACCTTAGTCATTTGCCAAATCAGGTGACAAAACTAGACCTAAATGAAATATCATCTCCCATCACTGTGACGATAAAGCTGAACGTGGAAGCTGAGTGAGGGGAAAACACAAAGAAAAGCAAGCAGCACCCCAAGAGAATAAGAAAGAAAACTGGACCTTCTTTAAATGCCTACATTAGTGGAGAATCTGGCTGCTTTTCTCTCAAGTTCCAAGCTTCAGAGTCTATTATTTGAGAATGGTACAGGCTACACTCAACATATCTCACTAATCATACCCGAGATGGGGGAATTGGCTCTTAAAAATCATTCAGTCCAGTGCTGCCAGAGATGTCCACCAATGCAAGGGTACCCGGGAGGAAGTGGAGAAGGATCTAAAGGAATGGATTTGGTCCTGTAGGCCCTTTTCTTCCCTGAAGATAGAGCTAGCTGTACCTTTTTGCATCATTGGGAAGATGATCCAGAATTAGAGCTCACCCTAGACAGATTGTTCAGGGACAGCTATTTCTCTCTGTATCCTCACACTTTCTGCCCTGTGGGGCTCACGTCCCTCCTCCTCTAAGTTGATGTTCAGGCTCCAGGTGCCCAGGGCAGCCCAAGATGCTTCAGAGTCTCTCGCTGAAGTCCCCCAACCAGCATGCTTTGACTTCCTAGTCTGACCACATTTCCCTCTCACCATCAACCCACTCCTCTAGTTTTCCTCTCACCTTGATCTTGGAAAGAAACTGTTTCACCCTAAGTTGTCAGTGTCTCCTCACCACTTCACTACGTCTTTACTGTGTGTGGATTTTCATAGGAGACTCTTGAAGCAAAAATGCCTTAAGAGAAACAATGATAGAATTTAGTGTCAGAAGCACCCAATTTGAGGCCACACTAAATGTGGAACCTTGGGAAAGGCCCTTAATTAATGTGAATCACAATTTATTAATTTGGCAAATGGAAGAAAGAATCCTTTATTTCACAGGTTAAAGATTAAAGTGTGATTATAGCTATATAAAATCCACTAACAAACTATTAAGCCTTGAGTAATTGCTGTTAGTGTTATCATTTTCATCATGGTAGAATTCTTTATGGGCCAGTGAAAGAGGTATTTTGGGCAGAAGAGGAAGGGTGCTTACATCAAAATTCTAATATCATACCCTATAGTAGCTACCTACTCTACTGGTTTTAGGCTGGCCTTAAACCGGGACTGAGATTTTTAAATGTACCAACCCTTTGCAAGAGTTAATTTCTCTAAGGCCTCAGAGGTGGCCCCCTCTGACTTCAGTATGACCTCATGGAAAAGATATTCAGTGTACTATTGAACCCAGTAAGACTTCAGTAAATTTAGCAGATGGGGATAAGACATGGAGGATTGAACGCTCAGATTTCTTTTGATAAGAAATTGACACACCATTGTTCTAACTGGTATTCTAGCCATGCTGGGGAAATCAATGGTGAATCAGTAGACCCTAAGCACATACATGTGTATGTCAACTCTATGCTTATCTTAAATCCTTATGCTATACATTATGTTGCTGCATAAGTTAGAATTGAGGAAGTTACCCATCCAACCAGTCTCTGCCTCATTTTCTTTCAGTAAAAATTACCTTTTTAAAAAATAAAGTTAAAAAACTTTACCCTTATCTTCCATAAAATCAAAGCATTCATAAAACCAGAAGTACCCATATCAACTTTATACTTTGTTTTCGTCACATGGACATGGTACAAATCAACTTTGTGTTTTCTAAGAGAGTGTGTCCTTGCTCTTAATATTAATTATTATTAATACTACTCTATCTTCTGCCCCTGATAATATTCAGGGAATGTTGATTCTTCTCTCAGCCAACTTTTTCAGGAGGTGCCCAAATTATGAATGGGTCACATTTCTGCAATTATATAAACACTGAATCTATACAATATTTCCTCATAGAAATAATGCTAAAGTTTGTGGTTAGGTCCCTAATTAGATGTCAGAAGCTTTTTAAAGTCATTACAATTTCTATGGGAAGTCTTGGGATTTCATATATAAAGATCCCTCGTTGATAAATCAACTCTGAGAAGGAAGCTCCTCTCAAAGCTCATTCTCTTTTCACTAACCTGGTGGTGTGAGATGCCTTCTTCCCCTTACCAGGGATTTCTTTGCCTGGGTCATATCTTTTTTCTGGGTTAAGTCATGTTTTAATTCCTTTTAAGAGAGCATTGGGCTTGGGCTTTTATGGTCTTGATAGAGAGATGTTCATAATAACAAGTAAATTAACAAACAAACAAAAAACAATAGACCTGAAGTTTCAAGCCACCAAAAATGGTCCATCCAGGGAGTGATTGTGCTACCATTTTCTTATAGACCTCAACACCATAACACCATGTTTTGAAGTAACCACATTCTGAAGGCACTGCAGCAGTTTCCACCTTCTGCTTGAGATTTCCTCCTTTTTCTTTTCAAATATCTGAGATGATGGGGACCCTGCACCCTCATCATCTGAGGGATTTTGTTCACAACCAGGCGTCTGCATCCAAGCTGGGGGGGAAGTGTTCTCATTCTCTTTCATAGTGCACCTGGGCAAACATGACCTGTAATTAAATCATCCACTCAGAGCTCTGTTACCTCATTTGAGGCATGCTTGGTGCTCAGGACCACTGTCTCTGTTCTTCAGGAGCACGGGTACCTGGCAGGCAGGCAGGCAGAACGTTTGAACATATTTCTAATGCAACCTTTAAAAGTGTTGTATATTTCTTTGGTTCAGTAATACGGAATCTGTCATTCTGAGAAAGATACACACAGATCTTTGTTTGTCCTCACTAAGGACTCTAGGTAAAAGTTATTATTTTTTCTTGACATTTTTTTCTAATAAGGAAGAAAGTAATGATACTAATAAAGTATCATTAAATGTCTGGTAAAATCTTTGAGGAAATTTAGAGCCGTAAAAGGCTACTCCACCTAAGCTTTCCTGGAATAGGAATATGGTGATATAAATATAACGGCCAAAGCCAGTGCAACACGTTGATTCACTCAACTGAAATTTTTTGGGTTGGTATCTAGCACGTGCAAATATTCTTGTAGGCATTGCAGATACAGCGGTAGATAAAAGAGACAACAACCTCTTGGTCTCAGGGAGCTTACGTTCTTGAGCATGTTTGGAGTTGACTGCTACAAGTATTGATCGTACGAGGTCACAGACTGCCTGCTGTCTGAGTGGCCCCACCTCCAGCTTTTCCCTGTGACTCATAGCAGGCCCTTCCTCCTTTCCTTCAACATGGCAGCATTGAGGAAGGTGCACAGCCCTGAGTCTGGAGCAGACGGGAGAGATACAAGTGGGAGAGTCTCACTCAAGTTTCTTTTGCTTCTACATGGCCCCCTCCCTTCCAAAGCAGGGGACTCCTTCCCCTTAACCAGAATCTATCTCCATGCCTCCTGGGTTATTGAGTATGGTACCTCAGCAACAGTTGAGAAGAAGGAGGTACATTCAACTTCTGCAACCGTACCTATCTTTACTGGAGAATAGAGCATTCTCCTGCTGCGGTAGAGATTGTGGTGGCAGGTAATTTGGGGACCAGGGCAATGTAGAGGGGAAGAGTCAGAGAAGGAAGTCCAGTGAGGACTCCAGTGATGGAATTTGGTGTGGGGCTGTGGGACAAGACTGGGATCCCTCTGACTAAACAGTGGAGTGAGGGCAGGATTAGCTGAGCCAGTAGTGGAATGGAGAGAGTTAGGTTTGGAGGATGGGTTGACCTTGATGGTTGAATGAGGGAGCCAGGGATTGTAGCAGCTTAAAAGGTTTGTAGTGGGGTGGAGGAAGGGGAAGGGATGTTTCTAGGTATGACTGGCAATATTCAGAGAGTATTTAAGCATTGGAGTAGAATCTTTGATAGCTTTTGCTTTTTAATAAAGGGACTTGCACAAATGGGAGTGCATCAGTCTGGAGATGTCTGAACATAGGTGCAATTCTCGAGGCATAATTGTCTTGGTGTCAGTGCCTGATTCTCCTGCTACAATGTCAAAGAAGGGAAATTTGTGTGCAGCATTAGAAATACTGTAAATACAAACTTGATTCACAGATAATCTGCAAGCCATTGCCATGTCTCATATTATGCCATTTTAAAATTGTGTCAAACTTCCATGATCCTCTACTAATAGAAATAAATATTTGGTATACACACATTATCTTCAAATTATAGGAACAAGAAGATTCTTTCGGAATTTAACCCTTTTCTCTAGGTATATCTAAAAAGGCATGTATAATTCTTTATGTGCATAGGCTATTTTAAATTCTTTATATATTTTCATTATTTTTAATTCTTTATATATTTCTGTCATACGCACAAACAAAAAAGTATAACTGTGCTGGGGTTTAGAACAATAGGGAGAGCATCAGAGTAGTGTATGACTTTTTGACCTTTAACACTTACATTTTAACTTAAAATACATGTATGCTTTTCTTTTAACTAAAATTTACTACGACTGAAAACGTAACCTGCCTCTCAACTCAGTGTGTACTTCTTTTTTTCTCTCTGACTTGCTCTATCACTTTTTTACTTCCATTCATTCCCTTCCCCCGCCCCTCACACACACAAACACATGCATATATGCACACACACCCAATGTATCCCAGGCTAGACTCATTAGGGGCACGTTACAATACAATTTGACTATCAAACTTCTCTTGCCTATTTCTCATTCAGCTGAGGAAGATACACTGCCGTGGTCTCAGGTTTACTCTTCATTTTCCTTAATGCACGATTCAGTGACTTATTTGACTAGTGAATGTATTTTTGATGGATAAATCGAGAGTTGGGTAGATCTTGGCTTTTGAATTTATTTTGGCAACACTTTCTGTGATACTATACCACGTTTCTTTTTTCCTGGTGAATGGGAAAATAAACAAATAACCTCTTGTAATGACTGTACAGATGAGTATTTGAAAAGATAGACACTTAGAAATTCTTTCCCACAATATTCTTTTACACCTTATGCTATACAGACTGTTTTTATTCAAAAGTGGTGTTTGAAGACCTGAGAGGAGGGGGAGTGCAGAAATTTTCTAAACAAAGTATGCATATAGCCGTAGATGCAAAGTAGTTTAAGCTTCAAGTGAGGTAGTTAAGGAAATAATGAAGCTTGCTCAGATGAAGTACAAACTTGTGATGGAAAGGCAGTAATCAGTGGGATATGTGCATTTAAATGTAATGAGTACTTAATGAATCTGTCATCAGATAGCCTAGTTGATTAAAAGATGATTCATCTATTTGTTCACTCCAATGACCAGAGTGAAGTGGCCCTTATGTACCAAATACTCTGCTTTTCTATGGGGTTAGAAAATGAATAAGCATGGTCCCTGCTGGTAAGGGACCCAGAGTCTGATGTGGGAGCCACTCACAGAGTACAGCACGACACTGTAAGTGCAGGAGAGAGGTGCCCCAGGTGAAAGGGCAGATGAGGGGTCAATAACTCGACCTCTAGGGGCATTGGGTTGGGCTTGGTGTAAATCAGGAGACTTTCTGGAAAAGGTGCAACTAAGCTGACTCTTCTTGATTAGTCACTCAGACAAAGGGAAGAGGAGACAGGAAAGATATTTAGGCAGAAGGGACAACCTGAGTAAAGTCAATGAGGCAAGAAGCCTCATACACAAACGCTAAGGAATGAGTAAAGAGCATGGAAGGAGACCAGTTTAAAGAGAGAATCAAATACCAGATCAAGAGTCCCTTTTGTCCTGTGAAGGAGAATAATCCAGTGTCAATGAGACCAAACTGAAGGCTGAAAATAAAAATGATAACAATACCAAAGATACAAATTCTACCTCAAAGTTAAATGCCGTGATATTATTATTATTTTGCAAAATATCTTCATGAATATTCTTATTTGACAGAGAGAACCTAGCAAGCTGTAAGTAGGGTAATAATACTATCAAAATTAAGGCTGAGAGAAATATAGGGATTTTAATAATTTGGCCAAGGCCTTATAACTTGTTGGAACCATATCAGGGCTGGGGCATGGGTCTCGTACCATGACTGGTGCAGCACACCGCCTGCCCATGCAACCAAGGCATCTTAGCTCAAGGGTTGCTATTGCTCCCACTTTACAGGTGAGCAAAATAAGGCTCAGCAACTTGCTTAAGTCACACAAGCGATATGTAGAAGTGCAATGACACTGAGATTTGTTGACGTCACAGCCCAAGCTCATCACCACCGTGTGAAACTGCCTTTCTCATGTACTGCTCCTTGATTTATATAACACCTGTACTGTACCATATGTGAATTGTTGGTATTAAATAAACCATATGGAGATTTCTTTCTCTGTTCCAAGAATTCTGCTGCAGAGGCTGCTGTTCTGTAGCTAAAGAAACCCCATCCTAGAATGTTTACTAACTAGTCCTTGGTCCTGCTGTCAAAAAAGAAAGAAAGAAAGAAAGAAAGAAAGAGAGAAACAGGGAATAAAAAAAAGCCGAATGTCTCAGATCCTAATGGAACTTGGTTTACTGTTTAATTCAGCTTCAGGGGTGGGGCTGTCATAGAAATCTATTAGAAACTGCCCTTGAATAAAAACCTGATGTACAAACCAAAGGGATGCTATAAAGCTGAACACACTGAAAACCTGTTAATTTTCAACAGTGTTTGAACTTCAGGTTTGGCTTCTGTTCCCAAGAACCTGACAGGATGCAGGGCTGTCTTCTTGCATTTCAATGTGTTTGCAGCTATTTTCTCTCTCCCTGTTGTAGAGGATGCACAATCAGGTATTAAGATGTGACAGGATGATGGAAATGAGAAAGTGAAGAAGGCACATGGGGAGGCAGTAATTAACTGGAATGCATATTTATCATAGTCTGTCATTGTTTACAAACAATATAATGATTCCTGATGGTGAAGTTAAACTCCAGCCTTCCAGTTTGTGAAGTCAACCAAACAACCCCAGCAGGTGCAGATCAGCAGAAGGGCTAACCAAGTAAGTGTTCTGATGTACAGGATAAAGCTGGAGACATCTATCAAAAACTGATTGCTTGTTGAAGATTTGAATAATCTATATATTGGGATGCCTTAACCATTGATACAACCATGGCATAATGGGGGAAGAACTGGACTTATAAACAGAAAAATTCTCCACTCTAATACCCAGCCTAGACAAATCCTTTGCTTTCTGAGCCTCATTTTCCTCATCTGTAAGACAGGAATAAGGACATCCATCTCATAGAGTCCCTGCTCTCCATCTCTGCTCCTAGAAGTCACCCGCATGAGTCATGTCTGGACTCTGTAATAACATCCTAACTGGCTTTCCTACCTCCATTCTTACTCACCTATAATCTCTTCTCTAGAGAGCAGCATGAGTAAGCTTGTAACAAAGATAAATTAGATCATGTAATTCCTCTGTTTAAACCATCCTTCTCGTTGCCCTACATAACTCCTGAGTGTAGCCTTTGTAGTTCTTTACATTTTGGCCACTGTCTCTCTCTTCAACCTCGTTTTCTGCAGTTCTTCCTCTCTCAGCATATTCAAGCCATGCATGTCTTCTTTCTGTTCCTTGCATATTCTTTCTTATTCCTACCTCAGGACCTTTGCATATGATGTTTCTTTTGCTTATAATGACTTCTACATGATCTTCACAGACTGGCTTCTTTTGGACAATAGGTTCCCACTCAAATATCAACTTCTCTGGAGATGCCATCTGACCATTCTATCTGTTGATTACAACTCTCTCAGCCAACTCACTCCATCATATTATCCTGTTTTATTTTCTTCAAAGCCCTCATCACTACCTGAAATTTTATCTTTTACTTGTTTAGTGTTTATCTTCCTTACTAGAATGTAAAATACCAGTGACCAGCTGTGTACCCATTGCCTAAGAGTGCAGTCAAATATTAGTTGAGTGCTGAGTGAATAAATGTGAGGATCAAATGAGGTATAAAAAATGGAAATGGTTCTATAATCTATCAAGTGTTATACAAATACTAGGTTTTTTCATTTCTTCTTGCCTGTTAAGTCATGACTCTTCTCAAATCTTTGTCAAAATGGAACAAGCGTAATTTTCAGCCAGGAACTCTTTCAAATGGGAACTTACTTTCCAGGAACGTACAATTTAATGAAAGACAAGATTAGCATGAAGAGTAAAATAAATTATTTTTATGAAAAAATTGAAGATAGCCTATATTCATTTGCTAAGGTCAGTTTTTTTCTTTTGTACCATACCACCCCATGTAACTATATGGTTGCATGTATGTCACATAGAATTATTGTATAAAATTAGAGGAGAAGCATGGAAAAAGGAAATTTGAAATAGTTTTGATGTGGGGAGAGAGCAAGATTTATCAATTTGGAATTTCTACAGGCCCATAAGAATTCTCAAATTTAACTAATTATCTTCATCCCACTCCCTTCTGCCCTTAGTCTCTTCCTTTTCCTGGCACCTTTTCATATATCTGTTGGCCATTTGTATGTCTTCTTTGGGGAAAAAATGTCTATTCAGTTCCTCTGCCCATTTTAAAATCAGAATGTTTGGTTGTTTTTTTGTTTGTTTGTTTTACCTGTTAAGTTATATGAGTTTTTTAATATATTTTTTGGATATTAACCCCTTATCAGATATATGATTTTCAAATATTTTCTCCCATTCTGTAGGTTGCCTTTTAATTTTGTTGGTTGGTTGTTTTGCTGTACAAAGTCTTTTTAGTTTGTTGTAGTCCCACTTACTTTTTTGCTTTTTTTGCTTGTGCTTTTGGTTACACACCCAAAAAAGTCATTGACAAGACTAATTGTCAAGGAACTTTTACCCGATGTTTTCTTCTAGGAGATTTACGGTTTCAGATCCTATGTTTAATACTTTAATCCATTTTGATTTAATGCAGCCTCTATCAAAATCCCAATGGCATTTTTCACAGAAATAGAAAAAAAATCCTAAAATTTATACAGAACCACAAAAGACCCTGAATAACCAAAGCAATCCTGGTTTAAAAAATAAATAAATAAACAAAGCTGGAGGCATCAAGACATCACAGTCTCTGAACTCAAATTATATTAAAAGGTGATAGTAATCAAAACAGTATGACAGTATGGCACTTGCATAAAAATAGACACAGACCAATGCAACAGAATCAAGAGCCCAAAAATGAACCCTCATATGTATGATCAACTAATTTGACAAGGGAGCCAAAAAAAAAAAACACACAATGGGGAAAGGATAGTCTCTTCAATAAATGGTGTTGAGAAAACTTTATAACCACTTGCAGGAGAATGAAATTGGACCTTTTTCTTATACCACTCTTTTGGTTATCTTTTTTAAAAGCTCTTTCCTATCTACAATATTTTCCAAATGTTAACAATCGAGTGTGTTATTAAGGGTCTAATTATTAATGCAAAGGTAATAATATATTTAATAACCAGGGCCAACCAATGTAGTATTCAAGAATCTCACAATCTAACTTCCCCGTGGTTATCACAGGGATCATATTTTCCATCCCCTTTGGTCTGGAAATCATTAGTGCTAATTTATGTTGATAGCACTCCACTGCACTCATTGCTTATTGGATACATCTGTCAAACCACTTGAATATCTGTTTTAAGTGAATTAACCATAAAAGTAATGGTGGGATCCACAATGAAAGATATTTCTCCCTATAAGAACGGTGAGTTGGGCAATCTTATGAAATTGTGCATTTGTTTGTAATTAATATGATTTAACAAAAAAGGCAAATCATATATAAAGGAGTAATAGTGAACTATCATCACAGTACATAATTTACCCCCTCTTTCAGGAATTCTTGTTGCCCTTAGAGCCACTGCTGGTCATGTATGGCAATCTTTGCTCCAGAGCCAAGAGGAGGAAAACTTCTCTATTAATCATTCTGTTCATCAGCAGTGCTTTCCTAAATATTATAAATTATGCAAATGGAATCAATTATTTGGTAAATAGCCCATGAGAGCAGAAAGTAGAGATGTTGGTTAGGTAATATGAAGATGGGCTATGGGTAGACTGTCTTTTGAAAGAAAAGCAGAAAAACAGGAGATAACCTATAAAGTATCTTTATTGAAACTACCCTTTAAATATTTTACAACTGTGATTGATATGAACATTGTCAATTTGGGTATCAAAGTAATTATCTTTTTAAAAAAATTATGCAGTGGGTATTGAATATATTCTAGACACTGTGATCATGCCAGAGAAAAATTCTCACCCTCCTACTGGAGCAGTACTGTTAATTCCAACATTTTCAGATGACAAAAACTGCTAGTCACCAGCAGAGTTGTGGCCTATTCCTGTTTCTCTGACGCCAAAGCCCAGTTTCTGAACCACTAGGCTTTACTACCTGCCTCATTATGGAAATTGTGGGATCAGACTGCCTGAGTCTGCATCACAGCTCGTCTCTTAAAGCCTTTTAGTTGCTTAACCTCTGTGTGCCTCAGTTCACTCTTCTGTAAAATGTGAATGACAGTAGAGCTTACTTCATAGGGATGTTGTAAATCTCAAGTGAGATTCTGCAGGGCAAGTGCAGAACAGCACCTGGCATGTAGTAAACACTCAATTTAATGTTGTCTATTATTATTACATGATAGGAATATAGGCTCTGGCTATATGGGAAAATCCTAGATTAAAGCCATCTTTGTCCCATTTTGAAATCCTAATTAAAAGAAGAGTAATTAATCAGTGGCCAATTGGCAGAGATCCATGTTCAGTTGGAGCTGCTAAATTCTGTAAATCTTTCTTTTCTGTTGTCATCTGAAGACAACCTGGTGAGAATAAGGTGCTCTTTTCATTTTATGAAAAGTGAAAGGGCAACTCCATTTCCTTCATTTCCTTTCATTGGCCTTCTTTTGGAACTTATAGTGAATGGAATGGTTAGGTCTCTGCCCAATAAGCTCCTTTCAAAAAGATATCATTTCACTGAAGCATCACGATATACTGATGGAACAGGAGTTAGTCTTGGAGTCAGATCTACCAAATAGCAAATCCTGGTGTCATCTTCTTTTAGCTTTGTGACTCATGGGCAAATTAGTCAACAATTATGAACTTCGGTTTCCTCATTAATGAAATGGGAATCATATTAACCACAGAGCAGTAGTTCTCAACTAGAGGTGGTTGTAGTTGTCGTGCCTGAGTGGCAGAGGTGCTATTGACAACTAGAGGGGAGAAACCAGGGATGCTGCTTCACAACCTACAATGCACAGGACGGCCCCCGCAACAAAGAATTATTCAGCCCAAACATCGGTAGTACCGAGGTTGAGAAACTCTGCCTTAGAGTGTTGTTGCTAGAATAAAATAAAAATATTTGTAAAGCACTTAGACCACCTCTGACATGTGGTCGGAGCTCATAATTCATTAATGTCATTTGCCGGGAGTTACTAATGTAAGTTCCCAGGCTTCCTCTGTCAGGTCCAAGCATTGTGATAAACTCATTCACACGGAGGTGTCAGACTCATTCTTCCATCAGGGGTGTACGCAGTTTAAAAGCAGGCCTTTTAGATGCTGATTCTGAGTAAATCTCTATGATGAAACGTCAGCCTCCCTAGCGCCTGGGGAAGTTTGGTCCCCATGCACCT